>NC_135173.1:67240250-67547750 GCF_041146795.1 Maylandia zebra | reverse complement strand
CACAACTGTGATCACCACATCAGCCCGCCGTGACGCATTTCCTCCTCCTCTGTCGATTCATTTTGATCTTCTGTTCATTTGCTTGATTGAAGCTTCGACTTCATTTCAGTTCTCTCACCAACGATGAGATGCGTCATGATTTCAGGTTAAAAAAAAGGTACAAAAGTGATGAATAACGTCATTTTTTAAAACTCTCGTTGATTTGTTTCATTGGTTCTGCTACTTTTTTTAATGCAATCATTTAACAGCAATTTTATATTTAATTCAAAGCAGAAATTTTCAAGTTTTTCTTTTTAATGTAGTACTTTTAGCCCCGCTGCAGTTCCCTGACAGTTTGGGAACCACTGCTCTTTGCAAATCATTTAAGTGATGAGGCAAACTTTTATGTGAATGGTGAAGTTAACAAACAAAACCAGCGCTATTGGTCTGACACTAACCCACACTGGATGGATCCCTCCAAGACTGTTGGAACAACAAAAGTGATGGTTTGGTGTGGTATATGGGGCACAATGATAGTGGGTCCATTCTTCATCAATGGAAACCTCAAGGCTGCTGGATATTTGAAATTGCTACATGATGATGTGTTTCCCTCTTTATGCACTGAAGCTGGCACGTTCCCTGAGTTCTTCCAGCAAGATGGTGCACCACCACATTATGGGTGCCAGGTCCGAGCATTCCTAGATGAACAGTTTCCTGGAAAGTGGATTGGTCGTCGTGGGCCAGTTGAATGGCCCCCAAGGTCTCCCGATCTGACCCCCTTAGACTTTTATCTTTGGGGTCATCTGAAGGCAATTGTCTATGGTGTGAAGATACGAGATGTGCAGCACCTGAAACTACAGATACTGGATGCCTGTGCTGGCATTTCTCCTGCGGTGTTGCTATCACCGTGTGAAGAGTGGGAGAAGAGGGTTGCATTGACAATCCAACACAATGGGCAGCACATTGAACACATTTTATAAGTGGTCAGAAACTTGTAAATAAAGAAAGAATAAAGTTACGTTGAAACCAAGCACACCATTGTTTTTCTTGTGACATTACCAATAAGTTTGATGTGTCACATGGCCCTCTTCCTATTGAAAAACAAAAGTTGTATCCAAGATGGCCGACTTCTAAATGGCCACCATTAGAGATGGCGCGATACCACTTTTTTATGTCCGATACCGATATCATAAATTGGTATATCGGCCGATACAGATATGAATCTGATATAGTGTTTTTTTAATATCTTGCTGCATTTGGTATAAGTTCATACTCAAGTTTAAATAAACAACAACACTAAAGCTATTCTGTTATACCTGTATGTAAAAAATACACTGCACCCAAAATATTTCATAGTTCAGCAAAACTGATCAATCTAATAAACTTAAACCTGCTCCATCCTCCCTATTCTGGTATTTTAAAGAGTAAGCAACCTGACTAATAGGGTTCCAACTCCCAGCAAAATAATAATAATAATAATAATAATAATAATAGGGAACCACCCCCCACCTCATGATGCTTAATCGATGTAATCAACTTTAATTTAATGCACAGAAATCAATTATTTTTCAAGAATAATTAAATAGATTCAACATCTTTCTTCAACAGAACTGCAGACTGCACAGATGGTTCCCAAAGGAAAAAGTACTATAGCTTACTAGGGTATATTAGACTTAACAGTTACTATATACAGTAATTGACTTCTATACATTTTACATCAGATTAAAACTTTGGGTGTAAGATTCAGATAATTATTTATTAAAAGCTCGACATTTTAAATGACAATAAGAAAGAAAAGTATGTCTTTGTGCCCCCTTTTCCCAGTTAATGCCCTATCGGCCCCCCTGGCTAAACTTTGCTAGATCCGGCCCTGCACAGTTACCAGCCGTCAGCTACGTAGAAAAAGATCCTCGAGTAGAAAGTAATATTAAATACATTCTAACAACAGCTGATCAAGCTTAAACGTGCTGCTGCTGTTCAGCCGCTGGTTTCCTCTTTCTGGTGCAAAGTGGGCCAAAAACAAACAAGAGAGAAAAGCCGATCAGCTGATCATTGATCAGTTTCATGATTGAAGTAGCAGCAAGAAGAGGCAGTCGCTCCATATATCACTTGTTAAGCTTTACAAACATTCAGAGATGAACTTACACACTTGCTTTACTTCTCTCTGGGAAAACTTCCTCGGAGATGAAATGCTGGATTGGTAGCGAGGCTACAAATACACACAGCCGCTCTATCACGTGATGCATACTGCTCCGACGTGCTACGGTAATGAGCCGAGTTACGCCGTGTCGCAAGTTTTGTGAGGTGCTTTTTTGCTATTTAATGGATCGGATTACATTTTTTATTTCTCTCCGATCCAGTAATTTACGTCAGTATCGGACCGATACCGATACGTAATATCGGATCGGCCCATCTCTACCCACCATGGTCACCACCCACCTTGAGGAGTTTGCCCCCTCACATATACTAATGTGCCACAAACAGGACTTTAATATCACCAACCATTCCCATGTTATTACGCTGTATCCATATAATCCGGGATATTTTCATTTTTTTGATCAAATTAAAGTTGGCAATAAACCACAAAGGTCTGTGAGAGATGGAAATGAGCATCTTGTGTGACCACAGAGGTCCTGACACACTGATGCTCTGATTTGTGGTTATTTATACTTTTTTAGATGCCCAAAAATGAGATCCGATAAGGGAACTGATACTGAATGTGGTTTAAAAAAGTTTTATGAAATCCCAAACCAGCCAAACAACCTCCAGAGGAGAACCACTTCCTGTCTGCCTGCTGATTGTTTACCATTTGCTGTATAGTGTCTGTGACGACGCGTATTCGTGATGCATTATTCAGCTATTTTCAGTAACGCCGTCTCGGTCCGACTCTACTTGCACCGAGGTAATTATGGTGACAGATTATCTCCAACAGTTGAGTAAATGCATTCACACAGCTGCACACACGCCATACTACAACACTACTATTAATACCCCCCCTTCACCCACCCCCCCACACACACACACACACACACCTTGCAGTGTGTATGCAAAAAAGGCATAAAAGCTCCAACTGTGATCTGCTTCAGTAGCTCCACTCGCTGAGTAGAAATAAATGAGATCTGATGCAACAGTTACCCCGTTTGAGTGCAGACAGAGGGGGAGGAGGTGATACCCGCCAGCAGCTGGGTGTCACAGAGCGGTTAAAACAAACAAAAAAAACAAAAAAAACAAGCAAACCAGGAAGTAAAACCTGCCAGCAGTGATGCACGGCAGCACGCTGCCTGAAGCGCATGCAGACAACGAACACATCTGCAGTAGCCATCTGCTGACCTGTCCGTAATCTATCTGCACATCTAATCACCTCACAGTCTATGCATCCATTCATCCATCAGAGCTGCTGAAGCTGCTTATCTGCCAGTCTTTCAAAGTCAGCCTGCAGGACATTCAGAACAGCTGAAAGAAGCGTCAAGAATTAAAGAGAAACCAGTGAAAACTTTTCAGAGGTGCAGACGATTCCTTCAGTGTCTGTTTGACTAAAGAACCAATGAAAGAGTATAAAAATAGCTGCTCGCTGTTTTTCTGACTCAACTTTAATTTCATGACCTATGAGCTGCCAATAACATCACATCTGCTCAAAATCACAACTGATTATTCCACCAAGTCCAAGGATTTACTTTAGTTTACTGTGTCAGCAGTCTGATATAAAACTGTCAAAGTAAGAACCGACTGGTGGGAAATAATAAAGTGTTATTACATATAATAGTAGGACAAAATTTGTCAGGAGCAAACCACAGCTTTGTCTTCATTAGTCATTATTGGCTCAAAATACTCCTTCAAACAAACTCTGAGAAACCACAGAGTGAAAAATGGTCCAAATTCTTTCAGCTAAAAACGATCCCCGTGTTCTCCCAAAGCTCCTGCTGAGGGTCCACCGCAAACGCCATCGAACAGCAGGAAGAAGACGCCAAAAACAGACCAAACATCTGAGAACCTCCGTCCACAAGACGAGGTTAATCAATAATATGTTATTAATATTAGGGCTGCCACGATTAGTCGACTAGTCACGATTACGTCGACTATCAAAATTGTCGATGACCTATTTAATAGTCGACGCGTCGTTTGAAGCTTTGTAAGATCCTGAAAAACGCAGGAATAAGTAGCAGGATTTAAGAGTGTAATAACGGACTGAAACAGAAGATGGCAGCACTGCATGTACAAGGATGCCAGCTGCCGTTAAACCCCGAAGAAGAAGAAGCTCTGTCCCAGAATTCATAGCGCAGCCGAGCTCAGTTTCCAACAATGGCGGCAGCTAGTTAGTTTTAATATTACTCTTATTATTCTTTCTGGGTCACAAAATAAACATTTAACATATTTTCAGGCGAGAATGTAGCTGTGTAAACCTCAAATATCTGCTCAGTTTATCAAGACGCCGCATATTTTCAAAAGCGCTCCGACGTTTTCGGAGACGTCTGTTACCCACTAGCTCGATAGCTAGCCGGGAGCTAGGCTAACTAGAGCCGTGAGAACACCGGACTCCCGGCAAATCGTTTTCAAATCCACAGCCGTCTTTCGCTACTCAGGTTAAACATGATATATGAGTCACTTAGATAACTTAAAATGTTATTGTTTGGCTTTTTTCAGTATTTTATTTGTTCCTGAGTAAATCGGTTTGGCTGAGATCAAAGTTATAGTTTTTACACAGCTGAATAAACGTCAAGCAGACAGCTGATTATCAGAAGTGTGAGATGCTCAGAATTTACTCCGGTGTCCTGTTATATTTTAGATAGCAAGGAGTTTATTAAACTTCACCGAAACAATCTGCAAATTTCATTAAAAATTAATAAACTATCATCTTGTCTTTATTTTTAGTTAGAACATACCTTAAACACTTAAAGCTGTAAGCTAATGAGAGTTATATAAGAGCAGATGCTGCTGGTGCAATAAGCTGTACGCTGTACGTCCAATGGATGATGATCTGACTAGTCGACTAATCGCAAAAATAATCGGTGACTAGTCGACTATCAAAAAAATCGTTTGTGGCAGCCCTAATTAATATATTATCATTAACCTCAGTTATGATACGGAAAACACTCCGCCAACAGAAACGACACTACATTGAACGACAGACACACAAACAAAGAGCAAACGTCTGGCACAGCAGAAGGAAAGCAGCTTGTTTCTAAAATCAGAATCGGCCATTATGTGGAAACACTTTGGATTTAGCACAGGTGATGTCAACTAAGAACAAACCTAACATCCAAATGAGACGCAGATGTTACAGATGTTACTGTACAGTGGATCAAATCTGACTTTCATCAGTTTTAACAAAGATCTGCGACAGCACTGGCTGAATCCATGACAGAGCCTCCACCGTGTCTCACAGGCTGGAGCCTCACTGTTGGACCTCTCTCCTGACCTCCTCCATCTATACTGGATCTGGATCCATCGCTCCATCAGACCCATTTCAGTCCAATTCTTGTATACGTTTCATACCTCAGCCTTTCCTCCTGCTTCCCTTAATTAAGAATGGATTCTTCTTTTGACACTTTTCATAGATTTAACTAAAGACACAGGTATTTTTGAAACAGGCTCCTAGTAAAGTGTCTGAAGAGCCAATTTAGACCTTCAGAAAGCTTGAACTATTGATAAAGAAAAACGAGAGGGTGGGACCTCCAGCAGGTTAAACATCAAACACAGAAAACACTCAGATCAGGAAACGGCGTCAGCACATCAGCAAGCAGATAATCAAAGTTATAGCATGAAGGCAGAAGCTGAGCCAGCTGAAGACCCAGCCCTCTGAAAACAAACATCACTCCTAACTTGACCTGCTGACAGTGTGAAACTGACAAGGAGACAAAGGCAGGTTTGGAGCTTGTTGCAATGCAGAAAAATGCCAGTTAGGTGCTTTTAGCTGATGATAAAACTCAGAAGTACCGACAGCACGTCACGCAGGCTTTTCTGCACAGGTATGAGTATGAGGCCTGAAAATATCTCGTCTATGGTGCATCAAATGCATAAATGTTTGAAAAATATGACAATTTAAAGTGACCTCTTCTGCTTCGTTCCAGCTTCATGCTTTTATTCTTGGACTCTACTACAGCAGCTGTGCATCAGTAGAACTTCAATACAATCTTTTTATGTTATTCTATGAAAGGAAGTCGGTTATAATTTTTTATTTTATATCAGGGCTGTCACAGGCAATGCGTTTGTGGAGCTATAGCTACAGACTCTTAATAAATGAAGTTGGAGAAAACCAAACAAAGCGTACTTTCTTCAAGTGTTAGACATATTAGACAGCTAGAGTCTACGCTCCGTCTGTTGTATTCTTTCACATTTTATCCAATTAAATTCAATTTTATTTATACAGCGCCAAATCACAACAGCAGTCGCCTAAAGGCGCTGCAATATCTGGCATCATCTATTTCTATGACAGATGCCATACAGAAGTGTATTCCAGTCCCCTTTCTGATTGGTTGCCCCTCAGTAACCAAGCATTTAAACAGCATGCTGTTATGAGTATATCAGCCACGAGAAACTAAAAATACGACTAATTCTCAATTTCCGGAACGTTGCAAAAAGACTTCTTAGTCAGGGGGTTTTTCCATTTAAATCAGAGTTTTTGGGCGACGTCTTTGTTATCATAGTGAAAAGCATCTTCCTGTTATTTCTGACCGTTTGATAAACAAATGTATTTTATGCATGAGTGAATTAAACCCTCCCTTTGTATTTTGGTTTTTAAAATGACGATCTGGTGATTTTCCTTCCAACATGATTGGTGGGGAGTAAATTTTTAACGAGCAGGAAACCACCCGATAGATTTCGGGTTACACACACAAGACTTAAAGCCACAAACACGCCACATACGTTGCTATTCGTGGACATTAATTCAAAACTGCAACTTCCTCTTACTTCGATGTGTTATAAATGTTTGCCCATTGGCTATTTGATGAGTCAACTGATTACCTTTTTTTTTTTTCAAATCAAGTTTGAACAAAGTTGATATTTCTGACTTTTACGCTGAAGTCTGGGGTAAAGTGAAGTTTCTGTGATTTTTTTCTCCTATTTTCTGAATCTTATTTTCCATAAATTGATTTATTGAAAAATAAAATGAAGATAAGATGTTAAAAAAAAGCCAACATTAAGAGCTTTTGCAGTAAAGGTCAGATGACGTAAATGTTAAAATATCTGTTAATGGTTTTCAGTTCAGACATCATTGATCTGCTGATTAATCGGTAAGTCTATCAATAAGTCAGGCAGGAAGTGAAGAAGCTGGTTTGGCCCTCTATTCACCTCCTGATCCACATTTATCAGCAGACAGCTGATGTGTCACGTCGACCAAAACACAAAATCACAACATCCGGTCGGGATTTTCAAAGTAAATTCGCGCAAAGTATTCGACTATGGTGACGTGTTTCTGGACTGTTTTCGGATTATAAACTGATTACCGACTAAAATAATCATTAATCACTGTCGTAGCTGCTTGAAATACGGGAACTGTAATCCTTGTCATTAGACAAACAGCTACAGGTCATTAAATCTGTCATTTAGACAAACGGCTACAGTTTACACAGTAAATTTAGTAGATTATTACAAAGCTGTTTATTATTACACCATAAAATACAGTTCATGGAGATAAAACTGTGCCAGTCATGCTCATATTTCTATTTTAGCATTTTAACATTTTAAACAATGAATATGTTTTGAGACTATTTCAAATGAGTAGAGTACTTTATAGGAGAAGGAACTGTATATATTTGGCTAACATTTTAAGGAAATGTAAAAGAACATCTCAGATAGTCCAATGTCTACTTGCTACTGGTGGAACATTTATTAAAAAATGTAATGTAATGGCTTGATTATACTGATTTAAACCTTATGGGGAACCCAGCGGGAAAAAAAATCTAGAAATAGTCACCACAAAATAAAAATGAACTTCTGACACAAGTTTTGCGGCAGCTTCAAAAGTCTGTCCAGTTTCGTGCCGTGTTTTATTTTGAAGGGCAAAGCCGGTCACCTCCGGTGGCGCCCCCTTTAGCTCTAGCTTGACGCCGCCGACAAATTGCTAACTAACGTCGAGAAAATGACACGTACCTGCCGTTTGCCTGCCGTCGTCCTCAAAGATGAGTCTGAAGTCCAGCTCCTCCGCGCAGTTTACTGTGGACATTGAAGTGAACAGAGCCGAAAATGTCCCCCAGCGGAAGCCGTGCAGCCGACCTGTCTGCCTGCCTGTCTTTAAAAGTGACCTGTCTCACTCACTGACATCCGACTGAAAGCAGAACTCTGTTTTTAACTGACCCGCCGAACGAAACGACGACTGAATCCGAGCTAAAAGTTGGCCGGCGGCATGTGACGGCTCAGTAAACACGCCTGCGGTCTGCCTTGCTGGAGCACAATGGTCCCATTATCCGCGCTAACTTGTTGTCCTCGCGGCTCCTGCTCGCGTTCACTTTTTACGCTCCTCCAGCTTGATCCGTTTGCTGCCTTCATGGCCGCCTCGGAAACCCCAATACATCGTGTTTACGCGTGACCGGGGCTTTTTGAAAACGGTCCCATTCAGCCAAAAGTGAAAATGGGCAGGGTTTATATACTGCCAAAAGTGGAAATAAAGAGTTCGATCTAAACGTTGTTTACTTTTTATGTTTGTTTATTTTTTCTAAATAAACCTTAGCTGTGATATCTTGGTGTGGCATGTCATAAATGGGTGTGGCAAGTATCAAACAGGAAGTTAACCCTGAAAACAAAAAACTTTACCATTTATTTAACAATTTAAAAGAATATATTTTTATTTATCTATTTTTTTTTTTTTACTGCATGAGGAAGTCAGGAGTAGCAGAGAAGCATATGAAGTGGTGCTGTGTGTGATGGGAGGGGATTCCCATTTGGATGGGGTCAAGCATCCAAAGTAACGAAGGAGGAAGGAAAAGAAGGAAGACCTCAGAGGTTCGATGATGTAGTGCAGGACAACATGCAGAGGGATGGAGTGACAGAAATAAGATCTTCAATTCAAATTAATTTAATTTAATTTAATTAATTAATTCAAAATAAGATCTTTAAGACATGGTTCATTTGTCTCCAGCTGCTGTAAGAATACATCTGTTTTTGTAAGCAGAGCATTTATTATTACTGCCTCTTTTTATATAAGCCGATAATTGATTCATGAACAGAAATATAACTTAAATATGCTCCCCCCGCTTTTGTAGTCAGAAACTGCTGATCTGTAGCAGTTCCTGTGTTCATATTTAAAGTGCAGCACTGTAGTATCTCTCCATGCACACTGCTGCTAACCTTGCACTTCCTTTTTCAGCTGTGAGACGTTAGTTTCCTGTGTGGCCTCACCCAACTTCATCTTGTTTTCCACTGAGCAGCTGACAGAAAGCTGACATGTGCTTTTAGAAAGCCTCCACAGGGTGTTCCTCTCCTTAATTATGACCATTTTTTCAGACACACAGCTTCACATTGCACCTTCTTTGAGTCCCCTCCCAGAGATCAGCATGCGCCTGGAAACCGTATTTCGCAGCGCCCCTGAAGGCACCATCAGACCGCCCTAATTTGACGTCAGCAGCAGGATGTCTTCACCTCACAGGTTCAGCTCAGGACTTCACGGGACTCGTTAAACACAAGGGACGGTTTTATTTTAACACCATGCGGCACACCTGTGTAGTGACGCTCGTGTTCTGCGTGCAGAAGCTCTGACCTCACCTGAGGTCAGGTGAAGCAAGTACAGGCCCAGGCTACTTGAAACATGTCACACAGGAAGCTAAAGGTTTTAAAACTGCATGAATTTCGAAGGAAAACTCGCACCTGCCGGTTCATGAACCGGACCTCAGGTTCAGGTGTGGGTTGGGTGACCAGGTGACCCTCTTTATGAGGGACTGCCGAGCATTGTTATGCCCGGGCCTCCACATCATACAGCGACACCAGAGATGTGCTGATCTGTGGATGAAGGTCGACACAAATAACAGAAAATTGAGAAATATTTTTTAATAATTATTGATCGCATTCTCCTGAGATTTTCTGAGCACGTCCTGAACCGAAAGTTGATCAAATACGAGTTAATAAAACCACAGAATCTTTCTTTTTTAATGTCATGCTCATGTTTGCTAAAGATCAGAACAGTGAGAAGAGGAGAGGCATAGACTGTATGTGAAAGATGGACACAGCTCACATGTTGGTTCATGAGTGAATATTAAAGCCTCCGTTTTAACATTTTTGGCTGCCACCATGCTGGTTAGTGGGACCCAGAAGTGACCATGTTTAGACAACAGTGTGGAGTATTCATTTATCAGCTAATGAGAACGAGCTGCATTCATAAACAGTATGAGAGCGCCTGCAAATTAGTGCGGAAATAGAATTTCACTCATGACAAAAAAACAAACAAAAAAAAAAATGCTCCAAACATCACACGGTCCAGAGGTCCAGTTCAGGGACTCCAGTTACCAGAGGTGAAGCCTAACAGACAGCTAGCAGCTACAGCTGCCTGTGTCACCATCCGCCTATCAGGCCAGAAAGGCCACGCCCCAAATAGTTCGAACTTTCAGCCTTAATGCACAGTGACTCCCCACCTGCACAGGTGTTATATAGAGATCACATCTGTAGAGACCGAAGTTTGTGTATCAGGCTGTAAACGTGTTCATATCTCCAGCAAAGTTTTAACATGGGAGTCTATGGGATGGACTGACTGCGGGAGCCTCTAGTGGATGTTAGAGGAACTGCAGCTTTCTGTGCCTCATCGCTGGATTCAATAATTGTAAAAACAGTCAGTCATGTTTTTGGGTTTAGCTAGTTTGATAATTATTTTTCTTTCATCTGACTGTGCAGAAAGTTCTGAACACGAGCAGAAATCCTGCTGCAACAAAACAAGCGATTAAAGTTCTGGGTTTAAAATCCAATTAAATTCAGATATTACTGAGGGGGAAATGAGCCACATGCACATTTGGTTAACAGAGACGACCTCTTTAATGGAGGCAAACATAGCCTGAGCCAGTGTTAATGAAAAGTGTCCAAAATGTCATTATGAACAGCTGAGCTCTGTGAGGACAGATCCACCAGGCTGCACATGCTTTAATTCAACTTGCAGACAAAGAAAAGCACAGGTTGTTCCTTTGTTCCTTTGGCATGAACATAAAACATGACATCATTTGGCAGATTTTATACCTTAAAACAAAGAAGATCATGAGATCAAAACAAGTTCACAAAGTGTGACAGTCAGTGTTTACTGAGCGGCGAGAAGCCGCACAAATCACAGACGTCTTCTCCATCAGCACACGGTGCGTTTGAGGCTCTTCCACAAATCATGAACAAAAGACAGAGTAAGGCACTGGGTGTTAAAACGGCTTTCTGCAACGCTCTACAGATTCAACTTTGAACTGAAAAGTTGAGCACCGCCCTCTTCTTTCACCTGTCCAGCACAGAGACATCTACAGGCAGACGCTCTGATGCTCCAGCTGCGCAGCGTCGTCCACTCAGCTCATACCAGGCTGACAGGAATCACTAACGAGCAGCCACAGGATTGCATTTATTCCAGGATCTGACTCAGATTTTAGGCGAGCCCTGAAACCGTCGCTCACCTGCTGCAGGACGCGTGTGTGAAATGTTCGTGTGGCACCTCTGGTGAGGTTTTTCATTAAAGCCTCACATGTAGGAGCTCGATGTTTGTGCCAGCTTTCCTTTATCCAACAGCTGTTTGTCTGTAAATTATAAGGACCCGGGCTGGAGACGAGCAGCTGCAGTGATGAAACTGTAACGGTGAAGCTGCTGATTGTTGTTGTTACCCTCACCTGTGGCCGGGAGAGATTGGGGTTACTAACGGGAGAAATGAGCTTCTTCTGAAGGGGGCGGGGCTCTCCCTCAGAGACAGAGTGGCGCTCCTCCTGGCAGGTGAGGTGTTCTGGACCCAGGAGGAGACCCTTCCTGGAGAGATCTTGCCCTCCCCACCACCCCAGAAGAGAGCTGGAGGAGGTCTGTGTTTAATTTAATCTTCTCTTATCAAACACCCGAGGCTCTCACACTGGATAGCGTCTGTTCTGCAGGTCGGACACCGTGTGATGGCTACGCCACGCGCGAGACGTTTCATATAAAACCCAGCGAGTTCTGATGGGTTTTAACCGCGTGCATTAGGAGGCGTGGCTCCCCGCACACGTGCAGACATCCACAGGACAGAGGCGGATGAGCGGCGTGGTTAACGGGACTAAACGATCAGACCTGAGCTGTGAGACGTATGTCAGCCGTGCTGGGTTTAAAAAATATTTACTTTGAGTTTAAATCAGATGAAGTGATGAATAATAAAAAAATAAAACTGAGCACAAACTCAGAGTTCATTTCTGGGTTAAATGTCTGATCATGCAGGTCACTGCCAGCTGTTAAACTCCTCACAGGCTCTCCCGCTGGCTCGGAGGCGGAGCCTCTTGGTGACTGTCACTGTTCGTTACCACAGCAACCTCTGAGGTTTGTTGCAGGACGTCGTTTACGTGCCGTTTCCTACTCCTCTCTTCCTCTGCGGCGCCGTTCACCTTCCCCTCCCTCTTCCTTTTGCAGACCAGGCCGGAGTCTTCCTCGCCGATCCGTCCCTCTGGTACTCCCAGAACTCGCAGGCAGACGATGGCGGCCGCTTGCTCTGCAAACTTCTTTGACTTTTCCCTGAAAGACGGCGAGATAGTTTTAGCCCAAAGCGCAGCAGACTCAAGAAATCACGACTGCGATCAAATTTTCAATTGCGGCTCATTTCTTGGAGGGTTTCCGCACTCTGAGCTGGAAAAACATCCTCACGATGTCTTTAAATAAACATATTCTAATTCTCTTCAGTTACTTTGTGTCATTTCAAAATGAAATCTGGAGCTGAAATGAGTCACTTGGTGTCAGACGGGGACAACACCGAGTCTACTTTTGATAATCTGTATGAAACTTTCTATTTTCACACTTTCAGTCGTGCCTGTTGTGAGAAGCTAATGTGGTCAGAACAGTAGGAGGGGCGCTCAACCACACGAGACGTCACAATAACCGTAGGAAATGAGCGAGCACAGATATTTGTGAGGAGGCGGGAGCGCTCAGAGGATCAGAGCCGTGCAGTTTATTCCACAAGCTGACATTTATATTTAAATGTTCATTTGCTATTTCACCTAGGGTTTGAGAGTAACGAAATTTCTATTCTCTGTATGTCCTGTACATGTGGCAGAATTGACAAATAAAGTTGACTTGATTTTGTCACTGAGGTGCTTAAAGAGGGCTCAGAGACGCCATTCCTGTCATCTTTCAGCTCCGCCTCAGCGTTCCCGACTCTTCACAACTTACTTCAGGAGTATAGATTCCCTGTTGGCTGTTCAGCTGCTAAATGACGCAACTATCCAAACAGCCAATCACACGGCAGCAATTCAGTGCATATAGCAACAGAAAAGAGCATCAATGAAAAAGGTGGAGGCGGGTTGCAAAACGGCTTGCATGCAGGCTAAAAATCAGATTTGAGATTTGTCAGCTGGACATGAAGCAGGACAACAGCTGAGTTCTCCAGGATTGAGCCAAAGCTCGGCACAGTCCACCCGTCCAAAAACAGAAGCCTGAACCACCGCTCAACAACCGGTGAACCCAGGAGACTTTCAGAGCTGCTCAGAAGAACCCAACAAGAAACTTTGCCGGTTGTGTGGAGGGAAAGAGATGAGCCTCGCTGGTGTTTTAGCACATTAGCGGCTCGCTGTGACTGAACACAGCTACAGAGCAGAAGCACTGAAGTTTGTACTCACCACAGTGAAGATCTGTACTTCTTCTGCGCGACGGTCACTGTGGACTGAAAGGCTCGGTCCTGAGCGCGCTGCACCTGAAACACACACACACACCTCTTAGAACCGCACAAATCATTCACGCCGTCACATTCAGGAACGAAGGCGAACATTTCTGTCGACGTGAAGCTTTGCGTTTGCTCACCGTCTCGTACTGCGGCTGCTCCACTTTCTCCTTACGGCTCCACTCGAGCAGGAACATCTTCGGAGTGATTTGAGGAGGATACTCTCTCCTGCAAACACATCAAATCCACCAAGTTTCACTTTAGTCCACGCAGGCAGACGGGCAGCGGTGTCCAGCCCGCTGTCATACAGCTGCTCGTTTTCTCTCGAGGCGGCGTTTGGTGCATGTAACACTGACACGTTCCCTGAACCTACTGAGTAGTTCTCGGTGCCCAAACATAACCAGCAGGTGGACGTGAACAAGCTGCGTGTCCACACCGCCCGCTGGTCCTCAGGCTGACGGCCAAATCCTGATTTTTAGATAAAAATAAAGCGGTCTGGTTCCTTAAGGTTAAACTGGGGAACAGAAGTTAGAAGAACCCCCAGACCGTGTTTATCAACGGTGGAAAAATCAGCCACAAGCTCATTTCCAGTTAAGAGTCGTGGCATGAATTCATCAAATAACACTACATAAATATTGTGCTGAGGTCTCTGGAAAACCACAACGCCTCTAAAAGCGTGGTGCACTGGCCTTTCACGGCCGGCTCGACGAGCCGCTGCGTCAACCATGAGAATCATCTCCAGCTGCAAACGAGGAGCTGAAAACGTGTTTTTCACTCACCGTTCGAACTTGACGGCCATGGTGGTGACGTCTCCGTCCGTGACGGGTCGCTCCGGCTGGCTGCCGCTCTGCAGGGCGTCCCTCCGAGCCTGCAGCTGTTCCCGAGTCTGCCGGTAAAACTCCTGCAGCCCGTACGCCTCGCTGCAACACGTCAGCACCACATCACACCACACCCACCCTACGTACATACACATCTGACACTGCTGCAAACAAACAAACAGTGCTGCACCTGATCTCAGCGTTGGTCTGCGCCGCCTGCACCTGCTTCCCCAGAGGAGACTCCACCTTGTCTCTGAGCATCTGACACAGACAGTACTTTGTGTTGAAGGCATTGTTGTCGTATTGAATCGCCTGTGAAGCATCAAACAACATCTGTGGTAATCAACAAAACGCCAAACATGC
Organism: Maylandia zebra; assembly: GCF_041146795.1. Classification (NCBI taxonomy): domain Eukaryota; kingdom Metazoa; phylum Chordata; class Actinopteri; order Cichliformes; family Cichlidae; genus Maylandia; species Maylandia zebra. The sequence continues at coordinate 67,532,816 of NC_135173.1, read as the reverse complement.
TCAAAGCTTCCCCAAAGATTGAATTTTATTCTGCGTCTTCACGAGCTGCACTTCAAACTCACGTATTTGAGGTAGTCCTCCATGACCTTCTCCAAAGGAAGCGCTCCCTGGCTGCGGAACAGTGACGCGTTCCACATGGCGGCGCGGGCCAGCATCACCGACGAGGCGCCCGTCGCCTTTCTGAACTCCTCTATGTCGGCGTTGGTCTTCACGTGATCCAGAGAGCCTCCGCTGAAGGAGACACAGGACAGCGGACGGTTTAATGACTCCAGGTCTTAGTGTTGCGTTTAGGAACGCTGGTACTTAAGATTCTATTTACTGAGGACAGAAACCACACGGCTCTGTCCTCAGAGGAGCTGCCGCTCTCCCCTAACAGGGCCAAACTCTCGATCTCAAGCCGAGAATGGCATTCAAACACATGAGCGGGAGCTGACTGTTACTCACTTTGCGATGACAGGGATGGAGACGGCCTGAGCGACGGCCTGAATGTAATCACAGTGGACAGGATGTCTGGGACGCTCGTCCTTAAACCTGAACAACAACGAGACAGACGTCCATCAGCAACAGCCAAAAGAAATCCAACAGGAAGCAGTTCGAGACTTTTCCAGGCTCCTTATTGGCTCCTTCTGTTTGGCACCGTAAACAGATTGTTTGGTTTTGTGCAGTAAAAGTTATTTTTAAAAATATTATGAGATGTTTTTCTAACTTTCTCATATTTTAGATGCAAAGCAAAGACAATCAGAGGATGAACTGGCCTCATTATAATTAATTATGTATACGAGTTGAATGACTGCATGAAACTGTACTCTGCTTCTCTGTAACTGAAGTTTTCACACTCCTGACGCAGTTTACCTGCCGTGAACGGCGACCGCAGCGACGCCCGTCCTCTCGATCCTTCGGACCAGACTGACTGTTTCCTCCAGCTGGAACCAAAGAACAGCGAAGATTAAACATCTGCAGTAAGTATTTACCCCCCCCCATGTATTCTTCTGCACATGTGGCCCACTGAAGGGACCACAAACACCTGACTTCTCAGTGTCGAGGCTGGAACAGTTATCAGGTTTAGGGGGCAGTTACTTTTGCACACGGGCAGTTAGGTTTGGATAACTTTGTTCTCTTAATGAATGAAACCATCATTTAAAAACTGTGCGTAGCGTGCAGCCAACCACGATCAGACGTCCAAACACGCAGAGCTGAGGCGAAACAGAAAGCTGGGCGTCTCTGAGCGAGCACTTTGACTGCACGGTGCAAGGCAGCAAGTAAAACACGCACTTGCAGATTTGCTGCTGCATATTACCGCATGCTGCAACAAACAGGGCAGAGGTGGGGCTGTGTGCATGCAGAGGGTGCAAGGCACATGACATTTCATTTAAGGATGGGGTCTCACAAGACCTTAAAATACAAGGTAAAGGGAACCCCCTCCACAGTGCACAGGGGTGAGCTCACATTAACACTGAAACATACAGCTATGAATAAGATAACAGAGTGAAGGTGAGGAAGTGAAACGTTCACGTCTTACTGAGGGCAGGATTCGGATTTTACACGTCACCGGGATGGAAACTCCTGTCACGAGCGTCCTCAGGATCTGAGGTGAAGACCAAAGTCAGAATTAAAAACATTCCTTTTATCCTGACATGATCTCTTAGCTCACAGCTCACCGCTTCGATCTTATCAGGATCCGACAGGAGAGCAGCTCCCATCCCGCCCTGCAGGACAGCAGAGGTCAGAGGTCAGCCACAGGGACAGAGGGTCACAGCGTCAGTGGGGGGCGACTGGACTCACCTTGGTGGAATACTCCTTTGGACAGCCCATGTTCACGTCGACAGCAGCCACATCCTTCTCCCTGTGAGGAAGCAGCTTGTTATCACAAAGTTTAAAGTTACTGTGACGAGGAAGGCGGTGCAGAGCTTGACGGCACGAGCACTTCACTCGCAACACAAAGAGTCAACTTTGAACTCACACAAGTCGGGCCACAGCCAACGCTCTGTCCGGGTCAGCGGTTCCCTGAAAGACAAAAGGAAGACTGTTCGAGGTGTCCCCTTACACACTGTTCATATTTCATGTCTTCACAGCACGTTGAACCTCCCCAACAATAAGTGCCAATCCTGAATTTTGAACTACAGACGTCTGACATAATAAATGGAAGATTAATCCTTCAATACTGTTTGGGTCAAACAGTATGTGAGATTGACCCTGTGACCCGTCTCTGCAGAGGACCAATCAGACTTATCGTTTCCATAGCAAACAATAAGCACAAAGCCAATAAAGTAATTTTGTTTCTCCACGTCGATGCCATTCTGCTCGCTCATAAGCTTCCAGTCTCACCATCTGGAAGACGACGTTGCCCTTCTCCCTCTCACAGGTCCTGAACATCACTCGGTCATCCGGAGCCACGAAATCCACCGTCTCCAGCACGTCTGATGCACACACAGTTATGAGAAAGGTCTGAATGAACAGCCGGTATGAAGGGCAGCGAAGGGCACAGATTCTTACCGTTTACCACTCTCTGACACTGGGCCATTTTGATGTCAATCAGCTCCTGCAACAGACACCAAAGGGTCAAGGGGGAACTATTCGGATTTTACTTATTTCTTATCAAACATTTCCCTCTTCTTGTGGTCAACACGTGACCCAAGTTCCGTCAGGTTGCTGTAAACACTCCATCTTAGCAGTTTGTCATTTAAGAAATGTGGCTAAGTTAAGCCCTATTTTATCTCACTCTGAACTGGAGATTGCTATACTTGAGATTGCTTATTTCCTCACGCTTGGACTATTGTAACTCTTTGTTTATGTGTCTAAGCAAAGGTTCCCTGGATCGTCTGCAGGCTGTGCAAAATGCTGCAGCCAGGCTTTTAACAAAGTATTCACATGTGACACCGTTGCTATTTCACCTACACTGGCTTCCTGTTGAACTTAGAGTTCATTTTAAGACCCTGGTCTTGACATTTAGAGCCTTGCCTGGACTGGCACCAGCCTACATCTCTGATCTGCCACAGCCCGATGTCCCCAGCAGGTCCCTGAGGTCATCTGATCAGGGCTTACTTGCTATAAAACAAGCTAAGATGAGAACTAAGGCTGCATTCACACTGCAGGCGAAAGCACATCGAATCCAATTTTTTTGACCCTCTGCAACCATCTATCCCATCATGGTGTGACAGTGTGAACGGCGCAAATCCGATATTTTCAAATCCGATCTGGGTCACTTTCATATGTGGTGCTGAATCCCATACATATCCGATGTTTTAGAAAGCGACTGCTGTTTGATGGTCACTTCGCATTAAATCCGTCTTTTACGTCACCGACACAAGACAGACGCCAATTATCAGCGCCGGAGAAGACATCGCGAACGCTTCCTGTCCATCCCGTGTAGATGTCAGTGAAACTGTTGGGAAGACAACGTTGGAGAGACGTGAACATTTTATTTGTACTGTATAACCTGCAGATTCTGACAGAAATCTGCAACTATCCTTTGAAGCAGCAATAAGGATCATTATTAGGTTATCTACATTATTATGTAAATAACAAAATAACTTAAAGCAAAAATTGGGAAACATGAAGTCCGAAGTCTTTATATTAAGGCCATCAGTCAAACAATACTGTTGCTCTGGGTCTAAACAGAGCGCGTTGTGTGTGACGTCTTCTTTTGCGCATGCGGCCGCTTTGAGCGTTCACACTAGAGCGCGTTTGCTGTCGCATTTTATTAGAAATAAAATCCGATTTTTTTGTCTGCTCGGATTTGATCAAAAAATCGGAATTGAGCATCAAGACCTGCAGTGTGAACGTAGCCTAAGGTTGACGGAGCTTTTGCCACTGTGGCCCCGAGACTGTGGAACTCTCTCCCTCAGACATTAAGAACTGTGGACTTAGTAGCTGTTTTTAAAAAAACAACTCAAAACTCTTTTTAAAACAGTTTTTGGTTAAATTTGTGCCTGTTTTATATTGTCTGTTTTACCATTTTATTATTTGTCATCTTATGTGCAGCACTTTGTGACTGTCTAGAAAGATGCTGTATAAATATAATTTTTTTTATTTTTTCACCACTCTTTGCTCTGTATGATGTCACAGAGAGGGGATAATCCAAATATGGTCACCAAGGATACAGCCTCTGTCCTCACCTCACAGTAAACCACATCAGCCCCGTAGTCCAGAGCGAGCAGCCTCATGGGCAGAGTCCCCACTCGCACCATGGGAGCCAGGGCGGTGATGTTATTGAAGCTCAGCCGGCCTGCTGCCATCGTGGCGGCTCAGTCGTCCTGCCAAGACCACACAGGACCCAACGGTCAGAGACCCTCCTCTTAAACAGCTGGGCTTCAACTATCCAGAGGTGCTGGCATGTTTAGCCGCATTTTCACAACAACACAAAACTCCCTTACAAAAAAATCAGCTGATTTAAGGCGGTTTCGGTTCTAACACAAGTGGATATAACTGAAAGAAGTATGTTTAATGCATTAATTGACACCACTGAAATAAATCAATACAAATAACAACATTCCTACCTTTTAGTGTTGCTTTGGATCAATTAGCTTCTCCTACAGGTCGACAACCTGGTCAGATTATCAGACCTAAAGTTAGAATTTCACTTGAATATTTTCAATTATCTGCTAACTATCTGCGCCGAATTAACCTTATTGAGATGCTTATTGTAGAAAAGTTAGTTTCATGCTCTCTGGTAGCTTTCCGACAGCGAACAAGCGATAAACGTTTTAACTGCAATTCTTGTGCACAGAGTTTGGCAGAGCGGCTAGCCAAGCTACGTTAGCATTCTAGCTAATTGCTTAACTGTGTTTCCGTCACGAGCTGAAAACAGGCGTTAGTACGGAAGCGACAGCTGCGATCATGCAGAGGTTTTTATCTCTACGTTTAAATCAAATCTTTACCGGCATTTGTTCTCAGGTGCTGACGACAGCGGCTCTCGTGCTCATGTGGGGAAGAATAAAGCGTGCTGCAGTTTAAACTTCCTGTTTAGGTATCTACGTCATCACGTCGTTCATCTTCGCGACACCTTCAGTAGAGCAGAATCTATATTTATAGTTTTCATTTTAAATAAAAATAATAATAAAAATAAAATTCAGCAAAAACAAAAAAACCTCAGAGGTTAAGGAAACAGAAATATATAATATTACAAAAATTACAAATTTAATCAATATATTTAACTTTTTTTTGTTGCTGTTGTTGATTTGCCTCTCTGCTCTCTATTCTGGAATTTTCTCTTGCGTTTTAATCTTATAAAATCAGATTTTTTCCCCCACCCAGAATCGCTTTTAATCACCTGCCGCATAATTTCTTGGCTCCACCCCCAGCAGCTGTGACGCATCCACAGCCGGCACAGCTCAGAGAGACAGACACCACCAGTGCAGGTCTGCCTCATTCTGCATTTATTTATAGTTATTTTCTCAAAGTGCAGTAACACACATCCAAGTTAACATCCAGTGTGATGATCCCACTGTAAACACCGAATGCTTTACAAGAAATTTACAACATGAAAATGTGTGTATCAATACGAGTGGAGACACCAGCTATAATTTGCAAAGTGAATACAGCTGGATTTTAGATTTTTTTTTATTGTTGTCTGAACAGAATTAGGCCCCTCTACTGATATACTTCATTCCCTCTTTTTAAGTCCACCCTCAAAACTCACCTGTTTAAAATAGCTTATGTTTAAACCTCTGCATGCTTTTAACTTTTATCTGTTACTCTTATTATTGTGTATATTGTGTATTTATTGTACAGTGTCCTTAGGTGTTCTGAAAGGCGCTATTTTTAAATAAAATGCATTATTATTATTATTATTATTATTATTATATAGCCAATCTGAAGTTGGGTCTATGGTAAAACCGCCCTCAGCATCCTCTCTCTGTGACTGCAACAAACATGCTCCTGATGACTTCCTGATTTAATCATTAGTTTCAAGTCTCATTCAATAAAAAATGATATTAATTTTGTAATTTCTAGTCCCTCTGTGACTTGCATTGATCTGTTGTGGCTCTTCATCATAACGGAGCGATACGGCGTCTGCATCACTGCAGAGGCTGCGTCAGTCTCTTGCTCTCCTCTTACTCAAGAACAGCACACAAGATACTGCAGCTTCTCATCAGCACAGAGCCCAGCCCTGCGTCTGGATAACAACCATGGCCTCTGACTTGGACGTGTGAATTCTCATCCCTGCTGCTTTACACTGCAAATTGCCATAACCTGAGGGATTAAAAATCATTTGGGATAACTATGACTCATTAAGTGCACAGTGTAGTGGATTATACTATATGGTGTAACAAAAAACACATGAATAAAAGGGCGCACATAGAAATGTTAAGGCTTCCTCGTACTGTTATTGTCCAACAGCACAGCTGCTTGAGAGCAAACACAGAAAAACACACAGTCATAAAAAGAAAGTACACTCTCTTTTAATTTTAGGGTAGACATCATAAAAACTCAGCTGGTCCTTAGAAGGTTTTAAAATTAGGTCAGCTTCAGATGAACAGTATTACACATCACACTGTGTCAGTATTTACTGAACAAATGAGGCCAAAACACAGAAGCAGTGTGTGAAAAAGTCCATCCTCACTGCTTCCATAGGAATTAAAAGGTGAGTTAATCAGATGCACCTGAGTAGATGATCCTCAGCCGGTGTAAGCAGCTCTATAAAAGCTGAAGTTGTGGCAGTTTGCTGGTTTGGAGGTGAAAACCCCCCCATCAAGATCTCCATCTCTGGCTCTACAGGCTTCAGTAGAGTCAGGGACAGCATCACAGCATGGCTCAGGTTTATGAAGCTGAAATCGAACAAACCTCGAGGCAATGTCCTTTGGACAGGTGGAGATATCTCTCCATAATTTACAAAACTGAACACCCCATAGCAGCTGTCAGCATGGTGGTGGAGGGATGATGATCTGATTAGACCACAAACTTCTCTGTATACCAAAGTATTCTAGAGTCAGTGTGAGGCCGGGTGTCCCACAGCTGAAGCTTGGACCAAACTGGGTCTTCAGCAGGACGATGATCCAAGCACAGCAGCAGAACGGCTGAAGAAGAAAAGCATCGAGCTGCTGCAACGTTTCAAAGTCCAGTCCTCAAAGAGCTTAATGCTGCAGACCTCAATGAGGCAAAGAAACCAAAACTCCTCCACAGTGATGTGAGAGACTGATAAGTCACACAGGAAATCATCACTGCAACTTATTACTGCTAAAGGAGCTTCTCGAAGCTGCTGAATGCATGAGGCCCGTTTCTGCATGCTGCCTCGTGCTGCTGACACAGTGTAATATGTTTAGAACCTGCTAAAGACCAGATGATTTTTTATGTCCTAATCCAGAAAACCTTAGAACTGAAAGAGGGTCTTGTTCACAGTTTCTCAGAATAACACGTTGCATAATCAGAAACTGCACAGAGCAGGAAATTGAAGAAAGATGGTTTTGTACTGTTAGCAAAGGTGAGAAGCTTTGCTAACAGTACAGCTCCAACCTGACCAGCAGATGTGACTGCAAGAAGGGCCAATTCTGTCTCAGTAACATCCTGCATTAGCAACACTTTACATGCACAACATAAAGTGCCACAGCGTGTTAGACTGCTGTGGATTACACAAATCCTATGTCTGAATGCACTCACGGTCACAGCATCATGTGATCCATCCATGAGAGCAGCAGGTAACGTGAGCACAACTAGTTTGTTAGCAACATTTTTTAAGCTTGAGTTTGCCCTCGGTCTTTTGGATGTGCCAGTGCTTTGTGCTCCGTCTGGTTTATTTACAGCAGGTTTCTTTTTATAGTGACACAGAAACAGTCAACAGGACACCAAAGTAATTCTCAGACAATCTATGCAACAAACAAAGCAAAAAGGCACTCACAAATATATTAAAATCTCTAACAGTGAATCAGTTAATACACCACATTTTATACACATTTCACCAAATAAAGAGCTTTTCACACCAAGTCTGAAATTTTCACCAAACACCTGCTCTGACGTCTTGCACACAGTCTGTAATGTCATCCTTTCCTAACGTTACTTTTCTATTTATTTAAATAGTAAAATCTGTAACTCATTCTGATTAACACGTAACAGTTTGGGGGCTGATGTGGTGGTTTAACGTTTGTCTTACACACACAAGCTCCCTGGTTCAAGACCAGGAGGAGGAGCTACAAACCTACAGGGTTAAGATTATACCAATCCCAAACCTGGATTAAATGGGGGGGGGGCTGCAGTTTCACCAAATGGAAATATGCAGCTCCATCTGCTGTGGTGGCTCCTTGGGACAACGACAAGGTGTTATTATTAATGTTGCAGCTCCATATTTACATTCAAGGACTCTTCTAGAGGAAAATAATCCTTTATTTTATGCTCGGCCTTGGTGAAGCCCCACATTTCGTTCACTGTCTGAAACAAGACAGTAACTTTTTTCTGATTGGCTGCCCCAAATAGAAGGTTTGAACAGAAAGTGGGTGAAGTTTAGGTCTAATCAGGCCACATTAGGAATATCTGTGCTTGCTGACATCATACAGAGCCATGTGTGTGCCATTCCCAAATTTCCCATATTTCATATGAACTTCCAGCACAGCAGATGTATGACTACAAATAAGGAAAAGCAGAATCAGTCCACTTTACTAGAGCAGCAAGGAAAAAAAATCTCTCCCAGGACTCAAACTGTGAGCAGCGAAATGATTAATGCCAACGCCTCCTGCCTCCAAATGTGGATCATTTTCCCCATTTAAACATGTAAAATCTTCATTTTTAATGCATGGGAACTAATCAGCAGATAGTAGATTGGTCTGAAGAAAAATTTTGCTCAGGCAAATGAAAACGAATGGGGCAAATATCCAAGAAGACAGACAAAAAAAACAAAATTTATCACAACAGCTATCTTTGACTTCAGCCTAGGTTCTAAATCTAGCCAAATCTAAAGCATCTAGCCTGCTGTTCCAGTATCACTTCTTTATTGGTGCATCTTAAAAGAGCCCCGTGACACACTGGTGGCATGGATGGATCTGAAAATGAGAAAGGAGTTGGCTGTTTTTAGTGACTTTAACAAACAATGTGCAAGTTTTTTTTGCAGTTTTCCAACTGTAGGAAAAACTTGGTGTGAAAAGACCTGAAGGCACAATAAAATACCAGCAACATTCAGAGAGAGTCACTGTTCTGTCGTGTTACCAAAGGAGGAACAGATGGTTCCAAAGTGGAAATAAAAAGTCCGTCCACGGCGTGAAACTGTTGGCATTAGGATGGTGTACTTGAAGACTTAGTATAAAAGTAGATGGAGAGAAAAAACTGTACGCAGCCCACACAGAACAGCGGGCATTCCACTCAACTTTAGAAAAACAAAAATCAGAGTCTCAAAGGTTCAAAAATCAGACAGAGCTCCCATGACTGGAACAGGGTCTGGACTTGTTTGATGATCAGTAAAAACAGGATAAAAAAAACAAAACCAGAAGATCTTTTTGTTTCCAGATAAGAGTTTTAAGAATTGACAGACACGCTTCCCCTGCCTGATGAGCGGTCAGTCCACTCTGGAGGACTGGCGAGCTCGATGGGGTCGAGCTGAGGAAAGACCACAAAACACAACCTCTGGCCCACATGTGTCGCCCTCTCTGCAGAAAGATAAAATCACAAGTTGTATTAAAACAAGTCAAATTAAACCCTACAAAGTAATTTCTTTAGAAACTCACCAATGAAGTTATAGATACACTTTGGTTTCTCTTTCCAATGCACACCCAGGAAGTAGACAGGTACACCCGTAAGCATGATGACTAGTCCAACACCGCAAACCACTGGCTCAGAGTAAAGACTGAATCCCAGCAGCACTGCCCAGAACATCAAGTAGCACACAGGAACCAGCAGGTTCACCTGTAGAAGACAGCAAGTACATGATGGGAAGTCAGTGAAACCTGACGAGTTGCAGATATGAACAGTTAACAGGTAACAGATGGTAGAAGCCTGCTGGGTTCACCTTGATGGGTCGGTACAAGTTGGGTTTCTTCCAGCGGTAGTACAGCAGGCCTGCGATGGTAACACCGTATGACAGGTAGTTGATGAAGGAGACGTAGTTGATCAGATTGTGTGTCTCTCCAATGCAGAGTATGATGATGGTGGCTGTGCACTGTAACACAAGGTTAGACGTGACTGCGTGAACATGACTGAAGAAGAGTTTTTGAAAGTTTTTCCCACATGCAGACTTTGGTTGGACGGGCCACTTTGGTAACACCCAGCAAAGTCAATCTGGTGACCAACTTTAACATTTTAAGTCTATATTTGCTGTATGTCCACTTAAACCAGGATGTGGCTTTATTCTGAGAGTTATAAGAAAAACAAAAAATCAGAAAAATAATAAGAAAAATTTGATCGTTTTCTTTTTGTTTACCTTTGTTTAGCTATTGTAACAGGTTCTCTTGCCATCTATGGACACTTGTTTTAGAAACCATGCCAAGTTGCCAAGTTTTATCACAACACTGTGCCTCCCCAATTCAGCTCCTTTTGTCCCGGACAAACCCCCAAACTGGTTAAAGAAGGGAGTCCACACAAGCAGTTTGTTTAAATTTTAAAAAAAAGGTTTTAAAAACCTTTGGTACCAAAATTGGTCACTCTCCTGCAGACTGACACATCTGTTTGTGAAAATCTATTTAACCGTAGCTGTAGGTTCTGGAGGAAAAGAAAATGATTATTTTTTTTAAAATATGCAAACACTTTTTGACTTTGTTTGATTTTTTAAAAGCTACAAATCTGATACGCTGATAGCGCTGGGTTCAGGGTTAGAGGTAATGGGACTTAAAGCTCACAGAGTTAGGGAGAAATTTTATAAAAATACTTAAAAACAGCACTGTGCAGTTAAAAACAATTAAAATACTGTTTATGTGTAGAAAGCACTGAAACTGAGACTTCTGTAATATCAATGTGTACATACGCAGACGAGCAGGGCTGGGATGGGCGTACATTTCTTATAGTGGATCATGGCCAGCAGGCTGGGGAGGTGACCTTCTCTAGCTCCCGAGAAGCACAACCTGTTGATAGGAAAACCAGCCCGAACTTAGCAGCTGCTTCATTATTCAAAACCACAGAAAAACAGGAAGTCCGGCTCACCTGGAAGACGTGAACAGGTAGCCGTTGATTCCTCCAAAGGTAGACAGAGCCACAGAGATCGGCATGATGACGGAGAACATTCCCAGCAGCTTCTCACCAAACGTCTGGAGAGCAGAACAACAGAAAGATTGACCAACACGTTCAGACCACAGCGGTGTTCTTTTAATCTGTTCCCGCAGACTCTGATTGGCTGAGCTAAGCTGAAATAGATTGCCTCACTTTTAAGCACACTGGAACAACGGGACAGGTACCCATGAGTCTGATTTAGTCAGAATCAACCAAACTTTCTTTTTCATCAGAACGTTGGGATATGAAGACACTTTTTGTTGAGTTTTATTTTCTTGACTTTGAGTCCTCTCCATAACCAAAGCTTAACACTGATTGGTTACTGATTGCATGTATACGTGTAAAGGTTTTACAATGTGTTGTGGGAGGGTTTTCAGTCTGTGTGTGCATATTTGACTACTTTGTCAATCCCAGATGTTAATGTATTTTATAGGGTATTTAGTATGTGGTGCTCTCTCCAACACTGGGGGATATAACTCAGCTGCATAACCAGCACAACATGTCAGAGGAAAAATGTGTAAATTTAGCTGTGGGAGGGCCTACCCCTTTAATAGTGGTTAACTTTACCTGGTTCATCAGGCTATGTCTCCAAATGCAGGCTTTGTCTGTCTTTGTGTTACACATGACTGCTCCCTTTCTACCTTTCCCCTCGAAACACAATTTAAAAAGCAGTTTGGTTGCATGAACACGTCATTTTCAGCAGAGTTGGACATCGAGACCATGATTTCCATGTTACTCACTACAGCCACAGCATTGGATGACAGCAGCTCCTCAGGCGACATGGAGGAGAAGTAGGCGATGTTGGTGAGCGTGTACACAAAGGTCACCAATGGGATGGAGATGTAGATGGCACGAGGTAGATTCCTGACCGAGGCCACGCACCATGCACAAACGACACAGTCCAAACCAAAACATTTACAACCACATGTGAAGTTGAGGGATGAGCTTTTCAAGCAGGAAGGTCTGGTGGTCAGCTCACTGAAACGAGTGAGCTGACCACCAGACAGCAGACTCCTTTCAAAGTGGAAATATTCGGCTTATTTCCCGTCATATATGGCACGTCCCTGTGGTGCATGTTCAGAATACTTTAATTATCCCCAAGGAAATTATGTGGTTGCTCCAAGACATTAACAGTAACAGACTTAACTAATTAAATAATGCAATACTTTACAAAGTTTACAGATTTAAGAAAAAGCACTAATATATTTTAACTCTAACCTGTGAAACTTTTACTGTAGAGCATGAAATTAAAGTTTTAGATCAATGTCTGCACAGGAAGTCCCTGTGAGACAGAATCTCAGGCTTCACAGTTTTTTTTTACTCCTAGCTCTGTATGATGTCACGGACAGGGCATGTCCCTAATTTGATCATCTCAGGCAAAAAGAGCCCCACCCACTTCTCTTCCAATTTTCCATCAACCGATCAGAAGAAAGTTGATTTAAAAGGGGAGGAGCTAAACATCTCGTTTCAGACAGAGGATGAGCTGAGGGTCTGCAACACAGCCCAGTATGAGACAGAGGAGGATTATTTTGAACTGTGACTCATGCAAAGCTCCTCTAGCAGAGTCCAAGAATGAAAACATGGAAATGAGCAGAAAGGATCCACTTTAAAGGAAGTTGCATATATTTATATTTTACTCACATATTTGGTAACACGTCATAATAACCATCAGTGATAAATGGCAACCTGACAGTTAACTAAACTGTAGTACTGTTCCAAGCAGTGGAAAAATCATAAAATAATAAATAGTTAAATAATTATTTTACATGAAAACTGCTGCGGCATCACAGGCCTTCAGCATCGGTCCTGTGTGTAATACATGACTTTTTTAAGTAACTCCAACAGTGAAGAGCCGAGGGGCAGACAAAAGGAAACAGAAGTCCCTCTGACTCATCAATGTACACCAGCTGTATGGTTTCCGATCCATTTACCTATTACTGAACATAAAAGTTAATTAACTAGAAATTTTCCATTTATTAACCCTGTCAGGTCTCAGTCATCATCAGCAATGACCTTAAGCCTCATTCTTTCCTACTAGATGTCATTTTTCTGTTGTTCTTGTGTGTCTTAGCAAACAGAAAGCAATAAATAAAGAAATAAAGAAAAGCGTGAACCTGTAAGCCTCACAGCCGGTTTTTATAAAGTGTTACCACGTCTTATTTAACACGGTCGTGGTGAATAAAAACGGAGAAATAACGAGGATCATGGAGCATCACTCTGCTGAAAAAAGAAAGTTGTAGCAGCCAAAAACAAACATTAAAGGAAGTGTTAGACATCATTTGGTTTGATTGACAGAGGATTACAAAAGTGCAAGATTAGTTTTCAGATTATATTTTGGTCTCAGCAGTTGTTGATTAATCTGCAGAACAAAAAAAAATTGCAGCACATTAACAATCTCATTTGCTAAGTAGGACCTTTTGATGAGTTGGTGGTGATCTGGTTACTGTAAGCAGGCTAGTTTCTCACTTTCCAGTCTCCTTGATTTTCCTTGATGTCTGACGTTTCCTTTAAAGTTTCATTTGGATGAAGTTCTCGTGTTTGGGCACTTACATATCTTCAGAACATTCCCAATAATTTGTGAAAGCAAAACCACGGTGATGAGAAGTGTGAATATTCACCGTCTGGGTTCGACCACCTCCTCTGTCACGTAGTTGAGGAAGTTCCAGCCGCTGAAGGCGAAGGACGCCTGCAGGAAGGCGAGCGCGATCTGCCCAACCGACGGCGTCCTCTCCAGAGAGAAGGCCACCTGAGGCGTCAGCGCCTCGTAGTTTCCTGGTGGTTACATGAGACATCAGAGCTTTTAGCTTTACCTCAGGAAGTGGAAAAGCGTCAGATCTGTTGAGGGCTGGCAGATTTACCATTGAAGATCTGGACCAGACCAACTACAATGATGAGGCCCAACGCCATCAGCTTCCCCACCGTGAAGACGTCCTGGATCCTGGTGGCCATGCGGACGCTGGAGCAGTTCACCCAGGTCAGCAGCACTGAGGCGAGCACAGAACCTCGTTAACGACACACTCGGGAGGACAGAGAGTGCTCAGAACATCTCTACAGTTTAAAGGTCAAACTTGGCACGTCTCCATTAAAGATCAAAAACTATCAGCTGATTCTGAGGGGGGTTTATTACTGCAGAAAGCTCTCCTCAGGAAATGAATGCTTAGGATTTGTTATTTTCTTTCTGCACAGCTAAATAACCTCCACACATTAATGAAACTTTTAAATGAACCACCAATAAGCAGTAACGTGTCTCTAAGCTCAATCCTTCTGGGCTCAGGTGCTCCTGTTCACAGCTGCATGCTGGAGGTCACCGCTCTGTGGAGCCACATCTGGGCTGAGAGTTAAAAAATAATGATGGAAAAAAGTTTAAAATTTAAGCCCTCCTTCACATTTCCCAAAGCCCTATGGTGGGCCCTCGGGGCTTATGTTTGACAGCCCTGATTGGGGGGAAGGACAACTCTGATTTCTTTGAGAGTCAAGGAAAAGGCTATGGAAGTCAATCCAGACAGAAACATCTGGAGTGGAACCTCTAAGCTGCTAGCGATGGCCTATCCTCAAGGCAAGGAGGAAAGGCCTCCTGGAGTAAGACCTGTCTGGGTAAGAGGACAACACAGGTTTGGATCACCAGTCCCCGTCTGACTGGGACTGAGCTGGACATCACTGGAGACTGACCAAAGGTTGCTGGTCTGGACTGAGATCAACACGTAAAGCCGGTGGAGTGCTCCTTTAATAAGATCAGCAGCAGTATCTGGTCTCCATCAGGCGGTCCCAGTGCGGGTACTCTCACCGGCAGTGGGCGGCAGCAGCCGGTTACCCTGGGAGGCAGGAATGTGGGAAAAGGCCGAGTGAGAGAGGGCGTGATTGTTTCACCTCGTCTATCACTGTCAGCGGCTTTCCCCTGCTCGCTCTCATGGTGGCCTCGCTCTCCGGCACAAAGGCAGGCTGTCAGCCACACAAAACAAACCACTTCCGTTGCGAAGGGCGAACAAAACCGTCTGGGTGCCCCTCGGCCACCCTCCGAGGAGGCCGGATCGAGCTCACGTTTCAGGATCCCGTTCCAAGAACGAGTGTGAAGGAGGGCGTCAGGAGTCCAGCTGTCTCTCTTCAGATTCCAGCTCAGACATTATTTACTCATTGATCAGGCATTTGCAGCCAGTTACAAGACATCAACCAATTAGGCAGCCCGAGGGGTCGTGACCTCTGCTCGGGCTGTCCTCACTGACTGTCCTTAAACGTCTAATGACACTCGCTGTCTTTGAATCAATTCTTGATAAAAACAGCTGAATTTTTCGAGTCACACCCTGCTTTTAAGATTTTTTCTCAGATCTAAGAGTTTTTATTTTACCCCACTGGATTAGTGAACTTGCAGAGTTTTTATAGCCAGCCTTTCCAGTCACTCCATAGTGTAGTAGCTTACACATTTACCTAACAAGCCAAGGCCATCAGTCCAAACCCAGGAGGAGACAGTCCCCTCACGGACAACTTCACAGTGAAAGGAGTGGGACCAAAGAGTTAGCTTATGTCCTCCATGTTAATGTGTCTAACAGCTTAATTCAGTGCTGACAAGCAGTAACTGTTTGAGACATTCAGACAGTCTTTGCAAAGGTCCAGGTAACATGGAAATGACCCTGTACTGACAGTTTACAGCCATCTATTAGATTCCTGTTGTTATGTGCTGGAGTACAAATGTATATAAAAACTGGCAAGTGTTAAAAGAGCTGCACTTCCTCTGATGTCCAAAGTTCAAACTACAGCAGAAAAACAAATGTTTGCAGCTGATACAAACACAGTTTTGCTCTCTATAGACAGACTTCGCTCAGCTAACTGGAGCGTCTGTGCTGTTGTCACATAAAACACACACGGTGACCAAAATTTCAGCACTGAGGTTTCATGACTGGACCTCCCAAAACCAATCACGTGTGACTTTAATGCACTTTTATACAGAGTTTATAAATACATGAAACTGCCATGATTTGAACTGTGTAACAGAAATGCTGGACAGCCGTGAGAGGGCAGAAAATCTGCAGAGCCGAAGAGCAGAGAAAGCAGCCGGGTCACTTTTCTCGCCGTCTTTCTTCTCGTTCTTTACACAGAGCTCACTTCATGTGTGAACAACTGAGTTTAACAGCATGAAAGCCTTCGACGAGGGTTTGTTCAAAAGTGTGTGCCATTATGCTCATTTCTACCATTCACTGCACTTTGTCGCTCTCTATGAAGGCAGACTTTTGACTCTGCTTTGGAGTGTAGCCTTTCAGAGCAGCTATAAACACTCAGCTTTGTGCAAACTGTTTGCTTTCAAGCAGAATGTGAAACAAACATCCCTCTGCTGCTGCTTCTTCAGTTCATTCACACCCTGAGCACCAAACCGCTCTATAGAAACTGTAAACTGCCACACACATGATGCTGAATAATGGACACACTGACAGACAAAACATGGATAATCTTTGATTCGGAGGGTTTAAATGATTTTAGCTCATCTCATCTCCTGGTCCTGCTCTTCTTCCTCCTCCAGGATTCCAATGCATTTTTTATTAGAAGCATTTTAACACACTTTACTCTCCTCCGACATTCAAGTAATGCTGCATCACTGCTCTCTGGAGCACAGAGGGAAGATGAGCACACAACGAGCAGCACGGCAGACTCGCAAGCCGCAATCTGCAGCTCCATGACGTAATTCTCCACGCTGCATCACACCGAACATGTGATTTTTTTTATTAAAGGCTTTTTTTACACAGAATTTCTGCCTTATTCATTCTTCCCGTTGGCCACTCCAGACAAAATCCCCCAAATCTGGAAACACATTCAAGCTCTGTTAAAAAGAGCAACCAGTATGTTTCTGATCAGCACAACTGTTTCTAAAGATGAATGCTGAGCAGCAGTATCATGGGACACAGCTGAGGTCAGAGGTTTCCATCCACTCGTCACAGGCTTGAACCTCACAGTCATTTTGGGCTTTTAATGATTTCTTTGAGCGGTTCTTCTTCCAGCATGGACAGTTTTAAAAAACTTAAAAACAGGATCTGGGTGCTCAAGTCTGAATTGATTTTGATGTTTACGTGCACATGCTGAAAGCTTGTGATAAATGATGTTGGAGGTTCTACAATGTCTTTAAACTTGGCCGAGGCCTGTTAGCTTCTCATTAGGGATCATGGTTAATTACGACTGACAGATTCTCTCTGCAGCATAAAAAGGATTTGTTTGACAGCATTCACTGGATTGACCAATACTGGGAACAATGGGAAAGTCCAGCCATCTCAGTGAAGATCTGAAAAGCAGAACTGCAGATTTACACAAGTTGGGAAAGTCTCTCTGAGCCGTTTCTGAGCAAGGATCCAAGATCACACAAGTACAAGTTACTCAGATCTGTCCCCACTGAGGTCTGGGAGACACCCAGACTGTCCCCCTCAGATGACAGGAAACTGTTAGGATGTTCAGGAACTACCCGGGCCATTATTATGTTATGTTCAGGAACATAGCCTGCCATTGGACTAGAATCTGCTGGAACACCAGTGTCACTTCCACAGTGAAGCCAGTCTCACATCTCCATGGACCAAGAAAGAAGCTCCTGCTCCAAAATCAACGAGCTCAACTGAAATCTGCCCACGTGGACGAGCCAAACGGCGTCTGGAGAAAAGTTTGATGGTCAGACGAGACAAAGATGGAGCTGATTGGAGGAGCAAAGGTGAGGCTTTCAACCCTGAGAACACTGCAGCTGTGACGCATGGCGGTGGCAGCATCACGCTCTGGGCTGTTTCACTGCCAGTGGTTCTGGTACATTAGACAAAGTGGATGGAATAAAGAAGGAGGACTACCTCCACAATCTTCAACTTCTCCAACCAACAGCTACATGGGTGAAACTTGGACACAGTCTTGGGTTCCAACAGGACAATGATCCCAAACACTGCATTTGGATAAACCAAGTTAGCATTAAGCTTATGGAATGGGCCTCCCAAAGCCTCGACCTCAACGCTGCTGAACATTTGTGATATAAGCTTAACAGTTGAGTCTGTGACAGGAAACCAAACAATATACATGAACTCTACTGACTTTTCCAAGAAGAATTATACCAGAAGCCTGTTGATGGGTACCAAAAGGATCTTGGTTGAGGTACAACAAATATTAATGCAGGTGAATGTATATTCTGATACGCCACGAAAATCTGCCATTTGAATCAAACAATCTAAAGGCACCTTTTAGAAAAAGTTTCTGGGACAACGAATTTGGTTGGAAATGTGTTTCATCACTACAGCGTCCGAGGTGTTGCCTGTTATATACATCCCGATTCGTACTGCATCTCCTGTGGGCCTGAAGGATCGACCTTATAGGTTTTCCACAGAAGACAAAACAATGAAGCAATTCTTCTGACTTGATGAACTGGCCTCACACTGATCAAAGTGTGTTTGATAAAGTTATCACTCACAGAGACAGGTGGCAGACAGCATCCGTGTCGCCATGTACGGTGGAACGCAGTTTGGGAAGACCGGCTGCAGTATGTAGCTGGAGAAGGTAAGCGCGATGACGGCCAGCGTGGTCGGATACATGATGAGGACGGCGCTCCACAACAGGAGGAATCTGGAAGAGAGAAGGAGCTTCAGTGACAAACACAGATTCAGAAACTCTCCATAACTCAGCAGGACAGCAAAACACGAGGCAAAGCCCTCGCCGTGGATTTCACTGGTGAATATAAAAAAGACCACGTCCAGTGTAAGTACAGCTAAAGAACCTCTAGACTTCTGGAGTCTTCATGGCACTCGTAAGACAGTCTAGAATAACCGGGCGAAGTGTCGTAACTAGAAAAATTTACATGAACAACAACTCAGAAAGTTTTTGGTACACAACCTGCCTGTATGACGGCAGAACGTAAATGTTTGGTTGATGTAAGAACCTGCTGGTTAGCTGTGCTAATTCACGTCTTCCATATCTGTCTCCATGTGTAGTATGAAGCTACACCCTTTACCTGTCCATGTAGACTGACCTACATTGGTCAAGAAAGTTATTTACTGGCATTAACCCTGATAAAAAGTCATATTTCTTTATTGTACAGTACTGTGGCAAAGAGTTTGCTCCTTTTCTCTTTTATGTTATTTCCACATTTGAACTTAAAAGCACTTATAGCGGTCTCAGGTTAGTCTCAGGCCCCTGACATTTAGATTTCCATCATCCTAATCCTAATTCAGTGAAGAGTACTGGACACACAAAGGGTCACTCACCCCGTCAGACCTCCAAATATCTCTGTGACGTAGGAGTAGTCGCCTCCAGATTTGGGAATGGTGACGCCCAGTTCAGCATAGCAGAGGGAGCCCAACGCAGCGATGCAGCCTCCCAGCACCCAGACCACTAAAGCCACTCCCACCGAGCCCGAGTGCTCCAGGACACCCTTAGGAGAGATGAAGATCCCGGAGCCGATGATGTTCCCTATCAGACACATTTAACAGGAGTCGAGATCTTTAATATCTTGTATGTTGAATAACCCAGGTCACATGAGGTATGTGTCACTTTGGGGTGCTTTGTTGGTGAGCTGTTATGGTTGCCATGGTTGCCATTAGTTTTTAATCATTCCTTGTGTTTTCTTACTTCTCATGCCTTTTTTCTTGTCCTGTCTATGTCATGTTTCATGTTAGTCTCCTGGTTACTTCCTGGTTTACTTTGTTAGTTTTTTCCTGGTTTTGTTAGGCCTGTGATAGATGGGTGACCTGTCCGGTGTGTGAGCCCTCCCACCTTGCCCTGGGACACCTGAATTTGATAACCAGAAGATGGATGGATGGATAATGTCTCATATTGTCAAACGCCTCAACTCCTCTCTCTTCATCTTTATTTTTGTTGTTGTTGTTTTGGGCCGGGGACACATTGTACATTCATTTGTATTCATGTATTCTGGTGACACAAACATGAGGATCAGGGGTTAGTGTGCCTGTCTGCAAGTCAGGTAGAAGTCAGAATTGATTTTGCAGGGGACGCCCAAAGCATCAGCTCTAAGGAAGGATGAAGAGCTTCAAGCTTTATGAGATACATTCAGGAGAATTTGGCTTTTGCTTGCTGTCAGTCCAGAAATCTGCCAAATACTAAAAAAGAGTAAATGAGACCCAGAAAACAATGCAAAGAATGAAGCTGGAGGTAGAGACCCCACAGGTCCTGATTGTTCTCTTATTGGTCACATAGCACCATCCTTCTTGCACGTGCTTCTCACATGTGACTTCTTTGTCAGAGAACATCCTGAACATTTCTACTGCTCCAAAGTCCAAACTGGTCCCCTCTGAGTTTATATAGAGGACATAAAGACACAAAGAGCTCCATAACAGAGTGAGTTAGAGAAGGACATAAAGGCCATAACACAGGATGGGAACAATTCCTCCTGCCCAGAGCCTCAGTATGCAGCGTGGAGTACCAGTAGATCCGACACATTCAGTCTACAGCACTACCAGTAGCGTGGCAGAAGGCAGCCAAGTGGCACACACAGCCATTACATAACCAGACATAAATTATCCACTCCAGTCTGCAGAGGTGGGAAGTGACCGACTCACCTTCTGCAGCAGCTCATTCCTGCAGCTTCCTCTCTGAAACATGTCAGCGTTGAAGGGATTAAAAGGTCAAGAAAAAAGATTTGAGTTTGTTTTAATCTACAGAAACATGACTTCAGATGCAGAGCTTCCTGCAGCGTGCAGAGCAGCCAGCTTGTTCCCTCCGTCTCTCTGTGAATGGAAAGGTGTTTCAGCATTCTGCACACAAAACCTTCCTCTTGTTCTGGAGGGAAAAAACATAAAGCCAAGTGTGGATGAGGTCCAGTTAGCCAAGACCTGCACCAACACCCACGGAGGCAGCAGGTTAGCAGCCTGGGTTCAATGCCTTGGAGCACTCCATTTACTCGATAATAAAACCACTGTAGGTCGGCCGTAACAGCTGGAATCCTCATTACACACCGGAAAACTGAACTGATCACTTGTGGTGAAAAAGAAATGAAAGACAGCTGCTTTAAACCACAGAAATGTTTCGTTGTGTGCAGAGTGTCGGCCTATCACAGCAGCTTGTTTAAGCCTATAAAACACATTTTAGTTACTCATTGTGTTTTTACCCTGAGGTGAAACCATGTGAGCTTCTTGGATAATAACATGGATGAGCTCGGTGAACTGAGAGACTCATCATGAGTGTAGTTTGATGTGTTTGATGGAGACATGGCTGCACTCACACCTCACAGACACAGTGTGGGTACCAGGCCTTTGGAGGTTTTGGGTGGACAGGGACGTTAATCCAAGCGGTAAGAAGGAGCTGAGGAACTGGAATAACAGCATGAACCCGGACACGTGACCATGAAGGAACATTGAGGAGACTGTTGTTGTGATTTGGCGTTGTATATAAAAATATAAAATAAAAATCGATTTGAACGTTACTGCTGCTCGGATGTTAAACCTCCGGCTAATGCATCCATATTGTTTGATGAGGGAATTTCCCCCCATCACTGCTTAGATTCCTCCATCAGCTGATGCAGAGACCATCCACACGACTGTGGTGAACAGCTAGACATACATCTGAATACTTCCTCTAACATCTGTTTCTGCTGCCACAAGGACAGATGAGGAAAATCTTTCCCTGCATCATAAAGATCCTTGTTACAGTTTTTTCTTGGTGAGTTGTTAAAGATTTATTTCATTTCTATTAAATTCTGCTCCTTCTTTTGTGGAGTTTTTACCTTGTTGAGCTATTTTATTTTATTTAAGCTATACTGTTAGAAGGCATTTTGTGCCTGCTAGTAGACCACAAGGTTAAAATAACCCATCGTGATAACTTAGAGTAACTCTGGTAAGACAGCAAATAGAAAAGGAGACTTTCAGGGCTGTGAATGACTCCAGATCTGATTCTTGTCTTTCTTCCTTGGTCAGATCATCTGCCACCATAGTTTGTGCTTACATTCCTATGCTGATGATACACCTCTTTATCTCAGTACCTAACCCTCCACTCAGCTCCTCCCACAATCACTTGAAACTGTCTGCATGAAATCAAAACACGGATGTCATCTAACCTACTCAAACTCAACAGAAATAAAACACAGCTCTTGGTTGTGAGCCCCAGAGTCCGACTCCAGCAGACTAAAAATCTTCTCATTGACATGAACCCCGAGGTTTGCAATCTGGGTGTTGTTCTGGACGCTACGCTCATCATATCTGTCACCACAGCAGCTTTTTTACACCTTTCGATTTTGGCCATTACTCATTGATTCTGTAGCAGACTCTCCTCCGTGCCTCTGTCTCCACCTCGATTATTACAATGAAGTTCTGTTAGTGATTTCCAGCTCCAGTATGTCCAGAACTTCTAACTCACGCTGACCTCTGGGAACATATCATCCCCACCTACAAAGCTCCACTAGCAAATCCGTTAATGCTCTGGCCCCTCATTACCTACTAGGGAAAACCTGCTACTCCATGCTGCTAAGCCGTGGGCCTACTTTCTGTCCCTCACAAGAGAAAGGTCATTTATCCCCATACATCCTAAATGACGTTAATGGGAGTGTAAAATATGGCACAGGTATGTATGGTTGGGTTTATGCACAAAAACAAAATCAGTCTGTTGGTTTGAAAACGGAAAAAAACAACAAAATCCTGTGTTAAAGTCCAAAGTTCTGCCGACATATACACCAACCACAGCCTCCTCCCTGCATTGATCCACTTCACTGTTTTGCTCCTCTGTGCTATCTAAAGCCACCACGGCGGTCCTCTTGAACCTGGCTCCAGCAGTGAGTCCGTCCCCACAGACTCTCATGTAAAAACTTCACATTTTACAGCACATTTACAGTGATTTTATGTTGTTTTACATTTGACATGTAAAATCACAATTTATTTATGTAGATTTAATGATATTCTAAAATATCATTAAAAGCACACTGTAAAATACTTTTATATTACTTTTTTTTTTTTTACAGTGCAGAAATAAACATGTTTGCAGCCAAGAGACTCTCCAGAGAGGCCTGGGTCTGCTCTGGAACTCGTTTCAGAAGCACCTCACCAGGAGGCCTCCAGGTCTGATTATTGAGGGGGCCATAACCCTCCTAACCCCCTGGAAATTACGCCCCTGGAACCACCACAACTGGTTTCTTTCAGCGTGGGCAGTTCCTCGCTCTTCGTCCCTAAAGGAGAGCCCAGAAACCCTGGAGAGGAGGCTCATTTCCATTGCTCGTATCTGTGATGTCATTCTCACAGTCCCCACTCAGAGTTTGTGGTGTAGACGTAGGTAAGAATGCAGATCGACAGCTTTGCTTTCAGACTACGCTCTCATCATCACAGCACACCGTCAATGATCTTGAGGCCACCATAGTGCGCAGCATCCACTTCTTGGCTGTGTCCAACATTCTGTGGATAAAACCTTTGTACAGAAACTTCAGGCTGTAAACAAGTTTATTTCTCTGCGTGTAAAGCTGGACAGTTTAACATGAGAGTATCTGCCTCAAGTGGACATTAGAGGAACTGCACTTTTTGGCACTTCAGCACCAGGCTCAGTCCCTGAAGGATTCTGTCCGCCAGTGCTGAAGGAAACCTACAGCCATGTATGAGGCTCAGTACAATATAAAAGTTCCTCCTTGTGTCTGTGTGCCAAGCAGAAAAACACAGTTTATATATTTTTTAAAAAGTACTCATTTAGCTTAGATAAACTCTTTTTTGTGCACCACAAGCAGTTTGGGTGCTGATTGGCTCACTGCAAACATGCCCAGCATCAAACGGAGGAACAACAAGAGCCCGTTTGAAGCTGACAGTAGTTTTAAGTCAGACTTGAGCTCCTGCAGGCCTCCCCCCTCCATCCACCCTGGATGATGCTCCTCTTTAAAGCTCCCAGCTTCTCCTTCTGCTCCAGCAGACAATGATCTTCTGCTTCACCACAGCCTGCTCCTGGACTTCATGTATTTCAGCCACGTAAGCACTACAACTCAATTTGATGTGAACCCACAACAAATATGGACTCCCTCATTTTTCTACCCCCACAAGTTGTGAGTTTCCTGTGCAGCTTTCAGCTTATAATCAGCCACAGAGGAGCTGGTCCGTTTCAGCACAGCTCTGATAAAGAACGAGTTTCATGTAAAGTTCTGCTGCACTAAATCAAAAGAAGAAGGAATCTCCTTGTTTTTCAGCCTCACCTATGATGATGGTGCAGGCGCTCAGCAGCCCGATCTCCTTCTTCAGAGTCACTCTGTCGGGGATCTTCTTCTCCTCCTTCCTGCCGTGCGTCCCGGTGCCGTGCGGCCGGGAGCAGATGCTGCCGCTGTTCTGTCCATCCATGTCCGCCTACCCGGGTCCGGTCCGATCCTCCCAGTCCCAGTACTCCCAGTGCTCCTGTCCTCTCCTCACTCCGCATTCATGCAGACTGAATGGGCTGCGCTTGCGCAACAACCTGCCGCTGTCCAGGGTAGAATGTTAAATACCCAGGACTCACCAAGAGGCGTTCAAGGACACCGAGAGGAAAACGGCCCGAGCACTCTCACCTTCTCCCGGTCCTGCCGAAAGGGATTAGTGCAAGACGTTTAAGGACCAGAGTCTTCTTTTAGTCTAAGTGACGGAAAGAAACTCCCCTGTAAGGATTTAAAGACATTTCATATTTTCAAAAGTATTGTCATTAGCTCATTTGAAAATATATAGAAGAAAGATGAGGTAATATAAAGTTACAGATATTAATGTAGTCGAGTGTGCCAAATTTCAAAGTGTAACACACACCCCAACATATGCAGTCGGTGCATGTGTTAGTATCCTCCGACTGAAATGAGTCGGTCACACAGGAATAACCTGCAGCTCATTTCATCAGAATAATACTTTCAGGTATTTTTAAAGCAATAAAAAGAAAAAATGCGAAACTTTGTTTTTATTTTTATTTCACAGTCGTAGAAAACAGTTTTGCATGCATTCAAAATCTGGAAACTTTTCTCTGCTCAGGAGGCAAACTGATGTCCGAGTCCGTCCTTTAAAACTGAACCATCATTCAGGTCAAAATAAATAATGCAGAGTAAAAATCGGCACATGAACCGAGTCGTGGAATTAGCTCAGGCTCAGCTCTGTGGCCAGTGACAGTTGGGAACACACTGGGCAACATGTTAGGTTAACGCTGCCTCCAACGCTTCCTGCTCACGCTGAAGGCTGCGCTGCAAACCGTCGTCTCAGAGACACAAATGTGCGAGTAATTCTTGCATCAGCCTGGCGCCTGGTTTAGAGCGACACACGTCAGGCAGTTTGCAGGAAGCCTTCGCTCTCACACATCTCAGGATGCAAACACCGTGAATGTCGATGAAGATGAGGAGCGTGCCTGACCTGAGGCACCACTGTGAAAAGTGCCGTTTGCTGTGCAGGTCATGGTCACCCGGCTCTGATCAGGAGCGATGGCCCTGATCGTCCAGTGACTGTTCTCATTCCTGGGGTGTCAAATAATCCTGATTTACTCGTCAATTTAAACTACGGTTTTTTTCTATTAGTGAGATGGATCAGGATTCCTGCTGCGACGGGGTTATTCTCCCCCAAACGCCAACCTTTACCTCATTTTAACCGTGCAGGTTTTATTGCTTCAACCTAACCAGCAACTGCAAGCCAGAGTAAAAACATTTTCTTCAGCCTCCTCGTGCAGACATCTCAGCTCTGGGAACCAGGACTGTTGTCTCTCAGTGTGAATCGATGCTGCAGGAACTTCAGTCTCAAGGCTGGATTTTGGCCACTGTAATCTGAACTGAGCTGTTCAGGTCCCGGCAGTGTGTTTGTGGAAGAAGCTATGGATCTGCTGAGCGCCAGCCTGGCCCACGATGGGCTCCAGCTCGCCGGGGGAGGCGTTGCAGAGCTGCTGGATGCTGGAGAAGTGCCGCAACAGCACCAGAGCTTTGACCTTGCCCACCCCGGGGATCTGCTGGACCAGAGCCAGGACCAGAGGGTCCAGCAGGCGGGACGAGCTCTTCCTCCTGAAGGGGTTCTCCCGACCCTCCCCGTGAACCTGGAGACAACAAGAACAAGCCTCAAATTCAACAAGAAGGCCAGCTTTGATTGGTCTTTTGTTCTGATTGGTTTGAATCCTTTTTGTTACGCAGGGTTTAATATTTTTATGACACACTTACAAAATGTGACATCATAGAGAAAAACAACGCAAAATGATTTTATGTACCGTAACCCAGAGTTAAGGACTAAAAATCAACACATTCTGGAAATCTTACCATCTGAGCGATGAGCTGTGAGGCGTCGGCCTGCCCGCTGATGGGCAGCAGAGACAGGCCGAGGTCAAACACCACAAACTTCTGCACAGCGGGGAAGTACTGCTCGCTGAGTCTGGTCTTCTCCACCAACACCAGCTCCTGGAAGCTGCTCCCAGCCTGAAAACAAACACGAGGAGCGCCTCCAATATCAACCTGAACATCATCGAGAAGCTTCCAGGTTCCACATCAAACTTACGTTCCTGTAGCGAACCACCTTCCTCTTGTAGCTGCTTCCTGCGATGATGTCACACTCAGAGACGTAGAGGACACTGCTTTTGTTGGGCAGGAGGAAATCTGCCACTCCGAGCTCCGTCTCAAAGATGATTTTCACACCTCCACCTGCAGCAGATGCAAATTCATTGCACTAAATACACAAACACTTTAGCCAGAGCGGGAAGCACTCACTGTGTGTGGATCTGTGGGTGCTAAAAGCATACTGTTACTAGAGCCATCCAGTCCTTCTCTAAAAGCAAACATTACATTTCTTAAAAGTGCTTTAAAAGTCCAAACACCCACAGCTACAAACATCTGACTGACACTGCCCCCTCACTGCATCATTACATGCAACAAGCGGCTTCTGCATTCTACGTTGCGCGTCAGACGACCACAAGGGGGCAGTATATAACGGTGTGCAATTAAAGCCGCTTTAACTGAAACTGAAGAGAAGCTGCCTGCACATAGAACTCACACCGCTGTCTGTATGTGTCGTCATCATTCATTTGATCAGTAATAAAGTGACTGAGGTATTTCACCGTACTGAACCTCAGGAGTGTTGTTGGACAGTTTAAACACAGGGAAATCGAGCTGTTCATGCTGCTGGGTTCTGCACATCGACACGACGCTTTTAAAGCACCGTACTTTATGTCAACTCACCAAATGCTTCCAGTCTGACCACCTCACTGATTCACATCTTAATAAGGGAAAAACTGCCAAGTTGCAGCCCTCTGCTGTTATTGCTCATAAAATACAGATTTTTGTGATGAAATCAAATAGCTATATTTACAGAGCTACGTAAGCTATGTCATTCAATTTTAGGCCAAATATCTGATACTATGAGTTTTATGAATATATCATTTAAAAAGTGTAGCTGAAGTTTAATAATAAATTCTGAGAGCATGAATTTGTTTGAAAATATTATTATCATCATATTTGAACATTAACATTAAACTCTGGCACCAAAAAATATGTTCTATTGAAAATAAACTATACTTAACACAGTATAAATAATTCAGGAACTATAAAATAAGGCTTCACATCTACACGCGTTTTGCGTTTCATGCAGAACTCCCCCCATAAACACAACCTTAAAAGTATTAAAAGTCAGTACTTTTATAATAAAACGTTAAAGGCGGGTTCTCGTCTGATTTTTGGTGAATATTTATTACTCCGGGTTCGTGGTGCTTATTTACCTTTCAAACCCTGAATGAAGGACGAATTTCTCCATTTGTCGCTGCAGATCATGTGTCCGTAAGGAGGAACCGCGTTGAGCAGCTCAGGCGCTTTGTTCTCCATGCAGCTGAGCGCCACAGCGGGTTAAAGTTGCCTTGGGTGACTGTAGGACGTTAGCTACCAGGGTTCGCTTTTGCCTCCATAAGTTAACTCGCTTCCTCCTTCTTCTTCTTTATAGGCTTTATTGGCAGTTGGCAAACAGCAAAATGGTGCACTACCGCCACCAGCTGGTGTGGAGTGTGGACCGAAATGACAAAAAATTGGACTTTGTAAAACCATCGCCCTTTCCTCTCTTCCTCCGCTTGCTTTTGCCACCTTTCCTTCATTTTGTATCCCATTCTACTCTTGAGCTCCGTCCCACTAACACTAATATCCATA
Source organism: Maylandia zebra (assembly GCF_041146795.1). Lineage (NCBI taxonomy): Eukaryota > Metazoa > Chordata > Actinopteri > Cichliformes > Cichlidae > Maylandia > Maylandia zebra. The sequence continues at coordinate 67,504,669 of NC_135173.1, read as the reverse complement.
CCTACCATCGGTCTCCTTGTTGCTTCTTTTGCTGTCCTATTTGCCGTTTCATTTCCTTTAACTTCATGATGTGCTGGTAACCATAAGAATGTGACCACAAGCCCCATCATAATTATTCTGAGTAATGTTTGCTGGATCTCTATCAGAATGTCAGTCTGCATTCTGAGTGACTGTCTTGCAGACCGGCCGGTGATGAGCTCGAGTCTGAACATATCACAGAACTTAGTGGTTTTGTTTCTTCAGTCCACTGGGCTGCTAACAATAATGAAACCATTTCTCCTGTGCACACTGATAAATCGTCACTGATCCTTTTCCCTACTTTGATATTAAATTCAGGAACAATAAATGCTATCCCGCTTTGGTTGGCTGTATTCTTTGATGCATCTATGTAGATTTTGACATAACTACAATACTGATTAATATATTCCTGCGCTGTATGTGAAGATAAACCCCCTCTCCTTGTTCTTTTTGTTTAACAATGTGAAATATGCTACTGCATCAGGGAGCATCCATGGTGGTATTGTAGGCAACGGTGCTGTTTGACTTATGTTGATCTTGTCCAGATTAAGTTCAGCTGCTTTCTGTCCCACTGTCCACCCAAAGCTCTTCAGTTCACCTTTCTCTTTATCCCAGCACGGTTGGAAAACAGTTTTTGTCGGATGATCTTGACCATGTCCTTGTAAACTTGCCCAGTAATTCAATGCCAGTTTGTAATGTCACAATCCCCCATTTCTTTTCCTCCTTTCCTGCCTGTGTTCAGATGACGGACATACACCTCCACGTCGCCCCCTGGAGGACAGGAGGAAGAGCGCACCTGCACGGCCTAGATAATATAAGAACTTTATTTATCCCGAGGGAAGTTCTTTTGTCATCGGACAGTGTAAAAATGACAAAATGCGTGCTAAAAATATTTGTTTTTTTTCTCTCCTAGATCCCCCTCCGCCTCCCCCCCTTTTTTAAAGATTTTTTTCTAACGTTTTTTTGTGGGTTTTTCCTCTTAGGGAATCGGGTTTTATGGCGTTTTTTTCTTTTAAATTAAAATTATTTTATTATATTATATATTATTATTATATTTTAATATCTTTTTTATAGGAATTTCTTAATCTTATTTTTATTCTCATTTATTATTTTTATTTTTTCTTGTAAATTATTAAGCTTTCTTTCTTGGAATTTATTTGGTAAATTTCCCAGCCTTTTCTTCAATCATGTTTTATACACGAACATATTTTAATGGATAAAATTAATACAAAATAAATAAAATGTTTACAATAAGGAAAAGGCTGGCACCGTAGCGCCCTCTACCGGTCAGACTCGGCACTGACCCCTCCGTCTGCCTTTCTTCGCGCCTTACACTCGCTGCTGCTTTCGCCCACAAACAGGTACGTTCGACCTGCGAATTCGACGTTAAACAGAAACAAGTTACAGGGAAAAAGTTGTTTTAACCGAAGACTGAAAAATGTTTCTTCTTCTTTTTATCATTTGAAATTTCAGTAAAACGGAGCGTAGCTGGCGAGCTAACGTTAGCTAACGGGGCTCAAGTTTAAACAGTTGGCGTTCGAGAAACGGTAAATCTGTTAAATCCGACTGTTTTCTTCCAGTGTCGCTGCTTTCGGACTGACGAAATAAAGAAATGGTGAAAATATCTGTTCTGAAGGTACGTGATCCTTTAATGGCTGTGTTACTGCTTTAATTAGCTAAACGTGGCTCACGGGTTCAGTTTTGATGCCCAGCAGATGTAGTTGGTGTATTTAACCCTTTCACGCACAGTGGTCACTACAGTGGACAGCTATTCAAAGGCTGTTTTCTTGTATTTGTGTCAGTGTTGATGGTGTATTTGCACATAAAACACTACATTGGACACATGTGTCCCTTCATACTCTGCCACCCACTGGTCAGCCCGTGGAGTGGTAGCCACCTAAGTGGACATGTAAAAAAAACCAACCAAATCTTAGAAAAGTATGTTTAAAAAAAATGAAATTCAAAAACCGTCTTTTCATGCCTAAAGATGAATAAAAAAATCCTGATTGTGGTTGTCATGATTCATGTGCTAAAGGGTTAAACCTTTAAAATATCACTTATCACAAAGGTGTTTCAGGTGTGATTACTTGTCACCTCCATAACAGAAGATAGCCTTTATTAGTTCCCCACGTGGGAAATTTGTCACATGTCACTGGGAGAGGGTGAAACAAAATAAGTGTAATAATGAAATGCAAAGATTGAAGACTTTATTTTCTTTAATTTGTCAAAATGTAAGTTAGTTATTTAAGTGAAGTTCAAGCTGAGCATCAAGAGGTGCAAAACATACCTTTCTATGCAGCACAGTGATGATGATGTGTACTTCAAACTGAACTCTGCAGGTGGAGAACCCATCGTGTCTCTGGGGTGCCATTTTGGGTCTCAGCGGCGATGTGGAGACTTCAGAACATTACAAAAAGCTACATTTTCAGATGAACCTCTTCTACCGCGACACCACGCAGGACGTGTGCACGCTAAAGCCTACGTCGTTGGAGGAAGGACGGGTATCAAGACGTCAGAAACATTGTCGCTCCTGCGTTGGGCGAGGTGATAGAGTAAGGAGATTTGTGTGTGCTTTCCTGTCAGGTGTATGTGGTGTACTGGGCGGTAAAGAAGTCGTGGTTTCGGGCCGTGGTGGAGTCGATCTTCGTGGACTCGGTTTCCTGTCAAGCTTGTTGCTTTCTGGTCGACCACGGAGAGAAAGTCGTCGTCCCCTCAGAGCAGTAAGACCAGAGCAGCTTGGGAAAAACTGCTTCCACCTCATATCACACACACAACAGTCGGGTCAGAATAGTGGACACAATATATCTTTAGGCTTCATGCAAGAACATTTTCAGCCTGTAATCTTAAACCTGTTGGGCCTTCAGTTAGACTTTGCAGCGCCTTTAAAGCTGGTTAGATTTAAGTGCTTCAGAATAAAATATAAGGTTTCAGGTTAAATCTAACTGATAATCCTCATATTTAACACATTTAACATAACTGATACTGCTAAAACATGGCTTCCCACACACAGACTTCAGAATCAGAGAGACTTTATTTATCCCCAAGGGGCAATTAAGATACAACAGAGCAGCATGACATTGAAGATAAGGACAGTGCCTAAACAGGCAAAAAGAGTGAGATAATAAATACACAGGATATACACAGTTTTAAAAGTACACAATTTCAAAATTAAAGTGACTGAAAGGTGAATAAATAACTGTAAGTGACTAAAATGGAGTAAAGTGTCGGCAGTATAAAGAGCGTAGAGTAGTTTATGTTTCTGGTGTTGGAAATGTTCTTATCGGCTGGAGCTAAAAAGCAGAGGGGCTTTGGGGACAAAGGTGGCGCTCCTCCTCTCAGTCCTGCAGGAAATGCAGCGGAGGCGCCGCCCAGAGGGGAGCATTGAAATTACAGGGTTCGTACGGGTGCTTGAAATCATTGAAAATACTTGGATTTTAATGTTGTCTTTTCAAGGTTTGAAAAGTGCTTGAATATCAGATGTGGTGCTTGAAAGTGTAGCTGTATTTCATTCACCACAAATAACTATCTGATTGAATAGTTTTCTTATCAGATAGAGAAATAAAATGAGTCGCAAAATGTAGAGGCAAATTTTCCCCGCCTGGCTGCCTTGTGTCTGTTTCAATATGTGACCCCACCCCTCCCTCGGACAGTCGAGGATGAGTGCGCTAACACAGCGGTCCCCGGGTTGAGGCTCAGGTGTGAAATGTGTGGTTTTCAGGGTTTTTATCGTTTACTCAGTTTTCCTGGGTCTTTTCACGTGTGTTATGAATAAATCTCCTTTTTTTCGGTACCGGTACTGGTTTTATTTTGTTGTATTTATCCGCGACACCTTAAAGGCCGGTCGGTGAAAATATTGTCGGGCATAAACCGGTCCGTGGCGCAAAAAATGTTGGAGACCGCTGCGCTAACATTCCTGTAGGTCGCTGTTTTAATGAGTGTTTGATGGAAAACAACAATGGCGGAGTTTGCGCTCTCCAGTCGCATGATAGTTGAGTCCTAGTAAATAATTTTCCAGTACGTGTACGTTACACACGCTATTTTTTTAAAATTATGATTATTATTTTGCTATCAGACTCGCTGGAGAAATGATTGAAATGCACTGAGTGTGATGCAGTATGGCAGCGCTGTTATGGAATATGCTGTGAACTTAGCTAACATTATTTAGCAGTAATATGAGTTAATTTACTCTAGTGAAAGCTTTAAACATTAGCCTGATACATAACTAGCCAACTTAAGGCTTTCTGGTTAACCCTCTGGGGTCGACGGGCCCAGAGTCTCCATTTCAACTTGGGTCGAACGTGCGGACTTCAAACTGTATACCAGTGTTTAAATTGTGTGATAGGCCACGTAAAACCGATGTTTTTTGTTTTCAATAAAACAGTGGCGTTTACTCCGGGAAGAAACTGTAAAAGATAAGATAAGATAACCTTTATTAGTCCCACACGTGGGAAATTTGTTTTGTCACAGCAGGAAGTGGACAGTGCAAAAGTTATGAGGCAAAAATTAGAATACAATAAGAATAAATACAGTACACAGCTGTACAGAATAGAATAAAATAAAATACTATATACAGTAGAATAAAATAGAATAAATATACAATAAGATAAAAATAGAATACAAATACTATATACAACTGAGTAAAAATACGATGACAGAAAGGATTATTGCACTTAGTATTATTGCATATGTGTGGATGTGTGTGCTTGATCAGTTAAAGTCTTTATTATGGAGTCTGACAGCAGTGGGGAGGAAAGACCTGCGAAATCTCTCCGTCCCACACCGTGGGTGCCGCAGTCTCCCACTGAAGGAGCTGCTCAGTGCTGTCACAGTCTGCTGCATGGGGTGGGAGATGTTGTCCAACAGGGATGACAGCTTAGCCGCCGTTCTCCTGTCACTCACCACCTCCACTGGGTCCAGAGGGCATCCTAGAACAGAGCTGGCCCTTCGGATCACCCTGTTCAGTCTCTTCCTGTCCCCAGCAGAGATGCTGCCGCCCCAGCAGACCACGCCATAAAAGATAGCAGAAGCCACCACAGAGTCATAGAAGGTCTTCAGGAGTGGGCCCTCCACTCCAAACGACCTGAGTCTCCGCAGCAGGTACAGCCTGCTCTGCCCTTTCCTGTAGAGGGCGTCTGAGTTATGAGTCCAGTCCAGTCTGTTGTTCAGATGAACACCAAGGTACCTGTAGCTGTCCACAGCCTCAATGTCCATACCTTGGATGTTCAGTGGTTGCAGTGGAGAATGCTTGTGCCTGCGGAAGTCTACCACCAGCTCCTTGGTTTTACTGGCGTTGATCTGGAGGTAGTTCTGCTGGCACCAGTCCACAAAGTCTTGGGTCAGACCTCTGTACTCCTTGTCGTCCCCATCAGTGATGAGGCAGACTATTGCAGAGTCATCAGAGAACTTCTGCAGGAAGCACTGGGTGGAATTGTGGGAGAAGTCTGCAGTGTAGAAAACGGCGTTTTCTAAGCGCTAGCAAACACGCTTTGCTTGTGAGTGAAAAACAACAGTTATTGGTGAAAAAAGAAAACAACAACTCTTTCTCTATTGGTGGAAAAATGTACCATGTTGACCAATCAAAAAAATGATATGGCAACATGTGGCATCTGGTTGTTTGGGAAGAGGGGGAAGTTTTAGGAGTGAGCGAAAGAGAGAGACAGTTTTGATACGTGAGAAATTTGTGAGGTTTACCGTGTTTGGAGTCTCAAGTAGGGGTGGGCGATATAAACGATATACGATAGGAACGATATGAATTTGGCCAACAATAAAGATTTTGACTATATCGCGATAGCGCATGTTGATGATGTCATCTAGCTGTGCCTGTTGTGGTCGAAAGCATCGCAGCGGCTACAACCATTATCATTATAAGTGCCTGTTGGTTGAAAACCTGCGCCAGAGTTCTGGCAGGCAGGCCAATGATTTTAGAGCACACTGATGCAGTGTGCTGCAGTCTGTTCTTGTTCTGAAGGCTGAGGGAGTGGAACCAGCAGGTAATGGAGAAGGTCATGATGCTTTCCAGGAAGGCGTAGTAAAGTCATCATGATGGGTGTGCTGACTCCAAAGGAGTTGAGTTTCCTAAGGAGGTATAGCCATCGGTGGCACTTCCTGAGAATCTCCTCTGTCTTGGCAGAGAATTTCAGGTTGTTGTCAAAGATGGTTCCCAGGTATTTGTACTCCTCAACTACTTCCACTGGCTTCCCGTGGATGGTGGTGGTGGCTGCCTACTGGAGAAGGTCACCACCATCTCTTTGGTTTTGCTCACGTTCAGTTCAAGTTTGGATCTGTCACACCACTCTACAAACTCCTGCAGAGTGGGCCCGTGGTGCTGTGAGGGGCCTGACAGGAGAACTGTGTCGTCAGCATATTTCACCAGGTGACAGAGCTGTGTGGATCTGCAGTCATCGGTGTAGATGATGAAGAGCAGGGGGGAGCGCACACAGCCCTGGGGGGAGCCAGTGGAGGTGGAATGGAGACCGGAACGTTTACTGTTTAGAGAAGGATAGAAGGAGCTTCACGGTGTCCTTGGTCGTGTCCAAATTCATGGGCTGCATCCTCCTGAGGCCGCATTTGTAGACCGATTACGTCACAGCGACGCGCCGAAGGCTGTTCAAATTCGTAGACTCCTCCGAATGCAGCCGACGGGTGTGTCCTTCGTGGCCCACCATATCCCAGAATTCATAGCGCGGCCCAGCCAAACTCCAGTTTCCAATAATGGCGGCCGCTACTAAGTTTTAAAATTACTCATACTAATCTTTCTGGGTCACAAAATAAACTTTTAACATATTTTCAGGCGAGAAAGTAGCTGTGTAAACTTCAAATATCTGCTCGGTTTATCAAGATATCCCATATTTGCAAAAGTGCTTCGACGTTTTCGGAGACGTCTGCTACCCACCAGCTCGACAGCTAGCCGGGAGCTCGAGGGTTACTGATGCGGCCGAGAACGGCACAACTCCCGGCACATCATTTTCAGATCACCGCGGACTTTCGCTGCTCGGGTTAAACGTAATATATAAGTCACTTAGACAACCTACAAATGTTATTGTTGGGCTTTTTTCAATGTTTTGTTTGTTTGTGAGTAAATCGGTTTGACTGAGATTAAAGTTATTAGATTAGATAAAATAAAACTTTATTAATCCCCCTCCTCCTCGGTTTTCACACAGCTGAATAAAAGTCAAACAGAAAACTGATTAAACGGAAGTGTGAGACGGTCGAGAGTTTACGCCAGTGTCCTGACGGCTGAGTTTATTAAACTCCACCGAGACAGCGGTGACGCTAATCTGAAGGCTAGACCGTCCAATTTCACGGCCATTTACTTCCGGCCTACCCGACCCTCTGAGGACCCGGCCCACGTAGACCGCGAAGGCTGGGTCCTCAGGAGGATGCAGCCCATGAATTTGGACACGACCTTTGTGTGCCAAGAGAGGGACTGTGTTAGTGCATGAGAGGGTGGTGCAGACCTCCTCCAGCTTATCTGGGGAACACTGAACACTTTGCTGTTACACTCAGCTCTCTCTTTACCACAACGAGCCGGTGCACAGTGTCTGCACCGCCGACCCAATCTGTCAGTTTTAAAATATTCCATAACCATCATCTCATATTATTTTGTCTTAAATGTTCTTGTCTTTCTTTAAAAATGGCTCCTATCATTTCTGGATGTCACTTACATTATAATTTCTTGGCACTATCCTATGGAGAACCTTTATTTCCTTTCTTTTTTTCCTTCTTTGCAGTGAGTGTGGGGTGTCAGATTAAGCTACGTGGTCCTCCACCTGTTTTCTTCCTTTTCTGTTAGTTTCTGTTAGTTTCTGTTAGTCTTGGTTTATGGGTTTGGAGACAAAAATACAGGAGGCCTATCTGTTACGGAGGAGAATAGGAAGACTTCAGGGGAGTTTTATGAGGACATGCAGACGGTGGGTATGACAGAGGAGGATGCTGGGATAGGAGGAGAGTGAGGTCCATTTTTAGATAATCCGTTACTGATTTATTCCCCTAGGCTCTTATTTTGAAAATCTAAATCTGTGGGGAGCTTTAAAAAAAAAAAAAGGAAAGAAAACTTTTTTAAAAACTGGTTCTGCTGCGTGATTCTAGACATGAAGGTGCAGAGAGCTGCGCTGCATTTACTACCAAATGTTATATGAATGATGAGAGGAAGACTCATGTCAGGGGTGTGTGAAAAAAACAAAACAAAAAAAAACACCCAGCACGCCCCTGCGGGCGGTTTATCCTTCAAGCTCGGGTCCTCTACCAGAGGCCTGGGAGCTTGAGGGTCCTGCGCAGTATCTTAGCTGTTCCCAGGACTGCGCTCTTCTGGACAGAGATCTCCGATGTTGTTCCCGGGATCTGCTGGAGCCACTCGCCTAGCTTGGGAGTCACCGCACCTAGTGCTCCGATTACCACGGGGACCACCGTTACCTTCACCCTCCACATCCTCTCGAGCTCTTCTCTGAGCCCTTGGTATTTCTCCAGCTTCTCGTGTTCCTTCTTCCTGATATTGCTGTCATTGGGAACCGCTACATCGATCACTACGGCCGTCTGCTTCTGTTTGTCTACCACCACTATGTCCGGTTGGTTAGCCACCACCATTTTGTCCGTCTGTATCTGGAAGTCCCACAGGATCTTAGCTCGGTCATTCTCCACCACCCTTGGGGGCATCTCCCATTTTGACCTCGGGACTTCCAGGTTATACTCGGCACAGATGTTCCTGTACACTATGCCGGCCACTTGGTTATGGCGTTCCATGTATGCCTTGCCTGCTAGCATCTTGCACCCTGCTGTTATGTGCTGGATTGTCTCTGGGGCATCTTTACACAGCCTGCACCTGCATCCTATTCATGTAACCCTGGCGGAAGGGGCTACATGAATAGGATGATGGACCTGTGTGTGTGTGTGTGTGTGTGTGTGTGTGTGTGTGTGTGTGGTTTGTTTTGTTTTTTTTGGGTTTTTTTGCATCTGTTTGGTTTTTAACTCTATCCCCTCTGAAAGGATCCGGGTGGCAATGGAAAACTTCCTTCAGCTGCCTTTCTGGGTGCAAAAGTTCCACCTGGCGGGAATCAAACCAACAACCCTGCGAGTGTCTCTGCTTGAGGAGAAGGCAGAGCTCAAGTAAGGCGAGCTCATCTCACGTAGTTTGGAGGCTACAACGGAGCACATTTGCAGATATTTATTGTGTTTTTCTGCAGACCGTCAGCTCGGTGGGACAGCTCTGCCACGCTCTTCCTGCACAAGCTGCTGCAAGGTGAGTGTTATTGCTGCTGCTTGAATGCCATTAACATTAGTTTTTATGTTTCGGTGCGATGCATCTCTGAGCTCGACTCGTCTTTCATCTCACAGCATCGACCCTAAAGGAGGCCGTGCTGCTTGAACCTGAGTCAGACTCTACCCCTATCAAGCTTTACGTGACTGTTGGTGACATCAAGGTGAAGTTTGACTAAAAAGCCTTTATTTTGCACGCAGACTTGTTTGGAGACATGTGATCACGTTTGTATTAACCTTTCTTAAACAGATCTGTGTGAATGATGACTTGGTGGCGAAGAGGTTTGCCTACTACAGCACAAAATCAGGCGACGGCCTGGAGGAGGGAGACCGACTTCCTGTGATGCTGTCCTACAGCATCTTAACCCAGAGCGTCTCCCCCAAGCCGACAGCACAAACCCAACCGCCTCCCGGTAAACAGATATATGAACTCTGGCTCACCGCTCTCAACACATGTTGGTTTCATCCATGTTTGATTTGTCTGCAACAAATCAAACATGGATCCATCTGCTGCGGTGGCCCCTCAGGAAACAAAGGAAATAAAATACCTGGTAGTTTGCATTAATGCTTAACAACACCTGCTCTTAACAATTGGCTACTTCTCTACCATCATTTCTGCTCTTATGAGCTTTTCAGTCTGAGCTCTGGATCGCTGCAGTGCCATGATTTGTTCTTTTGCATTCATCTTATTGCTGCCGAGCTTTATTTGTCGGGCTGATGGCCTGAAACATGAAAGAGAGTGCACCTTCTTATTCATATGACTGTATTTGTTCCGGTGCTTGTTTCTGTGTCCCAGATCAGCAGAGTCTGGTTGAAGCTGGGGGGGCAGCTGATTGGCTTACAGCTCCTTCCCTGCTTCCTCAGGTATGCAGCCCTGCTAGCTCACTCACTTTTATCTGTGTTCTAATGAAACAACCACATGTGCTGAACTCTCACGTCTCTGCTTTAGATTGTACAACACAAGCTGGTGAAGGCTGGAGGTGAACATCGGTCAGTGGTCACAAAACAACAGCTGTCTCCAAACAGCCAGTCAGGGAGCGGCTCAGACGCAGCTGAGAGGTGAGCGCCCGTTCAGTTGTTCAGTTCAGCAGAGTTCCGATTAAAAGCAACCAAGTGGCCTCTGTTCACTTTTCAGCAGCTCGTCAGACGACGCAGACTCGTCTCTGGCTGCAGCCCTCACAAAAAACCATCAGCTGTTCAGGTGAGTTGGCCACAGTCTCAGATCGCAGGCACATGATGTTTTATATCATCATGTGTGATGGGCTGTCGCCCCCTCCTCACAGGTTTCTACAGTTTATGAAGCCGGGCAGCAGTTCCGAGCTGGCAGCTCCCCAGGTGAGTGCATTTTCCAACATTGCAGGTGCAGGTTGGACCAACTAGGTTCTAACAGCTGAGCCCGCCGTGTACTCCAGCGGTGTCAGCAGGGGGCGCTCATTAATGTACACGTGTTGTGCAGGCATGAATCCTCCTGAAGGTTTGAGTTGATACTTCATGCAGGAGGAAGCATCTCAGTCAGCAGCTGGTTGTTGTAAATGTCCAGTCGGCTTGACGTGCTGCAGGTTTGCTGCACTCGTACAGAAAAAAGAGCAGCTTTTAGATGATGCGCCCACTCCTGACTGAGATTTGGATTTCCACCCGCTCATAGTAAGAACATTTGAGCCTGTGTGGTACGGCTGTGTCAATGGAAAATTGTATTTAGTAGTCAGTATAATCTTTTAGTGATATAAGTTTGCATATGGTAGAATGCTGCATGTAATCATTTGTGTGTAGAAGTATATAGTTGGTGGCATATTGAAAGAATGTCTCATCCTAGGAGGTCTGTAACATTCTAGAGCAGGGCTGCCCAATCCCGGTCCTCGAGAGCTACTATCCTGCAGCTTTTAGATGCATCCCTACTCCAACACAGCTCAATCAAATGGTTTGATTACCTCTTCAGCATGCCATCGTGTTTGGCAAAGGCCTGATAACAAGCCATTCATTTGATTCGGGTGTGTGGGAACAAGGATGCATCTAAAAGCTGCAGGACGGTAGCTCTCGAGGACCGGGATTGGGCACCCCTGCTCTAGAGTGTTCACCCCCACATCCTAGGAGCATGGGAGAGGTCGTACCTTGTTTTATTGTTTTATGGTAGGATTAACGTAGCTATATTTGTTTTAGTCTAAGTGCCTTTTGGTTTGATGAACTGTTGGACTTTGAGACCAGCAGGTTTAGGGAAGATTTTATGGGGTCACACTCTGACCACACACACACACACACACACACACACACTCACTGAAGTATAAAATAAAGACAGGAGGCCGCCCTTGCTAGCAAGAGTTCTGTGTGTTTCTCTTTGCTGAAGAAGTGTTTTAGAATATATTCCTTAACAGGCTGCTATGAGGTCAGACTCAGGACAGACTTGGTGCTGTTAGTGACTAAACTCTGTTCCATCCTGTGATGTTTCTGAAACTAAAATCCAGAATCTTGTTTGGTTTGTTTTCCCTGCAGGAAGCTGAGGTGTTGCCTCTGATGAGGTAAAAGACAAAAATTAGCCCAGATAGTAGTCTTTATCTGAGCTGATTGCTTCATTTGTTGGGTTCCCCTCACTGACTGCAGTCTGTCCCAGCAGTGAGAAACCAGGAGCTGAGAATCTTCAGAGCTGTCAGGCTGAATCTTTGGTGGATGAAGAGGCAAGGTAGAGTACTCTGCATGAGGAAAAACCAAACCAAATGGTCATACTAAGTACTCTTAGGGGTATGTTGGAGTGCAACAACAGGACCTGCATTTTACATATATATTAGGGGTGCAACGATACTCGTATCGATATTGAACCGTTCGATACAGTGCTTTGGGTTCGGTACGCATATGTATCGAACAATACAACATTTGTAATTTATTTTATCAACTTTCCTTCTGACGATGCTGTCTGTGTTGAGCGCTCAGTGGATCTGCGTTCGACTACTCTGCCTAGGCTGCACTGTCGACGTGTTGGCCGTCCAGCCCCACGCACGGGGCGATCCGCGGTAACTCGTTAACGGAGATTTGCCGTGTTGTGGCGTTAACGTCATTTCAGATTAACGCTGACAGCACTAGTGGGAACACAACGAATATGACTGCACATTTACTCCGACAGCATCCTAGTGCAAAGACAAGTGGAAGCAGACAAAAACAACAAGCACGCATGCTACAAACTTTACCCGAGTCATTTAGACAGCCGTTAGTACAGGATTCTCCTTATAGGGACCTGATATGTTTAATATGCTGCTGAGAATATAGCCCAGAAGAAGCTATAGTATAGCTTTTATTTTGGAAAGAGCCATTTCTCTGTAATAAACTCTCTTTTTCAAAGATGAGTGATTCCTCAATCAGATTAATTTTTTTTATTACTTTTGTTTCAGCAACATTAAATTTAAAAACTGTACTTTTATAACTTTAATAAATAACAAATTAAAAAGGCATGAACATTTATTTGTATCGAAAAAAATATCGAACCGTGAATCTTTGCACCCGTAATATATTCTTAGATTCTACCAGAGTAAAAATTAGTGTTTCTGTGATGTCGGGCATGTGTGCAGCTCCTTCTCTGTGTAGTTCTTCCATCTTTATCCTTTTATACCTAAACAGAATTCCAGTAGACTGTTCCACATTCCCGGGAAAATCTGATGAGATTAATTAATATTAATAATAATGTGTGCTTTCTCCACATTCAGCATCTTTGTCTTCACTTTAAACGTGTTTCTGATTTTCTCTTTTAATCAGCAGCTCCAGCACATCTGTCGCCTCGGCTCCAGCAGAGGAGACCCAGCGCAGTGAGAAGGACTGGGCCTGTGCACGGTGAGCTGCAGTTTTTCTCTCTCAGGAAGCAACGACACAGGTCAACCTGATAGAAACACGTTACAGGATAGAAGCTCCTGCACACTGTGTTTTAACCATACTGCTCCTGTCTTTGAGCTTTCCTCGATCCCCATAAGACATAAACACTGAGTAAAGACATGAAATGTTTTTCATTTAATTCAATTTTATTTATTTTTTAAATTGTGTTAACTGCACCTGATGATGAAAATACAATTACTGGCTTGGATAAAAGGTGTGTTAATCATTTCTTTGAGTTTGCTTGTAAAATCCACTCACCGGCCACTGTATTAGACACACCTGTATCTAACTGCTTGTTAACAAATATCAGGCCCCGTGTGATTGGCTGATTAGTGAGCAGCAGTTCTCTGGGGAGAAAATGCCTTGTTTAAGGTCAGAGAAGGGCAGAACGGCTTCGAGTTGATAGGAAGGCCAATAGCAAGTCAACCAAGGTGTGCAGAAGAGCATCTCTGTCTTGAAGCAGAAGAGCTACACAGCAGAAACTGAGGCTTCTGTTTACACAGACTCGCCAAAAGTGGACAATAAAAGATAGAAAAACACTGTACGACCTGATGAATCTTTATATCTGCTGCAATGGTTCAGGGTCAAAGTTTGGCATGAACAACATAACAGCATGGATCCATCCTGCCTGTAACTCCACGCCGAGTGTTGTTGCTGACCGTGTCCATCCCTTTATGACCACAGCGTAGCATCCTCTCAGCATCATCTCAGCGGCCTCCACATTCACCAAATCTCACTCCAAAAGAGCATCTTTGAGACGTGGTGAAGCACGCAACAGCTGTGTGATGATGTCCTGTTAACATGGACCAAAATCTCTGAGGAGTGTTTGCAGAAGCTTGTTGAATCTGAGCCATGTAAAATGAAATCGGCTCTAAAGACAAAAGCAGCTCCAACCTGCCACTACCAAGGTGTACCTAATGAAGTGGCTGTGTAGTGTAGTACTATGTCAGGCAGTAATTTGTGTCCAGACTGTTCGACTGAAGTAGTTTCTTCATGTTCTGTCTGTGATGCAGCCTGTTGGAGTTGTTGAATCCACAGGCTCTGAACCCCGATCCCGACGCCCAAGACGCTGTGGTACGTTTACGCAGACAACTCTGATTTAGTTAGAGTGCAAATAAAATTTAAAAAATAATTATTTTACCTCTTAGAAAATATGAAAATGAAAGCCTGTAGATTTATTGGTTGTTACTCATGCAAACACTGCTCATGATGTTATTTAAAGCCTCCTTTGTCCTTTCACCTGGATGTCTCAGGTTTCTCCCCTCGACCCCTGCCGGAGTGGGATTCTGGTGCACGCTACCTCCCCAGCAGAGCCGTGGATCAGTGTGAATGACCCCGCCATCGCAGACACCCTCTGCTGGGTAAACAAGAATACGCCCTGAGTTTGTCATCAGGATCTTTAACATGCTAGGAAACGAGAGTTTAGTGACCTGAACATTCAGGTGTAATTGTAAATGTTGTGAAAGTGGTTTCGTTATTAACAACACAGCATCAGATTCAATTTCAAATTTGAAATGTTCTCAGAAATGGTTCAGAAATACAAATAAAGTTGTTGTTAATTTACTGATTATTTCCTTCATCTAGAGTATTTAAAAGATGGACACACTGCCGCACTTTTTTATTGTTTTTTCAATGAAAGCGTTGAGCATGGGGTTGATTTGAAGTTGAATCTGAGGACGAGTGTGTGCTTACACTTGACTCTGATTGACATAAAGGACATTTTAAATTCAGTAAGATTTTAAACTATCATGTGAGACCATAAGATCACGAGTGCAGGTTTAAGGCACTTGAGCATCAGCTTCCCTTATAGGACACGGGAGTGCTGCTGTCGCCATAATTTTAAAACGCAACGAGGCGCTGTCGCTGTCCATGAGGACCGAGCGATCAGACAGTGAGCGTAGCGATGCTGAGACTCGAGGCATCAGAGCCTGGCCGAAAAAAATCAGCGCCTGGATTTAACTAAGCAAACAGGTAAGAGTGATTCGTAGGTTTCAACTGGCAACAGGTTATTTAACCCTGAAGCAGTAAGTAGCTTCTCATTTCTTAACCTACCGTGTTTGAAGACATGGTCCTGGAGAAGAGAAGCTTTTACTCGAATTGGGATCAAATTATTGTCCTTCATCAAGCAAAGAAATAATGTGGGAGAAACTGAAAGTACAGAAACTGGGTTAAAAAAAAAGAGTCCAGCATATTAAAACCTGGGAGGACAGAGGTGAACCATCATCTTTGACGAAGAAACGTGGTCATCATCGTGATCTGACATAACAAATGTTGGTGAAATGTGTACAACGCGAAGAGGACTTGGGACTGAGACTAAACTGCTGTGTTATAGTAACAAAAGCACTTGGTGGTTGGATGGTCTCATGAGTCCAGGTTTAACTGGGGTGGTGCTTCCAGCATTCATACAAACTGTGGAAGATGGTTCTGGAAGTCCAAAAAATGCATCCAACACCACAGAGGTCAGACCGAAGCCCCAGGAAGACTTCACACAGTTCGACTCTTGAATCATCAATTCAAGTTCTTGGTGAAAAATTACTGCAACTCTGGACGGAAGTAGATGTTTATGTGTATGTCAGCTTACCTAAAGGTTATTAGAGGGACAGGAATCCGCACTCATGCCTTTGGTCTCAACAGACTGTAATCCTTCAGTGTCTACAGCTGAAGTAGTTAAATTATAGCCATAAAAAAGAGCCGCTAGGAAGTAACTACTCCGCTAATTACTCATCCTCTGCTGAAAGCCCAGCAGAGGATGTACTTCCTGAGGCAGCTGAAGAAACTCAACCTGCCAACACGGACGATGATGCAATTCTACACTGCAGTCATCAAATCCATCTTCACCTCCTCCATCACCATGTGGTACGTTGGAGCCACTATCAGGGACAAACAGACTGCAGCGTGTTGTGCGCTCTGCTGAGAAGATGATTGACTGCAGGACCTGTACGCCTCCAAGACACTGGGGCGTGCAGCTCGGATCTCAGCTGACCCTTCTCACCCTGGACACAGTCTGTTTAATCTGCTCCCCTCAGGCAGGAGGCTCCGGTCCATCCGCACCAGAACCTCTCGCCATGAGAACAGTTTCTTCCCCTCTGCTGTTGGACTCATGAACCATATATATATACTTAGCACTTTTAATTTTTATTTAAGTGTTGTCTTACAGTATGTTTTCCTAATGTTGTAAACCTGTGCAACATTTGGCAATAAAACCCTTTCTGTATTACTGATCTTATTTGATAACTATCCGTTTCATCCGCGCTCTCATGTGACTGCTCAGTCTTCTCTTGTGTCAGTCCCTCGCCGCTCTTTAACCTCCATCTGAGTTTCAAACAGTCAGTAGAAAAGGTGGACGTAGACACCACGGCTCACGAAGCATCTGTGTTTTTTGAGTCGTAGTACTGAGACAGCATCTAGTGGGCATTAGAGGAAGTGCGGTTTTTTGGTGGTTTCCTCTCACAGTGACCGTTTGTCTCCAGGTGCAGCGGAAGCAGTACAGCACCTTGTCTCCAGCTGACTGTTACAGCTGGCCAGCTGTGGCTCGAGGATACCATACCCTTGTTATCTCCAGCAGCGCAGACCAGCCGCTCAGCTACCTTACCCCACTCCTTACCCACATCATGCTGAACTCCATCTTCACTTCCCACACCTCCAGCTCAGGGGTGAGTGCACACACAGGAGGCAGGAAGCATGGATGAATTCTGCTTTTGTCACTATCAATTCGTATGTTTGTAGCCCATAGCTGTGCTGCTGTGTCCCGGTTGGGAGAAGGTCCAAGCTGTATATGACCTCCTGGGGGTGAGTAAGGTCTCCCAAAAGCTCTACCCCACAACTGTGCTGCTGGGCATCAACAAGGACGAGGCTAAGAGTGTCAAGATCCCCAAAAACTGTGAGTTAAGCATAACGAGCATCATCGCAGTCTGCTAGGTGGTCGATAAATGATTGATTTACATCAGTAACTATTCAGAATCTTCTAATCTGATTAATTCCAGGCCTGCTGTTGGTGACCACTCCTTTCAGTCTGGTCCGTCTGCTGTCCTGCCACTGCTTCCTCTTCCTGCGGCTGTGCCACCTGGTGCTGGACGAAGCTGACCAGCTCTTCAGTCTGGCTCCAGATGAGGTGATGACTTATGATGTACAACTGTAAATGTGCACACATCGCGTCAGTTTTTAGTTCTGTTTTCATTGACGGGCATCAGATAGGATCAATTCAAATAGTAACCTGTAATAAAACTTATCAGAGGGGTTAGAGAGAATTATTTCCAGAAAATGCAAAGCTTACAAACCTGAATCCAAAAGATAAGCAGAGTACAATGTGCAGGGGTACAGAGGACGTGCAGACTGATTGTGGGGGCAGAAGCCTCGGCAGAGAAGCCCAGGTCTCCAGCCTCCAGCTCACTCAGTGTTCCCAGGACATCCTGGAGAGGCTCTGTAGCCCCCTCAGCTGGCTCCTTTTGATGTGGAATCATTGAACTCCTCATCCTGCCACTCTTAAAAGGACCTCATTTCCACTGCTTGTATCCACCGTCTCCGAGAGCTTGTGACCATAAGCGAGGGTTGGAAAATAACCAATGATTACATCACTAATGATTCTTCTGCTCCACTCTTGCCTCACTCCTGAACAAAACCCCAAGAGACTTAAAGCATATAATTAGTCTGTGACCCGGAGGCCATGGTCCTGCTCCGGCCTCAGACTTTGAGGTGCTAATTCACACGCAGCTGTGAACTGCTCCAGTGTGAGCCTGAGGCTACCTGCTGATGAAGCCAACAGAACCATGCTATCTGTAAAACCCAGAAGTGAGATCCTGAAGCAGAAGCTTTCCACCCCCTGGCTACCCCTGGATGTTCTATCCATGACAGCTATGAACAGAATCTCTGTCAAAGATTCAGGTTTGTGTGTCCTTCGAACAGAGAGTGTTTCAGAATAAGAGTCTTTTATTTTGAAAATAGGCTAGATTCTCCAGGCCCTTCCTGCCCAGCTCACCTGCTCTGTGCAGGTTGATGCAGTTTCTGTAAAATACTACATCTAGTGCTATTTTACGTGACAGTTAGCAGAGAAACTCTTCTGCGATCCATCTGGTGAAATTAATATTGAAACTAGAATGTGCTGCAGTTACATCAATGTTATTCTCTGATAGCTGTGTTTGTTTCAAGGAAAAATATGATCTTCTGTTTTATTTGTGAAGTCGTATTTTGTAGTGACGGGAAGTGGTCATTATTGATGGGAATGAGCAGAACGGACAGGATTAGAAATCAGAGGGACAGCTCAGCTTGAGCTGAGGTTAACAAGAGCAGGTGCAACATGTCTGCACGGCCAGTCACACAGGTGGCAACACAAATGTAGAAAGTACAACACAGCATGACACAAAAGTGGCTTTTGAAACTGGAAACAACAGATTTTCAGGCCTGGTGTTCTTTAGCTACATTAAACCAAAAAAAAGTATTTTTTACCATTGATAATATTTTTAAGAGAGTAAACTGCTATTTTGTAGTTAGACGGTGTTTGTAGTTACAAAGAGTTTGATGGTTGGATTTTACCAAGCCTGAAATATTTTTGTTTCTTCTGTCAGATGACGACCATCTTGCAGCACTTCCAGGTCACCTCTGACAAGGAAAGTGATTCCTGTCCTCCACAGCTGATTGTTGTAGCCAAAAGATGGACAAATCACATGGAGGGTTTGTTATCCACTTACATGCCATGCCCCAGCATCGTCATAAGCGTTCCTGAGGAAGCCGCTCTCTATGGTAACGTTCAGCAGGTCAGTAAAAACTTTCCTGTTCAAATTAGGGTTAAACAGTGGTCTCAGTTACCTTTTTTTAAGTATCTGCATAAAATAAGAGTAAAGGGGAAGGAGCTGGGTGCAGTGTGAAGCTGGGCACACACTGTGTGATTTTTGGATTTTTTAGTTGTGTTACCGTTTTAGGGATCGGCCCGAGTTTCGCCTTAATCACGTGTCGTGCATCGTGTAGTATAGACGGGGTAATAAGACCAGCTCCTGATAAGCAATAGTATGGTTACAAGAACATCAAACCTGTTTAAAATCCTGGTCACCCCTCGTGAGGCTATCACACAGTCTGCCCCAGGGCAGCTGTGGCTACAACTGTAGCTGCCTCCACCAGTGTGTGAATGGGTGGATGACTGGGTGTGTAAAGCGCTTTGGGGTCCCTAGGGGGGGCTAGTAAAAGCGCTATAGAAATACAGGCCAATTACCATTTTTAGCAGCGTCACAAGCCGATTTAGCGCAACCTCTGATACTGTAGATGCGCAAACACAGAAATGTCAGTGAAAAAGACGAAGCGACGCCACAGTGCAGCGTGTGATCTGGACACAAGCGATGGAGCCACAACTTGTAGAACTTTGGCAAGCTCGTCCGAGCCTTTTCGATGTGGCCTGACAAAATTATCACGACCACAATAACCGTGAAAAGAGTTGGATCGTGTGTGGGTGTGTGTTGTATTGTTGATTTTGTGTTGTATATTAGCCATATAATGTAAGTTTTGGTAACACTTCATGTTACCAAGCTAAAATCTGGACACAGTGTGAGCACTCGGGTCACATCGAGCCGTATAGTGCGAGAACATGCATCGTGACCTACGAACTTCTAACCCCTGCGAGTAGAGCAGGGCGATATGGCCAAAAATATTTATCACGATATATATTTGAAAATTTGCGATAATGATATACAGGGAGTGCAGAATTATTAGGCAAGTTGTATTTTTGAGGAATAATTTTATTATTGAACAACAACCATGTTCTCAATGAACCCAAAACACTCATTAATATCAAAGCTGAATGTTTTTGGAAGTAGTTTTTAGTTTGTTTTTAGTTTCAGCTATTTTAGGGGGATATCTGTGTGTGCAGGTGACTATTACTGTGCATAATTATTAGGCAACTTAACAAAAAACAAATATATACCCATTTCAATTATTTCTTTTTACCAGTGAAACCAATATAACATCTCCACATTCACAAATATACATTTCTGACATTCAAAAACAAAACAAATCAGCGACCAATATAGCCACCTTTCTTTGCAAGGACACTCAAAAGCCTGCCATCCATGGATTCTGTCAGTGTTTTGATCTGTTCACCATCAACATTGCGTGCAGCAGCAACCACAGCCTCCCAGACACTGTTCAGAGAGGTGTACTGTTTTCCCTCCTTGTAAATCTCACATTTGATGATGGACCACAGGTTCTCAATGGGGTTCAGATCAGGTGAACAAGGAGGCCATGTCATTAGTTTTTCTTCTTTTATACCCTTTCTTGCAGCCACGCTGTGGAGTACTTGGACGCGTGTGATGGAGCATTGTCCTGCATGAAAATCATGTTGTTCTTGAAGGATGCAGACTTCTTCCTGTACCACTGCTTGAAGAAGGTGTCTTCCAGAAACTGGCAGTAGGACTGGGAGTTGAGCTTGACTCCATCCTCAACCCGAAAAGGCCCCACAAGCTCATCTTTGATGATACCAGCCCAAACCAGTACTCCACCTCCACCTTGCTGGCGTCTGAGTGGGACTGGAGCTCTCTGCCCTTTACCAATCCAGCCACGGGCCCATCCATCTGGCCCATCAAGACTCACTCTCATTTCATCAGTCCATAAAACCTTAGAAAAACCAGTCTTGAGATGTTTCTTGGCCCAGTCTTGACGTTTCAGCTTGTGTGTCTTGTTCAGTGGTGGTCGTCTTTCAGCCTTTCTTACCTTGGCCATGTCTCTGAGTATTGCACACCTTGTGCTTTTGGGCACTCCAGTGATGTTGCAGCTCTGAAATATGGCCAAACTGGTGGCAAGTGGCAACTTGGCAGCTGCACGCTTGACTTTTCTCAGTTCATGGGCAGTTATTTGGCGCCTTGGTTTTTCCACACGCTTCTTGCGACCCTGTTGACTATTTTGAATGAAACGCTTGATTGTTCGATGATCACTCTTCAGAAGCTTTGCAATTTTGAGACTGCTGCATCCCTCTGCAAGATATCTCACTATTTTTGACTTTTCTGAGCCTGTCAAGTCCTTCTTTTGACCCATTTTGCCAAAGGAAAGGACGTTGCCTAATAATTATGCACACCTGATATAGGGTGTTGATGTCATTAGACCACACCCCTTCTCATTACAGAGATGCACATCACCTAATATGCTTAATTGGTAGTAGGCTTTCGAGCCTATACAGCTTGGAGTAAGACAACATGCATGAAGAGGATGATGTGGACAAAATACTCATTTGCCTAATAATTCTGCACTCCCTGTAACTGATGTGAGACAAAATACAACTGCACAACTTTACTAGCGCAAAAAAAAAATTTCACTTAAACAAGCAGCTGTTTTTATGTGCATTAAAGCTATATAAACATTTAACAGTGAAAATGCAAAATCCCTGCTGAAAGTTTAACCAAAAAACATTTCCAGTAGAAATGGGCTGACATATCCTGAGCATAACCATGTATAATATCCACTGAAGTTAAAAAGAGGTGCTTTGCAGCATTAAACTGCAGTGTGCCAAATAAAAAAAGTCAAATACGGATTTTTCGGACCATAAGGTGCACGGGAATATAAGACACATTAAGCAAAACAAAGCAGTCAGATAAATCAAACTTTATTCAACTCATTCTTCTTGCTTCCTCCACTTCTGTACCATTGATTCATTAATGCTGTATTCTATCACAGCGGCTCTATTCCCATGTTGTTGCAGTATATTAATGACTAACCTCGTGTTGTGGATGGATTATCTCAGTTGTTCTCCTGACTGAAGTTTGATCCGTTCACAGCATCCTGCCATGCGATTGCATTTGTCCCTGACTATCAGGAACCCTCACGGTAACTTTTATCGAGTGGAAAAAAGTTAGCTTGTTTATATTATGCTAACATAGCTGTGTCGCTAGCGGTCACGTAGCACATCATTATATACCAGCTAGCCCAACTTCAGTAACCCTACAAACGTCACTGCTGTTTAGTTTTCCGTCTTCATTCATGTTGGAAGTGATAGCAGAGCTGTACGTTTGAATTTATTTCAGAAATCTCTCAGTCAGAACATGCTACATCATCTTTAGGTGGAAGCTAGCGAGCTAACTTCCTGCTAACTTCTAACTCCGTTAAATGTAATAAATTCTGTTTTCATGGATGCCTGGATGTTAAACTTCATAGTTACACCTGGTAGAGCAGCAACGCTGATCATTTTATTAAAGATGAAAGAATTTAGACAGTTTTTAACTCTTAGTGATACTGCAGTGTTCGTTTGACTTTGGGACCTGAAGTGGACAGAGTTTAGGACCCAGATTACTCGCAGATTTATGAGCACCTCAGTCCGACAGATACGGCAATAACGGCCGCTTGCATGTTCTACAAAAAAAAAGTGCTTTGTTGTGTATCTGACGGACAAACACCAAACCAGTTTCACATCACTGAAGTGGCACCATTTTTACAAACCAGTTCTGGTTCATCTGTTTCACTCAACGATCCGCCTTTCTCATTCTCCGTTACCGCCATGCTTTTTCTGCCATGTGTGTATGAAAACAAAGGCACGTTTTATGCGTTGCGCGTTTTACCCATATTATATCGCGAGATTTCATTTTCTTATCGTTGTCTAGCATTGTACCGGTATTACCGTGAACAGTATGATATGGCCCAGCTCTACCTACGATTCAGTCATACAGTTTGATCAGGAGCTGAATAACGCAACTGAAATAATCGCACAGTACATTAAGCGGAAGTCTCTACTGGCTTGTGTTTTGTTCCCCCTGCAGGTCATCCTCATGACTCTGGATATCAGTAAGATCTCAGTCCTGTTGGGAACGCTTGGCTTCAGCCCCGACGTCGGCCAGAAGACGCTGATCGTAGCAAACTCCTTTCAGGAGGTCGAAGATGTGTTCAAGGTGACACTCGGGCTGCTTTTTACATCCAAGTATATATTTTGTCATAAAGTCAGGACAGGAAGATATCGACTTCATCCTGTCTCTCAAACACAATGATCTCATATAAATGTATGCAGTGAAACACAGATATCCAGTGCCGTAAAATAACAAGTCAATCCTTACTGCTTCAATAATAATAATGGATTGGATTTATATAGCACTTTTCAAGGCACCCAAAGCGCTTTACAATGCCACTATTCATTCACTCTCACATTCACACACTGGTGGAGGCAGCTACGGTTGTAGCCACAGCTGCCCTGGGGCAGACTGACGAGGCCGCCATATCGCGCCATCGGCCCCTCTGGCCAACACCAGTAGGCGGTAGGATAAAGTGTCTTGCCCAAGGACACAACGACCAGGACAGAGACAGGGGATCGAACCGGCGACCGTCCGGTTACAGATGAGCTTCCCAACCCCCTGAACCACGGTCGCCCCGTAGTAATACAATAATATACTCTACAAACAAAACACTAGACACATAAACCTGCTTCACTCACACACACTGATGTTTTATAATCTTCACCTTTTAAAAACAGCTCCAGTTCTCTGTGGCACTCAACTGTGTGCAATTGATTAAACTAAAAGTAATAATTTTAATTTAAATCTGCCCTCCTGACCTTTTCTTCCGTCAGGCTGTGAGCACCAGGTCAGTTTTCTGCCTCAAGATCCACGAGGGGTTAACTCACGACATGGACTTTGTGCTCGAGCAGTGGAAGAAGGACATCGGCCCCGGCACTCACGTTGTTCTCGGTAACTGAAAATAGTTCTCAATTTGTTTTGATGGTGACCGTTAACCTGATTACATGAACCTGAACGTGAGCCGTGCAGTTGTCATTTCTTTTTCTTGTTTGACCTTTGACCTCTAGTAACCACCGACGATTGTCTCAAGGGTCTGGATATCAGAGATGCGACCTGCATCGTCCATTACAGTTTCCCCTCCTCTCCTAAGCTCTTTGGCAGCCGACTCTTCTGCATGGCTGAAAACTTCAGGAACTTCTCAAAACGAGTAAGAACGAGTGGCGGATGCACTTTATTAGGAACACCTGTACACCTGCTTATTCAGGTAACACAGGGTCCTGCAGCTACAGAACAAGTGTATGCTCACACAAACATCCAAACAGAAAAACTGTGGTTGTCTATATTTCTTCTGCCGCTGTGCTCTGATCTGACCCAGAATTAAAAGTTTAGTGATCATCTCGTCTCTGCAAAACCTAAAGAACCTCAAGAGGAGCTTGACAATGAGCCCAGCCGTCAGCAAGGCCTCCAAAATACTCATATTCCAAAGTGATCAGACTGTAAATGAAACAAGCTGGTGCAGCAGAGTTCAGGAGATTAAGACCCTGAACACCACCCTACCATTCTCTGGGGCTGACAGTGGAGCTGTGTGGAAAATATGGCTTTCAGAGCAAAGGGAGGCCATATGTATTTTGGTGTTCTTAATAAAGTGCTCAGTATTAAGAAACGTAAGCAGATGTTAACCGTCAATGTTTGAGGTCCTGGATGACTTTTTAATTTTTCTCCTCAGGATCAAACGAGGAGCAGCTCAGCCGTCACCAGGTCGGTGCTGCTGATCTCAGAAAGGAACGCCCGCCACGTCATTGGGATTCTGCGCTACCTGGAAAGGGCAAATGCCCTGCTGCCCCCCGAGCTGCTGACCTTCGCACAGGGGGTACAAATGGCACGCGAGGACCAGAAAACAGACCGCCCCCTCTGCAGATACCTGAAGAGTTTTGGCGTGTGCAGGTCTCCAGATTATACACGACTCTGTGGTTTCAGTCTTGTTCACTGGTCCGGGCCTTATTCTTTAGTCTGCAGATAAGTTTGTCTGTCACATGGATGACTTACTGGCAGCCATCTTTCTCATGCTGGGTTCTTTTGCCAATCAGATTTTTACCTACCCTTTTTTTTTAATTAGCCATATTGTTGCTTGCGTTGTCTATAACATCATGAGTTTCAGACAGTAAAGAGAAAATGACTTGTATGTTATTCTGTGTGCTTTCCCCTGCAGAAACAATGGCATTTGTCCTGAACGCCACCGCTTCGTCTCACAGCTGGATCAGTCCAAACTGCCGGCATCTGGAGACATAGAAGTGAGGATGATGCTTCTGTTCTCAGAGTGATGTTGTGAATCATGGTGCAGCTGTCAGGATATTACATTGGCTCAGTAGTGGAGTTCTTGGATGAAACCCTGATATTTGTTTAACGATCACTGATTGTACTTAAAACAACACAAACAGTGGATGTGACTCTGTGTATCCGAGGTTGTACCGCTCTACATAAAGACAGCGTCAGTCTTCTACGGCCGTATCGTCGAGGAGGAGGACGGGGGCTTTGAGAAAATGGCCTCTGAGATGGCTTCGTACTACGCAGAGAAGAAGCTTGGAGCCAAGAAGCTGCTGGAAGGAGGACTGTACGCTGTGCAGGAGGACGATGTCTTCCACAGGTCTGACAAATCAAATCTAAACACCACCGTTGGGTGGCGATGATTTCAGCCTCACACTCTGGGACTGCGAGTTCATCACTGTAAGTCGACTCCTGTCTGTTTTCTATCAGGGTGAAGCTCCTCTCTGTGCCCGACAGAGGCGGCCGGCTGTTTTTCAGCGTAGTTGCTTGCTTCATTGACATGGGAAAGGAGGAGGAGGTGAAATCCTATCAGATCCTCGAGCTGCCGGAGCAGTTTCACTCTCTGCCTGGACAGGCCGTAGAGATCGTTGTCTGCCGGGTCAAACCAATTGATTCTGAGATCAGCTGGCACCCCAAGGTTTCCCTTTCTCACTTTGAAGTCATGTACACTCACAGCTACAGCCGCATTGTTATCTAACACAATCATTCATTAAGTTAGGATTAAAAAGGATTACATCAGAGCAGGGGTGCTCACACTTTTTCCGCATGTGAGCTACTTATAAAATGACCAAGTCAAAATGATCTACCCACTACAAAAATCCAAAACATATACTTATTTATAAATATATTGAGGATTCTTTATATCTACAATGTATACATGCATAACCGCAATATCCAATATTTCACAACACAATTAACTATGTAAATTTTTTGTCATTACCTGAGTTTACTCTGATGACTTGCACTGAATTGAATCAGCCAGGGATGCATAGTCCGGACAGTAGCTGCTGACGGCCAGGTTTAAGAGAAAAAAACCGAGAGCTAAAAATTGGAGTTAACTCGCTGACTAGCTTGTCAGTTTTACTACACTTCGCGCCGCTGTTTGCGCATGCGCAGCGACCTAAGCGTCAGAAAAAATCTGATGTCATCTGACTGGCTTCCCTGTAACAATCAAGTGACGGGATGGATGATAGCCTGGCATCTATTTTTTTAATGCCATGCGATCTACCAATACTACCTTTGCGATCGACTGGTCGATCGCGATCGACGTATTGAGCACCCCTGCATCAGAGACAAAGTACGGGGCTGAGCAAGCTATCGAAAAGTGTCAACTATAATTAAGCTCCGATTTAAATTCCAATTAATTCCTCTGCTGCTTCCACCACTTCTCTCGCTCTCCTCTCTGATTTATTCTTAGAGCTGATTGGTTGCAGAGTAGGCAGTCATTCATCAGCACTGGCGTTATCTTTCTGCTGCTGTTGCATTTCTGTTTATTCATTATAAGTTGATCTGGGAGCTACTGGCAGCCGTGAATCTTGCTTTGGGCACAAGAGCTTCATATCCTGGATGAGCCCCCAAACGTTTTACAGTCTATGTGCATGATTTAAGATGCCACCATGCTGTTTAAGGTCAACCAGATGTTTAATAATGAAAATATTGTTTTTTACAAAGAACAAACAGAAATAAGGGAGATGGCAGCCTTGACCAAAACAAGCAGCTAAACTGCTAAATGTTCCTCTGAGATCTGGAGGCAATAATTCATGCATTCTCTGACTTTACTTCTGGTAGATAGACATTCTTCACCAGAGGTTCTCTTTCCATCTTAAGAACGGGACGAGGGAAAAAGAGTGTTTAATTTTCTATTTGTTTTGCGCCTGCAGGTTACCAGAGCCATCAGCCAGAAGATCCGCGGACTTCAGCATCGAGCTACAGTAGTTCTCAGCCTGGGAAACACAGTTTTTGTTGATCCAATGGTGATGTTTTACATTTTAAATCATCTCTCCATACAGCCATCTGTACAAAGCTGTTGATATTTACGGTTTACAAAGCTTAAAAAGTCTCAGTTTTCAAGTGTGTCCTACCTGAGCTGGACTGGTTTTTAGCACCGCCAGTTGTGTCGGGATTCCCTTTTTGTTTTCTTCCTTGAAGGTTCGGGTCACCCAGATTCCAGGAATGAAAACTGTCATCAATGAATACAACGTCCAGGCGGAGATCCTGAAGACCCGGATGGGAATCAGGAACCCGGAGCATGTGGACCTGCTGAGGGCGCTGTGTGAGGAGAACAGCAGCAGCAAGGATGAAGGTCACATGTCCAGGTGAAGGGACAACCAACCAAAGTATTCACTCGAGGTCTGATCAGCCAATTTTCTTAAAAGAAGACTAAAGTAGCAGGTGTTTGTGGATTTTTTCAGGCTTGGAGATAATATTACATCTCTGAAGGATGTCAGGATTACAGCTGAGGAAGAAGTTCTGGCCAACAACCTCAAGGCTCCAGACCTTTCTCCACTAGAGCCAATGAGGTCAGGAAACCAGTCCCTGGTCCCAGCACCTACAGACCACCTGGTCCCAGTGTGTGATCAGAACTCCCAGTCAGAGAGTGAGGGTGGTTTTGGACAAAGAAGCACTGATAAGAAGCCAGCTGAGCAGATGGAGAGGTTTGTATTCTTATGATTCAAAGGACGAAAAAACAGACATTTTCCACCAAGCATCTGTCAGAAGGTTTCAGACGACACAGCACAGGAAATGTCGTTCTCGTATATACACAGCCAAAAAAGACATTTCTGTAGAGCTGCAGCGGTGTTTTTAACACTAAGTTGTGGAAACAGCGGTAGGTGCTGGACTGAATGTGAAACACTTGAAATAAAGACCTAATGAACGCAGGTAGTTTATTTGCAGTAGGATATGCTTGTTGTCTCGGTTAAAAAAACATTTGGATAAGTAAGAAAAGAACATGCAATCCAAGCTCTGTGCAAAGAAAGCTGTCATCAGGCTCTGTTTTACACAAAGCGCCTGAGAGCAGCTTACACGTGTAGATGAAAACGCATTAAACTCTCACAAAACAACAGAAATAGTCTCAGAGCACAAACCTCACTGTAAATTCCATCCATGGACGAGGTCTTCCAGTTTTCTTTATTACTCAATGCTTTCCTTATTATCCTTCAGATGTTGTGTCTGACTTGATCTTTATCATTCTCCTACACGCAGCACCAGAGCTGGAGACGTTTTCCCATCAACCAGCTACACTGCTGCTCTGAACCTGCATGAAGAAGGTAAAAAGCTTATTCAGTCCAAACTTCAGTAACAACAAAGACATCAGAGCTTTTCCAGGTTTTAGATGGGCGTGGCTGTTACCTTTGCCCATAAGAGACGCGAAAATAATATATGAAATCCATCCTAAATTTTAAATACAGGTCTGTTAGTACAGTAACCTCACAGCAGCCATATTATTGGTCAGATAATTGCATTACAAAACTCCAACAGCACAAACACGGTCCAGAGGTCCAGTTCAGGTGAAGCCGGGCAGCAAGCTAGCAGCTAGAGCGGCTCATGTTGCCATCCACCTGTCACTCAGAGGCCACGCCCCATAAAAAATTACGTAAATGCAAAAAGTTCTTTTCTTTTTAAATAATCTTTTGGCTACTCAGCGTGTAGTTAAGTGTGTGTGTGTGTGTGTGTGTGTGTGTGTGGGGGCACGTGTATACAGGTGTGCAGGAAGGTGCTGGTCAAAGCAGTAGGCAGCAGGTCATCAGCACAGGCTCTGATGATGCATCACAAAGGTAAAAGCTGGAAGAACTCCCCACAGCAGCATCAGTACCTAAAGGTGTTGAGTGTCCAGAGCTTTGATTTTCGTCCTAACGTGCATCTCCTGGTTGTTTCAGTTTCCACCCTCTGATCCGCTGGTTCCAGACGCCCGACGCTGCGATTGTCACCGTGAAGCTGGCAAACCCGGAGAAGCAGCGCTGCGACTTCTGCTCGGACAGAGTCATTTATAGGTCTGTGAGATTCAGACCTTCAATGAGCGCTTGCCTATTTGGCATCACATCCAACATTCAGTGGAGGTTGTTATCTAGAGCACTTTACACAGGTGGGAGTGGGTACATGTTCACCATAATTTATTATTAATCCTTTATTTATCCAGGTAAAAAATCTCATTTCCAAGAGAGACCTGGCATCATGGCAACAAAAGTATAACCAGCCTGCATGTGAATTACACTCGAGTTTAATCGTGAGCTGTGAAAACACTCAGTTCTGTTTGGTATCTGACGCAAAGTTAATCAGTTCTTTGGATTAATGAAGTTATTTTGTAATCTATTCTGAATAATTCTCAGCCATTTAATTAAAAATCCATAATCTAGAGCAGATGTGCAAAATGTTTAGGCAGATACATTGAAACGCTGGTACAAGGAAAAGTCCATCACAGAGTTTATGTCCCGTAATTCAGCAAATAGTTTCTGCTCCTGTTGTTTTGATTTAATTATTCCACCCTCCCAATAAAATCTTTTAATATCAGCGTTTAGTGTCACATTATTACAATTATAATTCTACCATTAGCTTCCACGGTGCTACTTTTAAAAGGCATTCAAAGCTTATTCGTGACACTAGCAGGTCAAATATTCGTCTGCACTGCCTTCACTGTGTCATTAGTCTAATCAGTCAAGTCCAGCTTGTCGTCTTCATGGCCACCAGACATCGCTCCAGCATGTCCTGGCTCTGCCCCGGGGGCTCCTTTCAGTTGAGCATTCCCAAAACACCTCACCTGGCAGGTGTACCGCTCCGATACTGAACCACCTCAGCTGGTTTGTTTGGATGCAGCTCTACTCTGAAGTCCTCCGGAGTGATTTCCATTCTCTGACCTTTCTGCAGCCTGTAGCCAATATCTCATCTTTTCACTAACTTACCACAGCTCAAGAAGTCCTGTTGTGGCTCCTTGAGCTTGTGCCTTTTGGCACAACCAGGTGAGGTTCTTGATCTTTATGGACCGGTTGCCACTTCCCCAGTGTTTCTGCGTCTGTGATCGTTTAAAGTCTACTCGTTTAAAGTGTTTGTGGCCACAGGTGAGAGTAGGAATCTAAATTGTCCACTAAATGGACAGCGTCACCGTCCACATCACTGCAGACACTGCACCAGTGTGTCATTTCTGCTTGCCTGCACTCGTAAGACATAAACCTCTAAAAGTGCTGTAAACACTTCTGACTCAGTCTTCAGTTTGAAACCTTTCAGATTGTATTTTAGTCCATAAATGATGACACAGCCATACTTTCTGGCTTTCTGATTGGGTATTTTCACATGACCTTTTTTTTTTTTTTTTTTAAAGAAAACCAGCACATGAACCATAACGAATATTTAAAATTAAAAGTAAAAAAAATAAATACAAGATCGGCAGCCTTTGCAAATCTTACTCTGATTTTAAAAGTCAAGGTGCCAGACTGCTTTGCTGTCATGTATAAAAGTCCTGCCCACTCTCATCCCATCAGAAGCAGCTGAGCAGATGGAGAGGTTTGTATTCTTATGATTCAAATGACGAAAAAACAGACATTTTCCACCAAGCATCTGTCAGAAGGTTTCAGACGACACAGCACAGGAAATGTCGTTCTCGTATATACACAGCCACAAAAGACATTTCTGTAGAGCTGCAGCGGTGTTTTTAACACTAAGTTGTGGAAACAGCGGTAGGTGCTGGACTGAATGTGAAACACTTGAAATAAAGACCTAATGAACGCAGGTAGTTTATTTGCAGTAGGATATGCTTGTTGTCTCGGTTAAAAAAACATTTGGATAAGTAAGAAAAGAACATGCAATCCAAGCTCTGTGCAAAGAAAGCTGTCATCAGGCTCTGTTTTACACAAAGCGCCTGAGAGCAGCTTACACGTGTAGATGAAAACGCATTAAACTCTCACAAAACAACAAAGTCCTGTCCACTCTCATCCCATCATCTTGAAGTTACTTAGCCGGTCATTAAAGTTGCTCCACCTGTCCTCTGGATCACAGGCTGACCGCCTCGGTCAGGTCTTGCCCCCCCTGTGTCATCATGTTTCCATCATCAGTAAATCCTTAGGACCCAGCCTGGCAGTTCTCAAACAGCTGCCGTCTCCTCCATTCTCAAAAAAACGGACATGGCCCTCATAAATACAACAAATGACCTCACTGCTGCAGACTGGGGACACATCAGCATCCTCCTCCTCTGGGACCTTTCAGGAGTTTTTCAGTCTCCTTAGTCCGTCTTTAACTGCTTGTGTAACTACTCTGGCCTCCCTGGTTGTGACTTCAGAGGTCCACAACATGGAGTTCATCCACGACTCCACCCTCTCAGTCATCACACATTAAATCCTCTCTAAAACAGACTCCAGCCGCTGAAGCCTCGTTCAGTCCTGGACGCTGCACCTCCTCTTGCTCCCAGTCAAGTCCTGCGTCTTCTGTAAAATCCTTCGCGCCCCGTTTATCTCACCACCACCTCCCTATAAAATCAGACGTACTCTGTCCCTCACAGCAGAGGGCAGTCCTCTGGGGACAGTCCTACTGTATTTACTACAATAGATGACTACACAGAAGAACTGGTCCTTTGCTGATTGCTCTCTCTTTGCTGATTGTGTTCAGTGGCAGCGTGAACGGTCGGTTCTACAGAGCTGACCTGGGGCTTCGCTACGAAATCGCAGCTGACGTTTGCTGCTG
Organism: Maylandia zebra; assembly: GCF_041146795.1. Classification (NCBI taxonomy): domain Eukaryota; kingdom Metazoa; phylum Chordata; class Actinopteri; order Cichliformes; family Cichlidae; genus Maylandia; species Maylandia zebra. The sequence continues at coordinate 67,472,861 of NC_135173.1, read as the reverse complement.
GGAAATGAAATACAATGAACCAGTTCTCAAACTGGTCAAGCAGCAGCCGGGAATCTGGGACAAACTCCTCAGAAACAAGGTACTGATTTAGTTTTCTTTGATTTACAGAAGAAATATAGGATTATCTTCACGTTAACTGTAAGGAAATATAGTAAAAGCAGTAATTGCCCCTTGTTATGAAAAGCAGCAATACTAATAGGATATTTCTTGTCCTAGAATATATTTGTGAGTTATGACATGGAGCACTTTGAGGGTGAGGAAGAGGACGGAGTGCCAAATGGTAAGATCCTGAAAGCCCAACGAAGTCTAAATGTGACTGTTATTGATGGAATCTGAGAACGTGAAACGCTGATGTTAGGGATTCTGGATAATGTGCACAAAAACGGAATGATTTGCAAATCACGTAAGCCCAATATTTAAAACCTTTCTAAATAGTTTGGATGAGGACATCAGAGGTCTGGAGAAACGCAATGTTCAAAGCAGCGATGGTTGTAAAGTTGGTGGATTGGAAATGGAAAGCTTTGCCTTTCACCTCGGTGCTCCGCCCCCGCACTGCCACGACTCCCGGCTGTTTTGCCCTCACAGACGAGAAGTCGAACAGTTTATGGAAACATTGTCGGTGTCAAAATGCAAAAGATCATTGGTTTTCACAATAAAAATGGAAATCTTGATATAATGCAGAGAAACGTGTGCACAGGCCAGGCTGCAGACCTTAAATGTTCAGGAACACGTTTCTCTGCATGGTTCAGACTGAGTGAAGCGAAGTCCATCGATCTTCTTCCACTGGTCCCATTCAGGGTGACGGGTGTCTTGCTGTGTGCGGCACTACTGTGATGCAACATGTAAAACGAACAGATATTTTCTATCATCCACAGAATTTCTGCGTTTGTGATGTTTGATGCGTTGTCTTTGTACTGGTGGGTTTTTTTTAAACTGATTTTTGAATCATTGAATTGTGTTTTTATTTATTTCCCTTCAGTGTTGCAGCTCTTCAGCTTTCTTAGAAACAGGATTTAATGTTTTTACCCTGTTTTATTTTTTGGTTGTCAGGTCAGTGGTTTGTGGAGAACACGGGTGAAGATGACTGGTACAGGAACTCGGAGAGCAGCAGTGAGAGCGACGACTTTATATAACATCCTCCAACCATCGTCATCCTCGGGGTCGTGGTTTCTGTTCTGTGACCTTTGACCTCAGTAATGTTTGAGGCTTCTGCCTTTTCAATGGGAGCAAATTAACTTCAGCACAGAGTAGGGGTTCCAGATTTACTTCCACGAGAGTCCAGCTGCAGCGTTTCTCGCCGTCATGTCAGTGACAGGAAAAAAAATTCAGATTCTGTTTTCACTTTGATTTTTTCCCCCGTTGTTCTGAAACAGTCGTAGTGTGTGTGTGTGTGTGTGTGTGTGTGTGTGTGTGTGTGTGTGTGTGTGTGTGTGTGTGTGTCACAGGGAATATTGTCAGGTAAATGTAATGACTTGAGCCAAAACTGCATTTAGATTTTTCTTTATTTCAAATTCTCGTCTGTAATTGGTCGCTTCGCCTCCATAGGAGCTTTTTATTGTGCAGCAGCAACAACAGCAAAGTCTTAAATATAAAGTTTACAATAAGAAGTGTACATGTATAAACTGACGGTGAGAATTTAAACTAGTCTAAGATTTAGAGATTTGAGAGGGAGTTGTTTTAAGTTTGAAATGAAAATGTTCCTTTTTAAGCTTAATTTTACAGATGATTAAAAATATTCAGTGTGAGCTGACGGTGCCGGCTGAGATTCGTGCCCCATGCTTGTTCCATTTCAGATTCAGGTCGTGAGATTCTTGTTCTCATTTGTCGTGTTAAAGGGAGTCTTTACTGCTGTTATTTAGTGCGGGTTGGTTTCATAGTGTTCAGCCTGGGCTTGTTCTTCTCCTTAAAACTCTCTCTTTGAGGAGAAGAACACAGACGAGCAGCTGGAAGATGAAACTGTTTAACTTTTGCCATCGCAGTCGATTTGAATCAAACACTGGATGTGACTGAAGGGCCAACTTAGAGCTTTAATTCAGGTTTTCACACCAGTTCTGTTACTGTTTATGAATTACACCCATTTTCCCCACAGTGGCCCACTCTGTAGATGATGATGATGATGATGATGATTCATCTGTAAACTGTTTGCATTTCCATTTGTGAAGGCGTGGCGTGATTGTTGACCTTCACAGTTATACCTCTGCCTCCTCGTCGTGTTCTCGGTTTGTTAGATCTCGTGAAGCATGGAAATACCTCTGTGATCATCCACTGTATTTGTCTCGCAGACACTTTGGTGCTGCTGACGTGCTCGGCGCTTTCCTTCTTTTTAAAGAAAGATCCAGATTGTTTATTTGGCCAGTCCTAAAGGTTTATTTTTCTTTCTTTCTTTTAGCCTCGCTCGCTTCCTTGATGGAATAGTTCTGTGTATTTCATCTGCTCATGTTGTCATGGAAGGAGCTGTCTCATGGTGGTTGACTGTGTGTGTAAATGGCTGTAATTCCTAATCAGTTAATGCAATACTTGAGTCACACTGAAAAGGAGGAGCTGGGACGGAGGCGGGTTGCAAAGTGGCCGTCAGTTAATTTTTTTCTGTTTCCTGTAAAAGTACTCAGTATTTACTGTAAATTCCAGCACTTAAGAATAGCTTTGTTAATTTTGGAAAGTTTCAAACTAAGACATTTGTACACCCAGAAGATCTGCACTCAGCTTTTTTTACTTTCAGCGAATAAAAACACGTGAGACTGAACTGAGGTGACATGAGAGGAAACTAGGAGGAGAGGTTTAGGAAGGATGGGTGTTCTCGTGTATGAGGCACCAAACAGTAGCTGAAGCACCTGGAAAGCGACTCCTCTCACTCGGCACCAATTCCCAGAATGAAATGATCAAAATAGACGAGGGGGAAGAGAAAATGCAGAGGAATGAATCGCCACCACCTTCTTTTGCCCACCACAGCGACTCATCGGCCTCCATCTCCTCCTATCCCAGCGTCGCCCTCTGCATGTCCTCCTTCACTACATCCATGAATCTTCTCTGAGGTCTTCCTCTTTTCCTGCTGCCTGGCAGCTTCATCATCCTTTGTCCAATAAGAGAGTCAATGAATGGATGATGATGCTGAACTTGCTCTCAAACTGTTCTCATTTCAAGTTTCAGCTACTACATTAAACTTCCTGGGTAAATCTGCCTCCTGCTGGTGAAAGGTGTTTGCAGCAGGTCATTTGTTTCCAGTTCTCTCTCTTGGTTTTACAAAGTGCTGCGTGAAACTTGTTCTTCAGTCTCCTGTACCTCCACCTGCACTAAAAACAGCAAAGTCTCAGGCTGGCGTTTGTTCCCAGTGACTCCCGTGCACGCATAAATAAAATTCATTTTGCAAAGTTTGAAGCTGTAACTCGGCTCACTGTTTCTTTAAATGTTGTGTAAAGATTTGATTCTCATCACTTTGAGTTAAAAAAATGATTTGTTCACATAAACTGCTTCTGTCACTGCTATTTAAAATGTATATACATCCTGCAAACTTGGTATAGCATCTTACATGCAGGTTAGTGCATGGAAATTACGGAAATAATTAAATATGAAGACAGCGCTGGGGAAGTAAATAAAATTGAGAACAAGCACAAAATGGATAAAATAAAGTAGTGACATAAAAAATAATGCTTGATGAAATGTGTGGTCTTGAGCTCCGATCCTATCAGAGACCTGGAAGTGTGGGTGTAATGGTGGTGACGGAGAGTTACAGAAGATGGAGGTGCAGTACACCGCGCTGGCCTGTAGGGGTCGGTGTGACCCGGTGCGCTTCTCCCCTTTAATTTGTCCACATCAGATCCCATAAATGAAACGTTCGTGTACATGAACGCGTTTCTTCTTCTGTAAAAGTTTTACTTGGACAGAATCAGACTCAGGACGCTATAATCGGCGAATCGGCTCGTTTTAGCAGCTTATTTATCGCAATTCGTCTCGCAAGGTTGATAAGCTCGTAGGGCTCCTGGCAGGCTGCTGCTGCTGAGGCTGTTTGGCTTTGACATGCTAAACCCTGGATGACCGAAGGGACTCGTTAATAGCAGGTAAAATCAGTCTTCTTCCAAATCATCACATCTGTTGGCTCAATTCCGTGTTTGGAAACGCTAACGTGTCACTACGCTAAGGCAACAGTAAATCCCCAGAAACGCTAATGCTACAGGCTGTATTTTTGGTTTTAGCTAGGAGGCTAATTTAAAAACTTAAAGTCCCCGTTTACTGACAGACGCACAAAACCGAACAAACAATTGTTAGATAACTATGGATAACTTCAAATATTAATTTATCAGCGAGCAGCATAAAACTCCTCCTTGCACCTGTCATGTGAACGGTACCGTGACACAGTTTATTAGCTGCTTCCAGCGCCACGCCAGACTCCATTCACAAAATGTCAAATTTAAGAGTTACGACTTTAGTTTCATTTTAAGTTACCTTCTTGTTTTATGGATATCTATACCACAAAACAGGAAAATACACATTAAATTGTATTTGTTTATATATAATAGCAAATCGAAGAAGAACATCTAGGTGTTTACTCGAAACAGATGGGTTGATAACCCAATATAACACAGTAAAAAAAATCATAATAGAAAGAGAGAGTATGAGTGAACATATGAGATAATAAGACTTAAAAGAGTGGAAGAAAACCCTCAGGCCACCTCTGCTAAGTGTGAAGTGCAAGTGTGCCAGTTTAAAGCTGCATTTCGGAGAAACCTGGAATATAAAATCCAAGTCCTTAGTGATGCGAATCAGTTAAAAAGATAAAACACTCCCGATTTGTCTCCTTGTTTTGTGTTGAAATGATCCTACTTTTCCTTATATTCCTTCATGTCTCCTATTCTAGTGGTGAATATTCATACTAAACATGACCAAAGTTTTACTAAGACCAGTGTGTGCATAAACATCCTACAGCTTGTGAGGGGCAGCCAACCAGAAGGTGGTTGACTTAGAGGGGGCGGAGCTAATACCGCTCATCTTAGACGAAACAACTAAGCATCCACTCAGGAAAGTGAGTCTGTGAGTCATTGTGTCTTCAGATCACAGGACTTTGGTGTGACTGGGGTTTATTATCCTGAGTTTGGACGGTGATCTCGGTGTTTTGTTGGTGATGCTGTTGTTCCCTTCAACCTGAGGCTAAGACATCAGCTGTGAATGTGGCTCAAGCCCGAGTGGATGGACATTCCTCTGTCTGCTGTTTTGCTTCCAGCCTGGGAGGTCACGAGGGTCACGTGATGTTTTTTTCCCAGCATGGAGCTGCTCGGGTGGGGATTTACTGTGTGTGTTGTGCTGAACTGGTTTCCAGTGCGTGTGTGGGAGCTCAGGGAGGATGAAGCTGACCTCTGAGGTGAGTGGATCACCTGCAAGGTGTGAGCGGTCAGTTTAGAGATTTTTAAGAGATCAGAAAATGTTTAAAAACGTATTTTTCTGTCATTAAATAAAAATCTGACTCTTTAATGGGCAGAACTGATCGTGTTTTCTGTAGAATTGATCTGGTTTGTTGTGGTTTTGGCGCGCAGATGAATGAAGTGTTTTTAAATTAAATTTGGCGCTCGTACAGTAACGTTTGTAATCTCATGGATGTGCTGCAGAGTATCATTTCAGTCATGTTTTTATCAGACCTCTCAGACCACTTTCTGTTTTCATTGAGTTTTCTTTGTTGGCATTGTTTCTCCTTTTGATGTTCAGGCTAGAAATGGGAAGAAGAACAGATTACGTGGATCCCACGCCTTTGTTTTATTAGCTGTGCTGACTTTTTAAAAGGTAAATGGTGTTTTAATAGAAAAACCCTCGGACTCAGCAGCCAAACTTCTTAAAAGAACCAAGAAAAGTGAGCACATTACAGCCCTTCTAACGGTTCTGCTGTTTGGATTGATTTTTACAGTCTTATTGTTATATTTTGAAGCCCTGCACGGCCCCTGTAAAGGTACTCGACCTGCTGTTCTTGTTCCAACTGGTGTGCGACTTCTGATGTTAGCGAGAAGGGTTCGAGCTGTTAGGGCTTCTGGATTGTGGAACAACCTGCCTGAGGAAATGTGTGTCTTCTTTACAATCACTGCTAAAGACTCGGTTACGTCTTAAGACTTCATCTCTGACTGTATCGTTATCATTTTTAATGTTAAAGTTTACGGCAGTGCAAATACAAACAGAGTGAGCAAGTATGGCTGTTTGGAAGGTCTGCAGGAGGAAGCCTCTTCTCTCTAAAATACAAACAGCAGCACAGCGTAGCTCCACACTCCTGGAACAGACAAGACCACAGTGGAGATGTTCGTCCATCACGCACAGCAGCACGTCTGGAGGAAACAAACACCTCATACAGCCGTCAGCACGGTGGAGGAGGGACGATGATCTGAGTGGACCATGAGCTCCTCTGTAGAGTCAGTGTGAGGCCGTGTGTCCCACAGCTGAAGCTCGGACCAAACTGGGTCATCAACAGGACAAAGATCCCAGCACAGCGGCAGGTCTGCAACAGAACGACTGAAGAAGAGAAGAACGGAGCTGCTGCAGAGCTCAGAGAGCTGTGCATGAGTCTGAGACCCTTTTGCTTTTCTCTGGTGATCTGTGTTCTCTGGGTGAGGTGTAAGAGCTTCGCCTCAGGCCGAACACATCTGGCTGATTACACATCTGCCGCCTCAGTGAAGGAAATCACACTTTTATAACCTGTGGGAATTTTTAACTTTTCACTTGCAGAAATGTGAGACAGAAAATGGAGCGTGGTGGTTTTTACTTTCCTTATCAACACAACGACAATGAAACACTGCCTTTGCCTCCGCGAACACATCGGACTACAAACACGCACATTACCAACTCCGGAAGACGATCAAAGCAGCCAAACGTGAGTACAGGGACAGGGTGGAGCAACAGTTTGACAACCCTCGGAGTATGTGGCAGGGACTAAACACGATCACAGACTTTAGAGGGAAAACCAGCACACCGCAGACCACGGCCTCTCTGTGTGAGGATCTAAACGTATTCTACGCTAGATTCGACACAGCGAACACCATGAGACCGGACAGTGTGCGCACCGCGGATGACACCGCACACTGTGTCTGAGGAGGATGTGCGGAGGTGCTTCAGGAAGGTGAACGCACGCAAAGCTACTGGTCCGGACGGGATTCCCGGCCGCGTCCTCAGGTCATGCGCGGCTCAGCTGGCTGGAGTGTTCACGCACATCTTCAACCTTTCCCTCTCTCTGTTTGTAGTCCCAGCCTGCTTCAAAATGGCCACCGTCGTCCCTGTACCCAAATCCTCCACCATCTCCTCATTGAACGACTGGCGACCTGTAGCCCTGACCCCCATCGTAAGCAAATGCTTCGAGAAGCTGGTCAGGGACTTCATCTGCTCTGCACTACCCGACTCACTGGACCCTCTACAGTTTGCATACCGCCACAACAGGTCCACTGATGATGCCATAGCCCTGACACTACACACTGCCCTGTCACACCTGGAGAAGAGAGACACGTATGTGAGGATGCTGTTTGTAGATTACAGCTCAGCATTCAATACCATCGTTCCCTCGAAGCTGGACAGGAAACTGCAGGATCTAGGACTGAGCAGCTCCCTCTGCAGCTGGATCCTTAGCTTCCTGTCTGACAGACGCCAGGTGGTCAGACTGGGCAGCATCACCTCATCCCCCATCACACTGAACACTGGTGCTCCACAGGGGTGTGTACTGAGCCCTCTCCTGTACTCACTCTACACCTACGACTGCACAGCCACTAACAGCTCCAACATCATTGTGAAGTTTGCGGACGACACTACAGTGGTGGGTCTTATCACCAACGGTGATGAGACGGCTTACAGGGAGGAGGTCAGCGCCCTGACCCACTGGTGTCAAGACAACCATCTCACCCTCAACGTCGCAAAGACAAAGGAGTTGATAGTGGACTTCCGGAGGTGCAGAGAAGTACACACCCCCATCACCATCAACGGCGCTGCTGTGGAGAGAGTGAGCAGCTTCTGGTTCCTTGGCGTACATCTGGCTGAGGATCTTACGTGGTCAGTACACACAAACAAAACAGTGAAGAAGGCGCAGCAGCGCCTCTTCTTTCTCAGGAGACTGAAAAGATTCGGCATGAGCCCCCGCATCCTCAGGACCTTCTATCACTGTGCCATTGAGAGCATCCTCACTGGATGCATCACCACCTGGTATGGCAACAGCACCGCCTACAACTGCAAAGCTCTCCAGCGAGTAGTGCGGTGCTCTGAACGGATAATTGGAGGTGAGCTTCCCTCCCTCCAAGACATCTACAGGAAGCGCTGCCTGAGGAAAGCGGGGAGGATCATCAAGGACTCCAGTCACCCCAGCCATAAACTGTTCAGACTGCTTCCATCAGGAAGGAGGTTCTGCAGCATCCGGTCCCGTACCAGCAGACTGAGAGACAGCTTTTTCCATCAGGCCATCAGACTGCTGAACACGTCATAGACACCTCAGCTTCACTACTGGAACTTTAACATTATGCACTCCACACTGTACAGTAACGCCACTGTTTTGCACATATTCAACTCTGTATATTTTATATATTTTATTATTATTATTTTTTTTTTTATTATTTTTTTTTTTTTTTACTATTTAATTTGTAAAAATGTGTATACACACACACACACACACACACACACACACGTAGGAAAATATTTAGTATACACATCCAGAAATGCATACACTATTATATATTGTACATATATTTATTAGTTTCAGGTTGGCCATTCTTGTATTTTGCTCGTTTGTGTTGTTGTGTTTGCACATCTCTGTTGCTTGTGGGGCTCGCACACAAGAATTTCACTCGCATGTGCTGTACCAGTGTGCCTGCACATGTGATGTGACAATAAAAGTGATTTGATTTGATTTGATTTGATATACCAGCTAAATGCAGGCAAGGAGATGACCTGCTTTTTTGTGCATTGTTTCCACAAAACTCCGGTTGCAGCTCACTGATGTGTGGGGGAAAGTTGTTTATTATTGAATGCATGAACTGAGATAATCAGTTTAGTCCCAAACACATCATTCAGATCCTCACACTGCAGACGCTACAAACAGGGAACGGCTTTTACTTCAGAACTGGACTAAAATGCCTGTTTATTGAACTAGCTGCTGATTACGTTTCAATCAGTCGAAACAACGAAAAAATAATCGGCTCTGTTACAGTTGGTGCATTCAGTGTTTTACCTTTGAAAGGTTTAGAAAATGTTCCACTTCTTTCAGTAAATCCAGATGCTGTAACAGCAGTTCTAATCAGACAAGCTTGACCAGTGTACACCTCTGACTGGTTCTTTTGAAGAATGGGAACAATTTTAGTTGACACCAGTCTTTTGGTCATCGGTGTGAGTGATGCTGATATGCAATACTTCTGCATTTAGTACAATTTTGAAAACAGTTTGGTGATCAGTGGAAGTGTGCAGGGTTAAAGATCAGAAATTAGAGCCTCTTATTGCAGGGCAGCAGCCCGAGCAGAGAAGATCAGCCCCCCCAGCCACCTCCTCCACGCTCATCTAGGGCTTGTGTGTGTGAATGGGTGAATGTAGTCAGGCGTTCCCGGGAGAGCCAAGAGACATTATCTCTCCAGTGAGTCCTGGGTTTACCCCGCGGCCTCCTCCCAGTAGGACATGCCTGAAATACTTCACTCGGGAGGGATTCATCCTAGCCAGGTCCCCAAACCAGCTCAGCGGACTCCTTTCAAGGTGGAGGAGTAGTGGCTCTGCTCCGAGCTCCTCCTGGATAACTGAACTTCTCGCCCAGTCTCTAAGGAAGAGGCCTCAGAGACTGGGTCAGAAGCAGATAACTTTTAAACTCTTTGAAGCTGGAAGACCGCTCCAGCTTTACAGAAGCTTAAAAGAAGTTAGCTTTGATAGCATGGGTTTTTTCAAAATAAAAGCGCTGTCACACCCAGGTTCAAAACAATGTGTCTTCTGTTGAAGGCATCTACAGTCCTGTAACACCTTCAGAGGACTCGCGGTTTACAGCTGCAGGTAGATGGAGTCAAAAGTTCAAACCACCTAACTGCTCACCTCTTTAGGCTCGGTGAATTGTAATTAGACATTAACGCTCTTATTTGCAGCATTAGTAACTACAGACTCGGGGAGATTTTTCCGAGGCCTCACATCCAGCCTGGCCAGGTTGGAGCCGGTGAAGCTTTGTCTGGATGGAGGATTATTAGATCAATCGTACGGAAATAAACCAGTTCAATAAGAATTGGATCAGCTGAGAGAGAAGCAGCCCTGGTTTCTTCAGATCCAGGCAGCACAGCTTCATACGTGACCGTGAGCGACTTCTGGGGGGCCTGAACACTGCAGATTGACAGAACGAGATGGGAACATAAGCCCCACCCCCACCCACATTAGGCTGGAAACGAGATTGAAAGGGACTTCTTGTCCGGTGGCCTCAAAGACCATTAATGAGCTTGTTTTCAGGTCTTGTCCTAAGATTCAAATTTGGAGGCATTAAGGAATCATGAGATCTTTTGTCGTTGTTGTTGTTGTTGTTGTTGTTGTTGCTTGGCTTTTCTCAAACATCAATGAGCAGTATTGCCACATGCTATCGACAGGAAACCAGCAGCTGCTCTCAGAGAGGCTGATGTGGAAGATTTATTCTCTACAATTATTTATAATCCCCAGAAGATGAGTCCTGACAGGGCTGCACCCCACAGTCCTCTCCCCACGAAGGGTTTAACTGGTCACATACTTATAAAAGTCCTTGACACGTACTTGGTTGATAATTAAGGTCTTTCCTGCCATCATCCTCCTGTCCCGTCTGCAGGATCCAGACCTCCAGCTCCTTATGGCTGTATATGATGAGAACATCCTGAAGAATCCTTTCTACCTGGCCTTGGAGAAGCAGAGACCCGACCTTTGCAGCCAAGTGGCAGAGCTCCACGGCATCGTGAGTTTGACCCGTCATCTCATTTATGTCACCAGACAAGCCCACCTGCATGTATGTGAGGATCAGCTACCGGATCACGATATCAGACGGCGATTAATCAGAGAGCGCTCTGTCTGGGTGTCACATAGCTGTGAGTCTGCGGCGTCTATATTCACTTAGATGATCAATGTTTTTTAAAAATGGGTGGAAAATGCTTCAGACTGAGCAGATGTGATTAAATGTAACAGTAGGTAGGGCTGTTCGATATAACGATATATATCGGATGACGATATAAAAACGTCTGTCGTTTGTTTCGTGGTGTCGCAAAATAAACTGTTACAGCAATATTTGTTCATGCTTTGATCACTGCAGTGGCTGTATTCATTTCTTAAAGTTCTCTCTTTCTCTTATATTTAATAAAACCACACTACGGACGGACAAGCGCCTGTTTTTATGCGTTGTTGTTAGCAACAACGACGGTAACGCCATCGCGTGTCCGCTTGTTTATGTTCCACATAAACCTTTCACAATAAACCTCAGGATCCTGTTGAGACTTTTCAAAATAAACTGAATCACGTGAAAGAGCAGAGTGTTTACAGATGAGAAGTAAAAAAGACGCCAGGTGCTAAAAAATAAAGCTTAGACTCAGACGTTAGAGCAGGCTTCTCCCCGCCGTGTAATAAATACTCACAAAGAAACGGCGCCGTTACAACTTATGTCTAAAAATGTATCGTTTCATGCATCGGTTAAAACTCCAGCTACACGACGCCCAGCTGGAAACATTTCACGCAGGTCGAGCTGCCCGAGATTCACAGAATTAACAGAAAATGTTACATTTTTGATTTATATCGTTACCGGGACGACAGATGTCTTATATCGGGATATGAGATTGTGGTCATATCGCACAGCCCTGATAGTAGGAATTGTGAATGAACAAGCAGAAGAATTGAGCTTCGGTGACAGGGTGAGGAGCTCAGGTCCATCTGACCCGGCTGCCTCACGGAGGAAGTGATGTCAGGCATGAGAAGACCGCGAGGCAGATCCAGCACACGCCAGAGAGACGGCGCTGCTCGTCTGTGTTAGGAACACATCAGTGTGCAGCTGGAGACCCTCGTGTTGCTTCGTCTGCAGGTGGCTGGGGGTCTGAGCGTCTGTCTCTGCTCAGGAAGGTTTGCACTAATAAACAACAGGGGGGAGGTGAAAATGAGGAAACGGCACAGAGCTCAAAATAACTGCAGCAGAACCTGAATAAGTCCAGGTGTGAGCCGGCTGCAGAGCTCTGCCAGTTTCTATCACAGAACAGCTTCTCGCTTCCTCCTCAGTGGTTGAAGGCTGCGCCTACAAACAGCTGAGAATCACACCAGCCCCTTAAAGCAGGTTAAAGATCAGAGTCGGGGACGTTATCTCTGTTACAATGTTTGAGGTAAAAGAAGCGCGCTCAGCCGGGGTTTCAAACACAGCGACACCTTTACACCACTTCCTGCCTCACGGTGGGTCAGCGTGGGGTTTCTGGTGGTTTCAACGTGCTCTGCTGCCATCCCTTCACTCTCAGTGAGTTAGAGGAGCATTGTTTTGGTCGGACTGTTAAAGCGGGGTTGATACATTTCATTTGGCTGTCAGTGAAGCGCAGAGATATCAGATGAGCTGACAAGCTGCAAAGCGGCGCTCTAAACCTCGTTTGAGCTTGTTAAAGATGACGATCGGACGCCTGGAGCAGCAGATGAGAATCAGATGTCTGAACGCCGGCCAGTCGGGTCATCTGCACGCCGTCAAAACATCAGTGGGGAAAAAAATGCGTGTAAGTGCATTAAAGCTGCGGTTCGCAGCAGAGGCGGAAAAATCAGTTCTACATGGCACAGCGTGCACATGCTGTGCCTACGTCAGGGCTTCAGCAGCTGCTCTGGCTCGTGACTGCGTCTTCAGATCCTTAATCAAATGCTGCCGATCAGGTCATGTGCATTTATTGACTTCATGTGAACATCTTAAAAACAAATTACGCCTGTTTAATGTCAGTGTTTCTGCGCTATTTTCAGACCATCGGATACTCGAATGTGCAGAGAAACACTGTGGAGCCTCGGCTCTGTATTTTAATACTCCCACCACACACCGAAGTGCCGTATACTTCACGATAAACATCTACTACTTTAAAAGCGTGAGTGAGTTAGAGGCCAGGAGCCATCTCAGTGCTGTTCATCATCTAACCGCAGTTAATACAGTGAAGATTCCACTCTTTGTACCATTTGATCCTATTTTCTGCTTCCTAACACAGATCAGACCTTATCTGATTGTCGTTGGTGTGGAAAGGTCACTCTAAATCTGTGCTGAGTGCTTAATAAATGGAATACCCTGCGTGTCGCCTTGAACCTGCAGGTTCTGGTGCCGTGCTGTGGAAGTTTGACCCTCAGCAGCTACTCGGACTCTCACTTCGACAGCTATGTGCTGCAGCCCGTGGAGGACGGTTATAAGACTGCGGACGGGAAGGTCTGTCTTCAACACAAGCCAGTCTGTGCTGCTCGTTGTTGCCAGAGGCTGAGTTTAAACGCACCGCTGTCCTACTTTTACAGTCCTAAAAATACAAAAAGAGGCTGTTTAACAGCTTTTTACCTCTGTGTGTGTTACAGGAGGTCCGGATCCAGGACAGGCAGGTCCTGCTGGGATCCGGGTTCCCGGCTCCAGTGTCGATCCCCATCCTGTTCGAGGAGACCTTCTACAACGACCGGGAGCAAAGCTACAGCATCCTGTGCGTCTCCAGGCCCATGGAGGTGGACCCGAGCCTGTCCGAGGTCAGCACGCCGTCTTCTTACAGCCTGAGGAGCCTGGAGGACGTCAGGGAGTTCCTGGGCCGCCACGCCCAGAAGATGGACAAGCACATCCAGAGCTTCTGTCAGGCCTTCAGGGAGCAGGAGAGGAAGGGACTCCGGCACCACATAGTAGGGATGACAGACACAAAACACAACCCTGGTGATAAACGGACTAGAGTGACAAACGGGGGTCTGAAGGAAACGGAGCTCTGCGCGTGTCTGACCTAAAATAGCACGCCTCACAGGTTTCGTCATTCTTTTACCACAGACAGGTTTGCGCTCCCATGACTCAGATAAGGCAGAAATACTGATGCAATCACAAGGTTTTTCCAGCTGGTTGGGTAATCCGTGTCAGTGTCTGGTGGTTACCAGGGCCACCGACTGATTTGAGCGATGGTTTCCCAGCAGCTACCATCGGTCTCCAGCGTCACTCACAGCTGGTTGGAAATCCTCCCTGTGGTTGCAGATGGTTGCAGACTCGTCTCGAGGCCTGTTATTGGCAGACAAGTTGATGTCACATGTCTACAGAACTTGTCATTGTACAGCTGCAGCTATCGCCCCCCAGTGGCCATCAAAAAGAGTGCAGGTTTAAGGCTCCTCCAGCTAGCTTCACTTTGATTTAATACATGACAACAATGCAAACAACACCTCCAGGAGAGCGTGCATCTTTTTAGCGTTAATGTGTTTGAATGTTTTCGAGTCTTTAGGGGATTTTTGCGTTCGACTTTTTTCTTTCCTGCTGAGCTAACAGCTGTTCTGTTTCCTGTCAGGACTCTGTGAACGGTCTTTACACTAAGTGTCTTCAGTGTCTGCTGAGAGACTCTCACCTGGTGAGTAGAAACAATCTTTATTTGTCACGTTAAAACTGGCTGAATGAAAATCCGCCTTTCTCTCCTTGATTTGGAGAATATTTATTTCTGGCTTCTTCACCTGGGGCCAATATTCACTCTTCTATGTCTTTATTATTCGCGTGCTTCTCTGGTTTGCATGGTGGCTCGGTGCGTTCACGGTTATTCGTGTGATTATCTGACTTTGTTTCATTTGTCCCTCAGCTGCACGATGACATCAAAGGCGTGAGAAACGTGGTCGAGTAACACGGCCGTGCTTTTTGAGCATGTGACTGTTAAAGCTCTCCGTGTCTCCGCTTCGTTTCTTTTTAATAAAACTGTGAGCTTGTGTTTGAGAGCCGATTCTGCCGGAGGGAAGAGCAGCTGATGGAAAGTGCTGATTACTCACTGAGAGGCTGCTGTTTTAGTTTAACAGCGATCCAGTCCGCTGTGAGCCTGAGCTGGATAAGAGATTTGCACCATACAAAGGACGAGCAGTCCAGTCGGTCAGGATGTTGAATCTGTGGCACCAACTACAGAGGTTTTAGCAAAATCACCTGTATTAAAAGGATTCTTATTCAAATCTCTAAAATAACATAAAAATTGGGAGAAAATGCAGATTTCTGTCACTCATTGTTTCTGCTGTGTGCAAACTTGGTGATTCCCTCACAACGTCCTGTGTTAAGGCAGGAAACACAGATGCTCAGCAGTGTGCTGTGAACAATCATGACAGTCCAACATGCTTTTTACTGCAGAAGAAGCTCATGTGAGCGTTGCATGTAAGCGGGGGCTGTACTGAGTCGGCAGCTGTAGTTCAGAAAAGTCCTGCTTTCGTTGATTCAGGCATCTGTGACCTCGGTGCAGTCGCTTCCCTCTTTGTGGGAAATGAAACGAAACAGCACATAAACCAGAGGAAGCATTCTGGTGAAACATCATCGTTGGTCGTTAATGCTTCGTTAGATCAACCTCGTTGTAAAATGTTGTGTTAATGCGGCCACGTTACGTTCATCTGTTGGCTTTGCACACGTGAGCGTTTTGCTGCTGTCATGTGGGGAGGAATCGTTTCCTCCGGTTCGGAAAGGATCGAACCCCAAACAGTGTCATGTGACCGCCGTAACTAATGCTTCAAATCAGCTTCCTTTAATCAGCGTGACCTCTGACCCGACGCACACACGCAGGATGCTGCGAGTTCCTCTGGACTGGATGATTCGATGATATGTGGCCGCGGCGTCTGCGACTCAGCAGTTTTGGGCCTGATCACATCCTCTAACGCCTTCCTCTTCCCCTGCATGCTTTGTGTTTTCTGCAGAAACTTCTGGCAAAGCAGGAGCTTCAGATGACGCTCCTCAAACAGGCTGTGGAGGTAACGTCTCTGGGTTCAGTGAAGGAGAAAGGTTGACACGTAGACGCAAGTTTAAGTTTGCAAGAAAGTCAGATTTCATCAAACACATGCAGAAGCTCCCACAGCTGTCACACGTAACTTCCTGCTTCATGCCAGTGAAACTGTAAAGGAATCGATTAATAAGCCGAATAACTCAATAAGATATTTACAAAAAATAAGACGGAGCTCAATGTGGGCAAAGCTACATGTGACAGAAGCAGCTTAATAATCCAAACATGCAGCTATTTTGGTGCGAGGTGAGAAACTTTGATGAGCTGTTCCTGACACGTATTAAAATATTGGTTTTCCTCTTCTTTTCCCAGATGTACGTTCATCATGGTATCCATGAATTAATCTTTAACTTTGTGGGAACGCTTGAGGCCAGCCAGGTAGGTCTGAGCTCAGATTTCCTCATTAGACGTAACGAGGGAGCGAATAAACCGTCTGTTCGTCCGCTTTCTTCCACCACCAGATCCTGAGTGATCTGCTCACGTGCCTCCTGCATACACACACATCCCTGTGGTGTTTTTGCTGCGCGCTGCTGCAGATATAACGTCAAACACGCAGCTTGCAGGGATCACTTGTCTTTGCAGAGGGATCGTTGTTTCAGTGATGGAAGCCTTAATATTTCTCCTTCTTGCTCTTTATTACTGTGATGACCCCAAAAAGAGGCTTTGACAGTTTCAAAAGTTCCTCTCCCGTCTCTTGTGCTGCCGGTCGACAGGACGCTGCCTTCAACAAAACCACCAGGAGTCTGCAGGAGCTGCAGCAGAAAGAGCTGGGAGTCAAACCCGAGTTCAGGTCAGTTCCACACCGGAGCGGACTTTGAGACCCAGACCTCTGCAGCGTCAAATCTGGTTCTGCTGACAGGTTTAACCAGCGCTTGCTGTTCTGAACACGTTACAGACGATGTTTAAATGTGCAAAATGCCTTCAACGTTTACACGGACCCAGTTAAGGTGACCTGATCGTGGCAGCGTTCCAGCAGCTCGCATAGACAAACACGATACGTGTTCATGGTTTATGAAGTCAAATTTTATTTCAGACTTGTTTTTAAATACGTCCTGGTCAGTCTGACCCGAGGGACAGCTCAGGGTCCCAACAGTGGAGACCATCCAAGGGTTACTGGTGAAATAGAGCGATCATGAAGACTTGCGTCATGTTTCATTGCACCGTGTGATTGGTTCTGTCTCTGTTTTGTAAATTGAATCTGTTGTTTAGCTGTGTGCCTCCTTCCTTTAGCCCGAGCCACTGAAGCTTTGTGAATGTGTCCGTTCGATGTCTCTGACCGATCGTCTGTCCCCCGTTCTTCTGTCTCTGCAGCATAAACTTGTCTCGGGCTAAAAGAGAGCTGAGCCAGCTCAACCAGCAGACGTCCCCCCTCCTCAAACTGCTCTGCCTGCGTAGAGTCGCGCTGACCGCCACCCAGACCCCGAGACGCACCGGTACTTACTCTGTTGGTTTGTGTGTGCGGAGCTAAAACGAGTGTGTGAGCTCATCGACCTCCTTTGTAGGAGAAGCAGTTTAAATGTGTGTGTGGAGCTTCAGCGCTCGCTTTAATGGAAGTATGTCACAGCTCGCCGTGAGCGGGTCCCTTGCAGCCTCAGATTTGCAACACATTGGAACCAGTTCTAGTCAGTCTGCAGCTGGTCTGTGGTGCACCACATACTGCATGCCAAAGCACCCTCGAGCAAGACGCTGAACCCCGAGTTTCCTCAGGTGGATTCATGGATGTTGGGTCGTGCACAGGTGTGGATGAGGCTTGCAGTAGAAAGTAATTTGTCACAGACACAGAGGTTGCAAGTCCATTGGCATTAATCCATCCATTTATTCATTCGCTTCCACTTATCCTTTTCAGGGTCGCAGCGCTGGAGCCTATCCCAGCTGTCATAGGGTGAGAGGCGGGGTGCACCCTGGACAGGTCGCCAGTCTGTTGCAGGGCCAACACACAGGGACAGACAACCATTCACACTCACATTCACACCTAGTGACAATTTGGATTATCCAATTAACCTATCCCCACAAGCTGCATGTCTTTGGACGGTGGGAGGAAGCCGGAGTACCCGGAGGGAACCCACGCAAACACGGGGAGAACATGCAAACTCCACACAGAAAGACCCCGGCCTGATGGTGGAATTGAACTCAGGACCTTCTTGCTGTGCGGCAACGGTGCTAACCACCGTGTTGCCATTAATCCATATTATTGATAATATTAACGTAATATTTGCGATCATGTCGTAGTTTCCATCCTTGGGCTGTGCTGCAAAAACACAAAGTCTGAGAGCTTGGGAGGCCTGTTTCGGTGACACCAGGGGCGACCCAGTGTTAGCCAGCTGATTTAAATGCGGTGCAGATCTAATCGAATTTAACGTTAAATTAAACTTCAGTTTATGTCATTTGGACACGTTTGTAGAAAAAGTCCCAAACAGGACAAAAAAAAACTGTAAATATCTAATAGTTTTCAATTAAGATAAGATAGAACTTTATTAATCCCTCGGGTGGGTTCCTCTGGGAAATTGGATCACTCTGAGAAAATCACATTAGATCCAGGAGTCTGACAAATGAGACCATTCCTTTATTTTCTCGCGGTGACATAAGAGAAACCACCTTATTAAACGTGTAATGCAGGGAAATGCGGGACTCATCAGAGAGCGGCTGTGCGACTCTTGTGTTTCCCTAAAGAAAAGGACAGTACCGACTCTGTGAGCTTCCATTTGTGCAGTTTGCTTTGGTAATCCAAGCTTATTGGATCACGGCAACAACCCCGCTGTCAGCCTGCAGCGCCGAGCTGACGAGAAGCCAGTTTACTCATTAGTGCTGAGCTGAGGGAGAGATGAACGGGAAGAATGACTCTTCAGTTTCCACTCACTGACTGTGTGTCTCCCTCCACAGTGAGCATAGAAGCCGTGAGCGCCGACGACCTGCTGTCTGTCGTCCTCTATCTGCTGGTGAAGACGGAAATCCCCAACTGGTGAGCGAAAGGGGAACTGGCTGCGACCTTTGACCTTCTGTCGTGAATAAAATGCAGAGAAATGAGGAAAAAATGAGGCAGTGAAAACATAAAGACGACTCACAGTTTTACAGTTTTGGGTCAAAGGGATGGTATCGCAGCCCTGCTCGATTCTGCAGGTCTCACATGTGGGCGTGGATAAACTATAACACTGGCTTCACCCACATTTGTGAAATTTGGAACAGTCGGACCAAAAATTAAGTTTTTTAAACTTAACATCTCATTTTGGCAGCGTCTGTGTCCGTTTCATTTATATTTTTAGGTTTTGTGGGTCACACTTTCCTCTTGGAGGTAAAATCAGATCCTTTTGAGCTTTCGATAACGGGCGTGTCCACGATGCCACGGTACAGAAAGTTGCTATAATTGGAATTTATATTTTCTAATGTGCCGCAAACTTCACAACCTGGAGACATTTTAATATTAAAAACATCTCGAGCGGTTCCTGTGTTTGTTCTGCAGCAGAACCTGCTCAGTCTGAACTCTGCAGCGCCCCCTATGAGGCAGGAGGTGAAGTTTTTGCGTTTACTGCACTGTGCAGCTGAGGACACGGACCGGTGGCCTCCAATAGTGACTTTAACAATCAATGTTAATGTTTTATGATCAAATGCATCATTTTTTATTGCAATATTTGATTACTTTATTGAATTCATAATGTTTGTTGACAGTAAACTGTCCACAGCGCGTGATTTTTCCTCTATGGTAAATGGTAAATGGCCTGTATTTATATAGCGCTTTTCTAGTCCCTAAGGACCCCAAAGCGCTTTACACAACCAGTCATCCACCCATTCACACACACATTCACACACTGGTGATGGCAAGCTACAATGTAGCCACAGCCACCCTGGGGCGCACTGACAGAGGCGAGGCTGCCGGACACTGGCGCCACCGGGCCCTCTGACCACCACCAGTAGGCAACGGGTGAAGTGTCTTGCCCAAGGACACAACGACCAAGACTGTCCAAGCCGGGGCTCGAACCGGCAACCTTCCGATTACAAGGCGAACTCCCAACTCTTGAGCCACGATCGCCCACAATCTATAAATAAGCACAATTAATCTTCCAGTGAAAGGCAGCCTAACTGGAGGCTGCTGAGGATGATCTATAGTTATGAAACATCATTTGGGTTAATAAGATGTAGCTGGGTGATCTAATTTGTCTTATCTTCAGGATGGCCAACCTGAGCTACATCAGGAACTTCTGCTTCAGCCACTCGAGTAAAGATGAGCTCAGCTACTGTCTGAGCACCTTCGAGGCGGCGGTGGAGTACATCAACCTGGGGAAGCTGCAGAACTCTGTGAGACACAAACACACTGCTGTCGTATCTCAGCAGCTGCTTCACTGTGCTGGAGATCATCCATGTGTTTTCTCCTGTTTTTGCCTCCTTCCTCAGGGCTCTGGTGAGCTCAGCGACAAGGCGCTGTTCAAGGAGAGGATGAGTCTGCTGACTCAGGGTGTAGCCACGCCCATTAATTGTCTGTTTGAGGTGAGCTGCAGCCCGAGACGTTAGCGGATGTCCCATAAAAGATCAGCATGATGTCTAAAACTGCTCCTACATGATGTGTATTTGTTTTTTTTTGTACAGTGGGATGTAAAAGCTTCTCCTGATGCTGTGAATGTTTTTACAGATCCTTCGAGGTCCAATTCAGTTTGAAGGAGAAGGAATTTAAGAGAGTGAAATAAAAACTGTTATTTAGCACTTAAAATCTTCAGCTCTGTTCCCTCTGTTGGCATTTCTTCTGTTTATGTTCATTATGTTTCCTGGTGTTTTCCAGGCCATGAAAGTGATTTAAATGTGTAGTAACTATTTTTGGGGGTTATTTTTATATTGTACATAGATCAGAGTAATTACGTCTTCCAAGAAGCTGATACATTCAGATAAACTTATAATTAATCTGTTAAAAATACATAGGAGTGGGTTTGTGGAAGCCGTCATATCCCCTCACCATATTTGAGTACAGTGGCCAGGAAGGACACCCCTCCCCCTTCTAACACCTGAATACAAGCTAACGTATCAGATTGTTAGCTTGAGGGTCCTAAGAAAAACCCACTTTCCCTCAGATAAACAGTATGATTACATTCTCACATGATATGAAAGTTTATTCACTAAGTGTCAGTTATATCCACTTTATAGAAACTTTTGCTGACAGCAGCAAAAACACAATAGCTAACAGCAGCAAAAAAACAGGCTAACAGCCGCTAACGGAGGCTAACAGCAGGAAAACGTAGCAGCTAACGGAGGCTAACAGCAGCAAAGACACAATAGCTAACAGCAGCAAAAACACAGCAGCTAACAGAGGCTAACAGCAGCAAAAACACAGCAGCTAACAGAGGCTAACAGCAGCAAAGACACAATAGCTAACAGCAGCAAAAACACAGCAGCTAACAGAGGCTAACAGCAGCAAAGACACAATAGCTAACAGCAGCAAAAACACAGCAGCTAACAGAGGCTAACAGCAGCAAAGACACAATAGCTAACAGCAGCAAAAACACAGCAGCTAACAGGGGCTAACAGCAGCAAAAACACAATAGCTAACAGCAGCAGAAAAACAGGCTAACATAGCAGCTAACGGAGGCTAACAGCAGCAAAAACACAGCAGCTAACAGAGGCTAACAGCAGCTTACCAACAGAAAGGTTTACCTCAGTAACACTGTCAGCAGTCAAAAGTGACTCCTGACTCCTCCAGAGTAAATAAAGGTGGATACTTCTCACCCAGAATTGACAGCTGAGGTAAACAGCAGACAGATGTGGAAAACCCCTGGGTTGCATCTGGATGGATCCGCTCCCCAAACAGTGATAGCAACACGCTCGCTGGCTACGGCTGTTATGGGGTGCACTCTGAAAGTCTGAATTTAATGTTTTTGATCTCTCTTGGCTAACATGTTTATCCTATACCCTCCACTATACCGAAGAACACTCATTTGACGGCAATCTACAGTCTTCTGACATCTAGTGGCGAGATTTTGCTAATGCTCAGTTTGCTCCTGTGTGTTTTGTAGCACATAGCAAATGGAAATGAAGAGGAGGTTGAACGCCTGCTGAGTGATGGAGAGGCCGATGAAGATGTGAAGATGTGTCATCCTCTCTGCTCCTGTGACCTCTGTGACCTCCAGCTGTCCGGGTCAGTGTCCAAACTCACACAGACAAACACGCAGAGGTACAGAGAGTACGTCAAAGCATTCACATGAAAATAACGAAGAATAAAGAAGAGTAAAGGCTCCACGGTACAGATTTGATATGACCTGCCTGGAGTTTATGACACACTGATTATTGACTGTGAAGCTGGAAATTCACTCTAAGGCTGACTTTGCCTTTGCACATATGCAGAGAAAAGCTGATGTGATGCCTTCGACTTGTATTTTCATTGTTCAACTGATCATCACTTCCCCTTTTCTCCATTATTTTTGTGCATCAGAGCTTCGAATCAGGAATAAAAACCATTTGTATTTTCACTTCCCACTGAAACCCCCAGACACACACACACACACACACACACACACACACACTTTTAGTGTGTGTGTGTTTCAGACCGTTATGCAATGGCCCATTAAAAACGAAAATACTCAAAAATGTAGCTGCACCACAAACGCTGTGCAGTCCTGTTAGCTAAAGTGAGGCCTAGCAGAAAGCGCCACCTGTCGGCCACGCCCACCTGTCGCAGCTGAAGCTCTGAAGTAAGAATCAGACCGCAGAGTCTGATTGAGCCTCACTGGTTACTTCCTGAAAGCTCCCTCTAACCTTTGACCAATAAGCTCCTTGTTTGACGCGTTCAGCCATTATTGACCGTAGACTGACTCTGAGTGTTGGCGCCGTGTTTCAGGCGGCTCAACGACCCGTCCATCGTCACGCCGTTCTCCAGAGATGACCGGGGTTACACTCCTCTGCATGTCGCTGCTCACTGCGGTGAGTGGCTGCTAACGCGCAGTGACACAACATGAGTTTGTTTAATACTGCGAGGCACAATTTATATATAAAAAGTATTAACTAACCTGTGTGTGTGTGTGTGTGTGTGTGTGTGTGTGTGTGTGTGTGTGTGTGTGTGTGGCAGGTCAGTCCCAGCTGATCGACATACTGGTGCATAAAGGAGCTCAGGTGAACGCCACAGACTACCACGCCCTCACACCGCTGCACCTGGCGTGTCAGCGTGGATACCAGGGAGTAACGGTGAGCACGCGCAGAAAACTAAAATCCTGGGATTTAAATTAAAAAAACTGAACTTAGACGGTCTGTTAGTGCAGTGACCTCACAGCAGCCATATTATTGATCAGAAAAAAATGTCATTAAAATGCTCCATAAGGCTCCAGCAGCACAAACACGGTGCAGAGGTCCAGCTCAGAGACTCCAGGTAGCTGAGGTGAAGCTGCAGCTACAGCCGCCTGTGTCTGCACCCACCTGTCAGTCAAAGTCTGGTTATTTTTAACTGGCAGGTTCAAACATCACCTCTACCTTTAAGCTTTAACATAATCCAAACAGATGAGTTATAAGCAAACAAAGTCATTAAACCAGTTTCCAAAGTGAGGACTGAAATGTGTGTTCTGGATCAGCCGCAGCTGTCTGACCTCAGCCAAACAAACTTGTCGTTAAATAAAGACGAATGAACGCTCCAGAGGAGGAGAACATTACAACAAACGATGTCCTTCCTTTGTTTCTGTTGTCCAGCTGCTGCTGCTGCACTACAAGGCCAACACGGAGGCTCAGGACAACAACGGCAACACGCCGCTGCACCTCGCCTGCATGTACGGACACGAGGACGTACGTCGCCGCTCTCTCTGTTATGTCCTCACATTTCATCCTTTAAATGCTCCAGTTGGTTTGAACCCACCGGGTTAGTCTGTTCCAGTAAATAACTCAGCATGTTCATAAATAATAAATGCTGTGTGTCAGTGTGTGAAGGCCTTGGTGTACTACGATGTCCAAACGTGCCGTCTGGACCTGGTGAACGACAAAGGCGACACGGCGCTGCACATGGCGTCGCGCTGGGGCTACGAGGGCATCATCCAGGTGCTCCTGGAGAACGGAGCGAGCACCCACATCCTCAACAAGAACAAGGAGTCGCCGCTGCAGTGCGCCCTGAACTCCAAGGTCAGCGACACTCGATTGTGCCAGAACATGCAGAGGACGCTTCCACTGTGTGGGTGCTGGTTTGAGTCCCTCACCCCACAGCTGTGGTAGCATAATGAGGATAGCAGCTAATCTGATCAGCTGCTGACGGCAGGTCGACTGATCCCCTTTCTCCAGTCTGTCCACTAAACCAGCTTCAGATACACTTTAAAATCAGATGTTTGTTTCATCTCTGCTCCAGGCAGTACCAGAGCCTGGGGCCTGATGCAGACACAGGTCTGCATCAGGCCCCAGGCTCTGGACTTTAGCCCTGCAGAGTCTCTGAGTCATGTTCACTCAGCCTTTCTTGCACGATAAAGGTTTTTCAAATGATGTAAACAGATGCTTCAGGTGCTCCCTGAAAAAGAAACATATTGGTTTCATGGCGCACATACTGTAAAATGAATGTGTTGTTCATGTCTTCCTGCAGATCCTCATGCAGCTGCAGTCCACTCAGAACGGCCGGAAGCGCTGCGGCAGCGGCGTCGACGTGAGTCTCATCTGCACTCACGCTTGCATTGGACAGATCTCCAACATCACAGTGAATATTGTCAAAATCCATGTGACAAAAGTGTAATTGAATACAAAAAGGTTTCCTCACGAGACAGAGCGGCTGCATGTTTAACAGGGGGACTCAGTGAAAAGTAGTTCCAGTGAAACCTGGAACTACTTTTCAACTGGTGAGCGAATGTTCGCAGTTGACTCTGCGTCCTCTCTGGTTTCACCACGTATGTTTGAAACGTTCACCCTGGTGGTCACATTTGACCTGCATTCACACACTAAAGCTAAACTATGTTAGCATTGGGAGTATTTGGAGGCTGGTTGTGTTTTCAGCATCTCTTTTCTGTCTCTCAGTCTCCCAGCCGCTCGCCTCTGGCCTCAGACTGCAGCAGCCGCCGCTCCTCCGTCTCCAGCACCTCCTCCCTGGGCTCGGAGGTCAAACCAGAGGGAGAACGGGTCCGGCACAGAGAGGTGAGCGCTGACCAGGAAACACAACAACATTGCTAGCACCAATCAAGTCAAAGTCAAAGTCAACTTTATTTGTCGATTCTGCCACATGTACAGGACATACAGAGAATAGAAATTGCGTTACTCTCAATCCCTAGATAAATAGCAAATGAACATTTAAATATATTTAAATATAAAAGTGATTAAAAATGCAAGTAAAATAATTAAAAAGTAAAAATTTAAATAAATACAATTTTACATATAACAAGAAAGCTATACAATATACAATATAATGGGTAAGTGACATTGAGTGTAAACCAGGCAGAGTAGTGCAAATAGGCAAATAGTGCAAATGGAGATTTAGTAATGTACGGTAAGAGAAAGTGTAACAACAAAGTCTTATGAGGTAATGGCAGTCCAATGCTCCACAAAGTGACTGGTAACTGGTGCAGGCCAGTGAGTGAGTCAGAGAGTGTGTGTGTGTGTGTGTGTGTGTGTGTGTGTGTGTGTGTGTGTGTGTGTGTGTGTGTGTGTGTGTGTGTGTGTGTGTGTGTGTGTGTGTGAGACAGAGTTCAGTGAGACCGTGGAGGAGAGAGGGGAGAGGGGGCAGAATCGGGAGGGAGTTAAGCTTCCTGACAGCTTGATGGATGAAGCTGTCCTTCAGCCTGCTGGTCCTGGCCTGGAGACTCCGCAGTCTCCTCCCCGACGGCAGCAGCTTGAAGAAGCTTTGCATTGGGTGCGTGGGATCAGCCGCTATGCAAAGGGCTTTTTTAGTGAGACGGGTGCTGTAAATGTCCTGGAGGGAGGGGAGAGAGACACCAATGATCCTCTCTGCAGCTCTCACTATGCGTTGGAGGGTTCTATGGCAGGACGCATTGCAGGCTCCAAACCACACAGTGATGCAGCTCGACAGGATGCTCTCGATGGTGCCTCTGTAGAAAGTGTGCAAGATGGGGGCTGGTGCTCCTGCTCTTCTTAGTTTGCGGAGAAAGAAGAGACGCTGCTGTGATTTCTTGGCCAGTGCTGTGGTGTTGTACGTCCAGGAGAGATCCTCTGTGATGTGCACACCCAAGAACTTGGTGCTTCTCACTCTCCACAGACGCTCCGTCAATGGTCAGAGGAGCATGTTGGGTGTGCATTCTCCTGAAGTCCACAACAATCTCCTTCGTCTTCTCCACATTCAGAGAGAGATTGTTGTCAGCACACCACGTGGCCAGGCGTCTCACCTCACTTCTGTAGTCGGTCTCATCCCTGTTGCTAATGAGACCCACCACCGTTGTGTCGTCCGCAAACTTGATGAAGAGGTTGGAGCTGTATGATGGAGTGCAGTCATGGGTCAGCAGAGTGAAGAGGAGGGGGCTCAGCACACATCCCTGCGGGGCCCCCGTGTTTAAAATGATGGTGCTGGATGTGTTACTGCCGACCCGTACTGTTTGAGGTCTTCCGGTGAGGAAATCCAACAGCCAGTTGCACAGTGAGGTGTTGAGCCCCAGCTGGACCAGTTTTTGAGTGAGCTGTTGGGGGATTATAGTGTTGAATGCTGAACTGAAATCTATGAACAGCATTCGAACATATGAGTCTTTTTTGTCCAGGTGTGTGAGTGCTGAGTGGAGTGCAGTGGAGATGGCATCATCGGTTGAGCGGTTGGGCCGATACGCAAACTGGAAGGGGTCCAGGGAGGGGGGCAGGACAGTCTTGATGTGTTTCATGACTAGTCGTTCGAAGCACTTCATCAGGATGGGAGTAAGTGCAACAGGACGGTAGTCATTAAAGCAGGAGGGAGATGACTTTTTTGGAACCGGAATGATTGTGGTGGCTTTAAAACATGTGGGGACGACAGCCTGGATGAGTGATATGTTGAAGATGTCTGTGAAGACATCAGTGAGTTCCACTGCACAGTCTCTCAGTACACGACCAGGAATGTTGTCAGGACCCGGAGCTTTACGTGCATTGATCCTGCTGAGGGATCTCCTCACGCTGTCCGGGGACAGAGTCATCACCTGGTCACCAGGAGGGGGTGGGGTCTTCTGTGCAGTGGTGCTGTTTTGGACTTCAAAGCGAGCAAAGAAAGTGTTCAGCTCGTTCAGCAGGGGGATAGTGCTATCACAGGTCTGTGGTGGGGGCTTGTAATCTGTGATGGTCTGAATGCCCCGCCACAGGCTCCGTGAGTCTCTGCTGTCTTTGAAGTGATGAGATATTTTCCTGGAGTACTGTCTCTTAGCCTCTCTGATGCCACGGGAAAGGTTGGCCCTAGCTGTCCTCAGGCTTGCCTCGTCTCCATCTCTGAAGGCAACATTCCGAGCTTTCAGCAGCCTGTAGACCTCTCCTGTCATCCATGGTTTTTGATTGGCCCGGACAGTTATGGTTTTCGTGACTGTTACATCCTCAATACACTTGTTGATGTAGGCAGTAACAGTCTCTGCGTACTCCTGGAGGTCAGTGGTGTTGTTATAGGTGGCAGCCTGCTTAAACATGTTCCAGTCTGTAGTATTAAAGCAGTCCTGTAAAGCCTCTGAAGACCCCTCTGGCCACACTTGTATCCGCTTACAAACCGGTTTGGTCACTTAATAATCAATCGGTCAAACGTTATTTCTGAGAAAGCGTTCATGGAGGTCTGTGCAGCTCCGAGTACCAAAGAAGAAGAAAACGTTGGTGTCTGACGCCTCTGTGTTTGACTGACAGGTGGAGAAGCTGCTGCGAGCCGTGGCAGACGCTGACGTGGAGATGGTGAGTCTTCTGCATTTGTGCTGAACGCTCAGGGTCGCGTTCCCTCGATGGGAAACGTGACGACGTCTGCTCATCCTGTTTCTCAGGTGCGTTACCTGTTGGAGTGGATGGATGAGGAAGAGGAGGATCAGGGAGAAGTACGGTCGGAGGCTCCGCTTTGCCACCCTCTGTGTCAGTGCCCAAACTGCGCCCCCACTCAGAAGGTACGCCGGCGGCCCGTGCAGCAGCGTGGATGCGACGCCATTTCCATTAAACTCTCTGATCTTCCCGCAGCTATCGGTGCAGCAGGCGGGAACTCTCGGCGTAAACAGCTGCAACGTCGACGGTTTCACGCCTCTCCACGTCGCCGCCCTCCACGGACACTTGCCGCTGGCCACCCTGCTGATCCGCCACGGGGCCAACGTGAACGCCCGCACCAACCAGAGCGCCACGCCACTTCACCTGGCTTGCCAGAACAGCCACATCCCGGTAAGCGATAAGGGAGAAGTGAATGTGTGAGCTTTCCGTGCACAGGATGTAAACATGGAAAACTTGGCCACATTGTCAGGAAGACGTGTCGGAAGTTTTGGCTGATGTTAGTTAGGTTTAAAAGAGTTACTCAAATTTTGATGAACACGTCACATAAGGAGCAGAAAGTCAGGCTCTACAGCAGCAGATTTCCAGGTTACGCTGCTGTTTGGTAAAAACATGCTTAGATTAGCCTGATGTGCACAAGTATTATCAAAATAATCTCACTAGATTCTTCTTGGCTGCAGATCTTCACTGTTTTCCAGAAACAAACTGGTGCCCATCCTGTAACTATTTTATAGCCAATATTAAAGGAAGACAGGCAACATCATCTCTGAGGCAGTGACGTCAGAGACTTCAGGACACCAACAGCTGGCAGATGTTGCCTCAGATTCAGTAAACTGCAGGACACGTGTCCACCAGCAGAGCTTTAGTTCACAGCATCCTCATTGTTGGATGTTCTGGATATCACCCAGAGGAAATAGAAGTTATGCAATGGGCACAAAGACGGACTCAAACGTGAACAATCAGAAAGCCGGACTGCAGAGCACAAAGCTGACTTAAAGTTCATTTGTTGCACGAGTCCGCTCGCTCCTTCGCTCGTGTCGCTGAGCAGAGAAACGGCTCAGAAAGAGGAGTCCAACCCCAAGCGTCAGTTTCAGGTGCCGCTCAGAGGTTTTCTCCTCACTGAGGGGAAATGTGAGCTGTTTATTCTGCACGGTCACTTTCTCTAATTTCACCTTGCAGCCTGTTTCTGCAGGGGTTGTACTTTCTTAGACGCCCGTGTAGAGCTGAGCGGTGGAAACACAGTCTGTCTGTGACTCTGACTGGGACCCGGCTAATTGCTGGTGACCACTACAGTGGTGTGTGTGTGTGTGTCTGTTGGCAAAAAGTGATTTTATTGTCATCGTTGTGAAGGATGATGTCATTCTGAGTGTCATGGTGATGTTTAGGTGGTGAGGTTTCTGCTGGAGTGCAACGCCAAGCTGAATAAAAAGGATCACTATGGCAACACGCCGCTGATCCACGCCTGCCTGCGTGGAAATCTGGACACAGCCACCATCCTGTTACAGGTGAACACACGCACACGCACGCACGCGCGCGCGCACACACACACACATTAACTCTGAAAGTGTGTGTGTTCACAGAGTAATGCGTTGGTGAACGTGGCGAACCTTCAGGGGAA
This sequence comes from Maylandia zebra, assembly GCF_041146795.1. Taxonomy (NCBI): domain Eukaryota; kingdom Metazoa; phylum Chordata; class Actinopteri; order Cichliformes; family Cichlidae; genus Maylandia; species Maylandia zebra. The sequence goes on along the minus strand of NC_135173.1, from coordinate 67,443,518 downwards.
CACGGCGCTCCATGAGGCAGTGCGGGGCGGGCATCTGGCGCTGGTGGAGCTGTTGCTGAGGGGCGGAACCTCTCCTGGCATCAGGAACAAGAGGCAGAGGACGCCGCTGGACTGCGCCTACGAGCTGGGCGGAAAGGTCGTGGAGTGCCTCACGCTGAATCTGAGGACCCACAGGGTCCTGATGTCAGCGTCATGGCGTCGCTCCGTCTCAGTGACCAGGCCGACTCCACGGTGCTGACATCAGGGCTCTTTGCAGGTCCCGCCTTTGTAGTCCAGCAGAATGAATTTGAAGCCGATGCTGATGTCTGATACATGATTTTAAAATCATAAAATGTGATGAGCATGAAACTGCACCTTCCAGTATGTTCAGCTAGCTGTAGCTCCCAAAAAGCTTCAGAGTTCATAGAAAGCATGAAAGTAAACCCGCTCAACTCCAAATGTATGTCTTTGGACTGTGCTAGGGTAGCTTTGTATGATTCACAGCTCAAAATAATCCAAATGTGTGTAACTGTAGCTCAGCGCCAACACAGAGAGCTTAAACGGCTCGCTGACCTTGCAGTGGCCGGTGCACAATTGTATTTATTAAGAATGGGACCATGATCTGCTGAATATGAGAAGTATGAACTTCGTCTTCTTTTACTTTGGAGTCGTTCCTGGGGGGTTCTCCTGGAGCTGTTAGCTCTTCATCGCTGCACCGTCGTGCAGGTCTGAAGACTTATCTTCCTGTTATCTCGTGCAGAACACTGAAATCCTGCGAGCTCTGCAGAAAGCATCTGGACTCTCCCCTGATGATGAACCGATCAAACTCCTCTCCGTCCCCAAAGGAGCTCTGGGTAACTAACACCAGAAATAAATCCTACAAAGCAGGCTTTACTTAAATTTCATTCATTAGAATGGGGACTGTGATCCACAGCCGTGTAATCAGGATCGTTTCTGTGCTTTTGCTCTTTCAGCTCATTCCTTCGTGCAGCGTCTGAGGCTGCAGGATAACTCCAACAGCAGGAAGCAGAAGCTGGCTCAGTCCATCAGCAGGTAGGCCGCAAACAAGCCACGAATCCACACCAGTCACAAGAAACCATCCCACTCATCAAGGGAAAGCAAACCACACGTGCAGTGACTGCTCTGCGCAATCGCAGTAACATTTCTGAATCTTTTCATATTCGTGATGCAAAATTCTTAGAAAGTATTCGAGTGTTTGTTTTTTCCTCGTGAATATTCTCAGAGGATATTCAGTCTTATTTCTCAGGAATATTCTGAGATTAGAACAGAAGAACAAACTGAGGAGGCTGAGCTGAAGATGCTCAGGTCTTCGTTGGGAGGGAGGAGGATGGATCAGAGTCGGAGAGGCTGAGATGGTTTGAGCGTGTGCAGAGGAGGGAGGGTGGAGATGGAGCTCAGAGGAGGTTCATGGATGTAGAGGGCTGGATGACAGGGTGAGATGGAGGCAGATGATGCGCTGTGGCGCCCCCTAGAGGAAGCAGCTGCAGGATTAGATTAAGAGAAAGTTGATTCCTCCTAAATGTGATTTATTCCGCTTTATTTCTGAGTGTATTTCCCAGACATTTGCAGCTTTTAGTCTGAGAGAATATCAGAGTTTATTTCTCATGAATGTATGACTTTAACCTTCCACCATCGACCCTCAGCCCCATTTTTCTTTCCTTTTTCCCACCTGCACCTTCAGGATGCAGCAGATGAGGAAGGGTTCTTCAGGTTCTCCACCCAGGTGTTCTCCAAACCTCAGCCAGGTACACGCGTCTTGTTCTCTTATGTATTTTGGTATTTATCGGTGTTTCCGGTCTGGAGCAGGACTGACTTTAGTTCTGCTGCCGTTTCGTTGCAGGTGAATCCGGACAGGTGGAGGCTGAGGCGAGGAGAGACGGTGGCGGTCAGCAGCCCCACAGGAAGCCTCAAAGAGCGGCGCCTGGCTCGCTCTCACACCCTCGACACCGGAGTGCACACGCCGGAGCGAACGCACGCGCTGACCGTGGCTGACCCGACAGACGTCGCGTGCGCTCCTGAACTACCCGACGGCGCCGAATCGCTCTCCACCGACGCCTCCAGCTGCAGCACGGGCAGCGAGACCTCGCCGTCCACACCGTCAACTACATCATCGCAGGTCGACAGCTCGGCCGACGTCCCGCTCGCAAACATCCTGTCTGCTCAGTCTGACCCCGAAAGCCAGACCGACCGAGATTTACACGCAGACTCTTCTGACGGCCGCCCTCGGCCTGGCGAGGAAGCTGAAGGCTTACCGTCAGAGCACAGGGATGAAGACTCCACCCCTTATCCCCTTAACCTGCCCTCCCCGACCCAGAGCGAAAGAGTCGAAGAGAGCAACGCCAATCAGCAGCCAGAACCCAGCGCACAGTGATGCAGGGAGCGCGAAGCGCAGACGGCACGAGTAGCAAGAAGACCGCCGAAAGAAAAGCACACGAGACTCCGGATCCTCACGAACCAAACGTCCTCTCACTGCAGCGCGTCGGGTTGTATTTGTCCCGCTCGGAGGTTTCCGCCTCCTCAGGCAAACTGAAAGGGCGTCGGGCACCATCCATGTTTTGCGTCAGTGGGGACGTCAGAGACGGCCCTGACTCAGACACCTGGATCAGGTTTAACCCGCACAGGCTCGGCGCCGCTCGCGCTCCCTTCTCACTCGTTAACATAAACTAGAAGCTGCATTTTTTCCACTGACAGGTTTCCGAACTTTGTTTTTCAGATGTTTGAAAACTGCTCGGCGCTTTTGTGCGGAGGCGAGCGAGATCCAAACCATCCTCGCACGGGGAACTCTTTACATTGAGCTTCAACACGAACGTCTCAGCTGAGTTTAAAGCGCTTTCCACTTCCAGCCTTCACGGAGAAAAAGGGATGCAAGCTGATTTCATTTCTTGCTGTTTGAACGTCCTCGCTGTAGTTTGTGCTGCTGCTCTGTGCCGCTGACTTTTTTACTTTGGTTTAATCAGGATGATCTTATTTTATTTAGGAGGGTGGAGCTCCGTGTGTCTCCCTGTCCGCTGCTGAACCTCGCTGCGAGCTTTTATCCAGCAGATTTTAATCCAACACCACCGCCGGCTATTTTCCAAATCAAGCTGTTTGAAGGATTTCCGTCTTTTTACCGGCGCTGATGATTTTTGAGCACCAACATTAACACCGCTGACCCCTCGAGTGGAGAGTGAGCCACGTTTATAGTTTGATAGAAAAACTGTATGGAGTGAATTCGTATGACATCCATCTGAATACTGTAACGCTTAACCGATGGGCGTGGCTTCTTTTGCAGAGAAGGATGGGCTTCAGTCACAGTCACTGAACTGGACCTGTGGACTGTTTGTGCTCCTCACAAACTCTCATGTAACGCTTGAACCTCATGGCTGAGGCCATAAACTCATCAGGAAGTGTTACTGACTCACGGTTTCCTGTACAGGAAGTCTTTTTGCGTCGCCCCCTGCTGGTCGTTAGAATGAATGCACCTTAACGCGCTTCAGCGTTGACTTTCCTACGGCCATGTTTTTTATGCTATGACGTCCGTGGTGATAATTTAGCATTTCAGCCTCTCGACCAAATCCGTGCACAAAGAAAACGTGACAGCGGCCACAAACGTGGAGTGCGAGCGTTTCTAAACGGTCTTTGGTCCGAAGTCAGAGCTCCATCAGCTCAGGTGGTTTATTAACCTTCAGTAAGGACGTCGAGAACCGAATCAAACTGTCTGAGCTTCCTCTTGATGCCTCATGAAATCATGACATCATCGAACACAAACTGTGAGTCCAAACCCCAAAAACCCGACTCAGACTGTTCAGCCTGATGAATGACTGAAAACTGCAACAAATCAGTCTGATTTTTGTCCCTCTGTCAGGTTAATTTCTAAGTTTCGGTCTCTGTGCTTCATGAAACGGTTGTAGCTACCTGATGAAACGAGCGCGTCTTCAGAGGAAAAAGACAAACTGTGGTATTCCATCACAGCCGACTGTCCTGCTGTTTAATGTTTCATATTTGTGGTTTTGACGGTTTTACTCGAGAGTCGATTTGATGGTTACGAGCAGAGTGCTGCAAACGTGTCTCCCATCAGTGTCACTATTTCCTGTCTCCCTCACACAGGAACCACCTTTATGTTTGAACTTCGTCTGAGCGGATGTCAAAGCCGAGTCTTAATGATGATGTGAATGTGCCTTATTTAATTTAAACCCAAATAAACAAGAATAAACCTGCGATTCAGACAAATGACATTTGGTGTTGTTTTTGTTTCTCAGTGTCGTTGAAGCCGGTCTCTGCTGCTTTTCTGTCATGTTCTCATTAAAATTAGCCGATAATCAAACCAGACGGGACTTCCTGGTCTGAGGGCCAGCCCCGGGGTCCAGTGTAATTATTTTGAATCATTCAGAGCTGCTCGAGCAGGTTTGGATGGTTGGCCTCAAATGTTTAAGGTGGAAATGAGCAGAATCGATTTAATCTGCAGAAAAAGAGTTGGAGATGATTAATGTGAGACTGAGGAATTGTTTGGTTGATGAATTTTAAAAAGCAGAGATGTTTTAAATGAAAGATGGCAGCTGCACCAGTGTTTTTCATTTAGCAAATGGAACCAAGTTCAGCTTTTGGCACTTTGCACCAAATCATTTTCCTGCAAGTTGTTTCAACAGGTGTCGTTACAGCGATGAAGGGAACGGCTTTGAGCGGGGAGGTCGTTCTTTGGTTTCACGTGAAATCTGAGCTGCAGTGTTCAGGACAGCCGTGAGAAGAGCTGGCGACGTTTAAGTCTGACTTGACACCGCCACAGGAGGTTGGAGCGACTTGTTTCATACGCTGTGACGCAGATGTTTGAAGGATCTTTGAGGTGTTTGTGAGGTTCTGCCAGAAAAAGGTGGTTTGAGTGTTTTAACACAAAGAACAAAATGTTTCCAAGACTGCAAAGCGTCCAGACTTCCACTCATTTATCTTTGAAACAGTTGAAATTCAGAGACGTGCAGAACAAACAAAGCTAAATCTTCCAGCTGTTTGGGTTGATCACACACAGCACAGAGCGAAGGATGAGCCTTTGAGGCAGCACTCTTTCATTCAACTCCCTGAATTTGGTATTGATTAATGTTTGTTTAACAAAAGTTAAAATCAACACGTTGTGTTTCCTCTTCAGGATGATTCTAATCAGTCTTGTTGTTCCTCCAGTTGTGTCACCACACTGCGCAGTTTATCCAGCAGCACTGCACAGGAGAAAATATCAAGACTGTAATAATGAACAGAAACAGTAATCACATGTACTCAGTCACAGAGTAACTGAACTCACCTCCAGCTGATGGCCTCTGGAAGCAGTCGTAGGCCCGGCACTTGTTGATCAGCTGTCCCAGTTCTGCAGGACAGTCATCAGGAAGCGGCTCTTGATACTTCTCTTCATACACCTTCTGATAAATTTTTTCATCTGAAAAACCTACGAGACATTTGAAGACACGTCAGGAGGAGAAGTCGATGGAGAGGACTCCAAATCTTAGTTTAAATCTGCAGTGAGTGTAGTTTAGACACAAACCTTCAAAAGGATTCTTACAGGTTACAATTTCCCACAGGATGATTCCAAAACTGAAACAAGTTCAAAAGGAAATTTGATCATTTGACAAACCACAGCAGGTCTGAAATCAGTAAAGTGTTCTGAGGTCAGCCTGGAGCTGTTTTCACACAAACCCCCAACCAGAGGAGTCTCGCTCCGATGGCACATGTAAGTCACTTCTACATCAGCTTCACTTTCAGACCCACAAGCTAAGTCCATCTTTTAGAAAGTTTATGAATGAGGGCCTTTGAGCACACCTCTGTGGACCCACAGCCGTGGGGTCTCACCTGTACATCTCCCACTCTTTGCAGTAGCTGAAGCTGGCGTCGTGGAACTTCTCGGGACAGTGGTAGCACAGCGACCTCACGGCTCTGTCCTCCGTCTGCCTTTTCAGAGACGTCTCTGTTTTCGACAGCCTGAAACCTCCCAGCTGGAAACGACAACCAAACCGTCACATGAAGCAAATATGTTCAGCTGCAAGGAATCCCAGCATGCATTGCCTTCAGTACCTTGACGGTGTAGTCTTTAGTCACCAGGAACTTGCTGCTGTTGATGGACCCGTGAACCCTCCATTTTTCCTCTGTGTTGTGCAGTCTAAGATACGACAGGTAAAGTCATCATCACCAACATGACTCTATGAACGACACGGTCACTGTGAAGCTGCCCAACTCTAAAGAAGATGCAATGATTTGCAGACCTCAAACTTTACTCACAGAACTCAGAAAACATATCGAAGGTTTCAGCTGAGAAACTTTACAATGCAAAGAAAAAGTATTGGCTCCTTTTGAACTTGAGGGCAGGAACATATCTCCTAAAAGTCGGGCCGTGTTTCCCGCTGTGTAGAGTTCCTCTTCTTTTAACAACAGCCTGTAACTTTGTGTGAACTGAGGCTGCCGTACTTCTGGGAGAGGAACACTCCCGGGTCTCCTTCGTTCTGTTTGGTTTCACGATGCTCCAGATGTTCTCAGCTGGTAGGCCGCGTCGCCACCTGCACTCTTCTACTGAGAAGCCGTGCTGTTGGAACGGATGCAGTCTGTGGTTCAGCATCATCCTGCAGAAACATAAAGGCCTTCCCTGGACGGAGCATATGTTGCTCTAAAGCCTGTATATACCTTTCAGCATTGATGGAGCCTCTCCAGATGTGCCAGCTGCCAGTTTCGTTGATACGATCCCCAACCCATCAGAGACTTTGAACGAAGCACTGATAACGAGCGGGATGGTCCCTCGCCTCTTCATTAACCCGATTAGGTGCAAAATGTTCCTCCATCTTTTCCTCGTAGCACCACTTACTGTTCCAGCCTCCAACTTTTTCTGTGTGCTGTTGTAGATAAAATAACTGACCCTGATGAGATCTGCAGATCGTTGCCTTCTGTCTTCATTTACATTTTACACAGGGTCCCAACTTGTTTGGAGTTTAGGTTAGAATCTGTAATAAAGCAGACACACTGACCGATAGAGTCCTCGTGCTGCATCCAAACACATGTGAGCTTTCCTGATCCAGGTCAGAGTGAGGTCAGAGTCCAGAACCTGGCGAAGACTTCCTTTCTCACAGTACTCCATGATGATGAAGAACTGAGGCTTGGGTCCTACAGGCAGGCACAAGGACAAGTTATTACAGGTTTGTCACTGAGTGTATTTATCTGTGATGTTTTCACGTATTTATATGTGGGGATAGCGTGTAACAGACACTCTGGTCCACCGTGAGGATCCCCCCCTGACGTGGACACGCATGCTTCAGTTGATACTGATAGCAACACCGCAGGAGAAATGCCAGCACAGGCATCCAGTATCTGTAGTTTCAGGTGCTGCACATCTCGTATCTTCACACCATAGACAATTGCCTTCAGATGACCCTAAAGATAAAAGTCTAAGGGGGTGAGATCGGGAGACCTTGGGGGCCATTCAACTGGCCCACGACGACCAATCCACTTTCCAGGAAACTGTTCATCTAGGAATGCTCGGACCTGGCACCCATAATGTGGTGGTGAACCATCTTGCTGGAAGAACTCAGGGAACGTGCCAGCTTCAGTGCATGAAGAGGGAAACACATCATCATGTAGCAATTTCAAATATCCAGTGGCCTTGAGGTTTCCAATAAGTTGGATGTGTCACATGGCTACAGGGGGATCACACTCCTCAGCCTCCCTGGGAAAGTCTATGCCAGGGTGCTGGAAAGGAGAGTTTGTCCGTTAGTCGAACCTCGGATACAGGAGGAACAATGCGGTTTTCGTCCTGGTCGCGGAACACTGGACCAGCTCTTTATCCTCTCGAGGATACTTGAGGGTGCATGGGAGTTTGCCCAACCAGTCTACATGTGTTTTATGGACTTGGAGAAGGCATTCGACCGTGTCCCTCGGGGTGTCCTGTGGGAGGTGTTGCGGGAATATGGGGTGTCTGGCCCATTGCTACGGGCCATTCGTTCCCTATACAACCTTTGCAAGAGCTTGGCGCAGCCAAGTGGCGGAGGGCTTTCGCTTTGGTGGCCTCAGAATCTCATCTCTGATTTTTGCAGGTGATGTGGTTCTGTTGGCTTCATCGGGTGAAGGCCTCCAGCTCGCACTGGAACGGTTCGCAGTCGAGTGTGAAGCAGCGGGAATGAGGATCAGCACCTCCAAATCTGAGGCCATGGTTCTCAGCCGGAAAAGGGTGGAGTGCCCACTCCGGGTCGGGGATGAGTTCCTGCCCCAAGTGGAGGAGTTCGAGTATCTCGGGGTCTTGTTCGCGAGTGATGGGAGAAGGGAGCCGGAGATCGACAGACGGATTGGTGCAGTGATGCAGACGCTGCACCGGTCCGTCGTGGTGAAGAGGGAGCTGAGTGTAAAAGCGAAGCTCTCAATTTACCGGTCGATCTACGTCCCTACCCTCACCTATGGCCACGAGCTGTGGGTAGTGACCGAAAGAACGAGATCGCGGATACAAGCGGCAGAAATGAGCTTCCTCCGAAGGGTGGCTGGCCTCTCCCTTAGAGATAGGGTGAGAAGTTCGGCCATCCGGGAGGGGCTCAGAGTAGAGCAGCTGCTGCTCCACATCGAAAGGAGCCAGCTGAGGTGGTTCGGGCATCTGACAAGGATGCCTCCTGGGCGCCTCCTGGGTGAGGTGTTCCGGGCATGTCCCACCGGGAGGAGGCCCCGGGGCAGACCCAGGACACGCTGGAGAGATTATATCTCTCGGCTGGCCTGGGAACGCCTTGGTATTCCCCCGGATAAGCTGGAGGAGGTGGCTGGGGAGAGGGAGGTCTGGGCCTCTTTGCTTAGGCTGCTGCCCCCGCGACCCGGCCTCGGATAAAGCGGATGAAGATGGATGGATGGATGGGTGTCACATGGCCCTCTTCCTATTGAAAAAACAAAAGTTGTATCCAAGATGGCCGACTTCTAAATGGCCACCATGGTCACCACCCATCTTGAGGAGTTTGCCCCCTCACATATACTAATGTGCCACAAACAGGACTTTAATATCACCAACCATTCCCATGTTATTACCGTGTATCCATATAAATGGCCCACCCTGTGGTTCAAGCCAAGAAATCACTGGTGACCAAGCAAGCTATGAAGTCCGTTCCTTCTGTGCCAGGTACGACTAAGCTGATGAAATGTGTTAGTATTGTCTGTCCGTTCCTGTTTTCACTTTAGGGTTAGCCCCTGCTGTGGATTTCTGTTTTCATCTGTCCTTCTTTCTTTTTTGAACCCTCCTTATCTACGTGTAAAGTCTTGGCTGACGCTCTCGTTTTCATGCACTGCAGTAAATTTTTCAGGTTTGGCTCAAATACAAGTGCTCGTTCCAAAAAATATGCACCTCTGTGTTCACGCGCTCACCGTTCTCATCCTGGATGCAGATTCCAAACATTCGCAGGATGTTGGGCGACTCAAACTGCTTCATGGTGTCGACTTCCTTGTTGAAAATAGACTTCACGTCTCTGGATGTGGAGAAAATGTTTGATGGCAGTGAATGCAGCAGGACACAGAGAGCACTGGGAGCCCGAGCTGGAACAGCATATAAGTGAATGTGTGTGTTATTTTCTAATGGGAAGGACTATTTTCCTGTGTTTCTTCCCAGTATGGGGCTGAACTGTGGCACTGACCGTGCACTGGTGTTCATGGGGTCGAGGTATCTCTTGATGGCCACTGAGAATCCCTGATATTCTCCTTTGTAGAGCTCGCAGCTCGCTGTTGTCTTGAAGGGCTTTTTGGGATGTTGATACTTCAGTTCATCTGGTTTAATCTGTCGCACAGCCACGCTGCTGAAACTGGGCTTATTCACTGTGAACAAAAAAGATAAAGACTCCAATGATAAATCCCACTTTCTCAACATAAGATGTGTGTTTTGTCAGTAAGTCACCATTCACAGACTTGTTTATGACACAACTCTGCGCAGGGCCGCTCAGCGATGTCGTACTCACACATCTGCACCACTTTGTCCAGCTGTCTCAGTATGGTGTTGGTTTTCTCCTGCTGCTCTTTCATGTAGTCCATCAGCACTGAAGAACAGAGAGAAACACAAACTCTGAGTCTGGTCCAAACGCTCTAACAGGATTTATTCTAAGTGTGGAAACACTGAGAGGAACAGAATCCGCTTTGGTGAACCAGGATCAAAACACTAAAGAGCTCTGCTTGAACGTCTCTAAAGACAAATTCAGTTTCTCCTCACATTTGGTCATCTCCGTGTCGTCCTCCTTCCCGTCCATTTCGTCTTCTGTCTCTCTCTGTCTAAACACCTCGTACAGCATCTTGCTCTGTTCTGATTGCAGAGCTAGACACAGGGCCTGGTAAGCATCGTTGAGCCGCTCGCTCACCGTATCAAACTCTTCTCCGTGGCTGCCCGATTTCAGGATGCGCTCCACCAAGTTGGCTGCCGTGTATTTTTCAATTAGCCTCTGTGTTGACTCCAGAGTTAGGATCAGCTCCTCGACGGCTTTCTTTACCTCTGGAGAGAACTCTGTGATGGACTTCACCACATCCTCGAGGGCTTTGACTCGGACCGAAATCCGCTGGCAGCGCTTTTTGTTGGCCTTCACGTTTTCAGCCAGGGTGTAAATCCCTGAGAAGGTGGACCAGATGGGCTCTAAAGTGTCCATGATGAGCTGAAGAGACAGAGAGGACAGTTTATAACAGGAAATGCAACACATCGCTCCCTCACCTAGGAAGTGATCGCTTGAATGTTTGGTGAAGTTAAATTGTAAAAAGCAACGGCAGAATTCAGGGTAATGTTCATCAAGGAAAGAGAGTTTTTTTGTCCTGTTTCTCCCCCAACCGGTCGCAGCAGATGGCCCCGCCCCTCCCTCAGCCTGGTTCTGCTGGAGGTTTCTTCCTGTTAAAAGAGAGTTTTTCCTTCCTGCTGTTGCTAAATGGTCAAACAGCTGTGCAGATGTAAGAAAACCCCTCATCATTGAGACTAAAGATGAAAAATCTGTCTTCTGTTTAACTCTGTGTATGCATAGAAAATAAAAACCTTTTTAAACCTTTTTTTGTTCAGCACTAACAGCTTTTAATCAGTCAGTGTTTAACTGGTGATTCTCCACATTTAGTTTTAACTCTTGATGAACACTCGTGGCTCTCTTCTCATTCCCTGCGACACGGCTTCAGCTTCAGAGCCAGAGTTTCTCAACAGGAAGACAGTCTGCAAGCTAAACTACGAAACAGGATGTGAATGAAACACAATTACCAACACGCACAATACAAGGAAACACAAAGGGAGGAGGACATCAGCCTCAAAAAGACCCACCGAGAAATGATTTTTCTAATCAAAGTCCAAGTAGCTCAAAACCAGGGACCATGACAAGGTTCACATGATGTAGAAAGCAGTAGTTTATACCTTCATGCTCTGTTTATCGGTTCTTTCTTTATGTTTGCCCGGCCTCCCCGCGCACTGACAACGCTCCATCGGTTTTATTTTGGTAAGTGTTCAGTTTTACTTTCCCCGGTCTTGTTCCCTGATGTTCCCTTTCTCCCTAGTTTGCTTGTTTGTGTTAATAGCACGTTTCTCTGTAGCTACCCTGTTACCAGCGTTATCCCAGCCTTTGTTATGTGTCTGCCTCAGCTTCAGTGATTACCTCGCCTAGAATAAAAAGCCATTTTCAGTTGAAGCCTGCTCGCCCATCAGTCTGCATTTGGGGTCCTCATCCACCATCTAACCTGACACCTTTCCTCTCAAAGGAAAAGTCTGAAATTAAAGTCTCAGCATCATAACCGCTCATGGGTGTATCCTCTGCAGCTACCTCTCAAACACAAAACCTCAGAAAACCTCCACAGGTGATCCACACACAAAAAAATCACCAAGCTCAGGAAATCAGGAAACTTTTTAGGTGAATTTTCAAACGAGTGTCTTAACTGAGTCATCAAATGAAAAAGACCAGCTGTGAGCAAAGAGGAGAAGCAGGAGAAAGACGGTTTACCTGTCAGGTAAAGTCTGCTCTTCTTCACACGGCAGTCTGCTGTTGGAGCAGATTATTCAGCCTGCTGCTCTGCCTCTTTGCTTTCTGTTCCTATCTGTCAGTTAAAGGCCACGCCCCCAACAGTCAGTTTTATCCAGGAAGCAGAAACTGTGCATAGCTGCACACACACTTCCTCAGTTTTCCATCATGGAAGTGTGTGCATGACACAGGAGGGACATTTTTGACTCGTTTATCAGACCTTCAGTGTGGCTGAATCCAAACAGCTCTGCCAAAACAGAAACCAGACAAAAGCTTCTTCCCCATCTGTCAGTGTGAACGAGTAGATTCACTCTCACTGAAACATTTCTGAACCAAATCTGAATCTGCAACGATGCAGGGGTGCTCTACACTTCCACGTGCATTCATACATACACGTGTAGAGTATCTATGTGTAGTATTTTGCAAGGAAACAGTATTTTACTTCTAAAAAAACTCCACTGCAAGTATAGACTGTATATAAAAGAAGTGAGGCAGATGCAGAAAGGCCTTAACCCTCAAAATGTCCTCCTGATTTCCATACACCTGTGGTCCTCAGGGGACAAAAATGTCCCCATCTGGTTTGATTGATACTTAATTAATATGAAGTGGATTTCCCCCCACTTTTAATTAAAACTTAATTCAAACATTTTTAAACATTTTTTTTTATTCCATTTCAAATTTAAATCTGATAAAAACCTCATAAAAATGAATTTTTTCTTTGTTTTCGGGTAAACAATAAATGAAATCATCAGTTATCATGAGGATCGTTTCACAACCAGAGTTGGCTGCTTTAACAGATGGTCACAGACGGCTTTATGTCAAAGTTAATTTAGAAAGCTGTTTTTAAACTACTTCAAGTTTTTTACTGGCAGCACATAATCACACCTGTGGTCCTCAGGGCTCAAAAATGACCCCGTTTGCTTTGAAGCAACAAGTATAAAATATCATCCATCTCTGTGTTTCAAGGTTTTATTCAACTTTATTCCAACTCATTGCCTGACAGTTTTCTATATTTTGGCATGGTAGGAGGGCATGAGTCTGAGTGAAGGCAAACTTTCATGAGGACAAAGGCGTGTCCATATTTGACCCAAGTGCAGGAGGAAGCTCAGGTTTATTCCTCTGCACTGGTCCCATCATGGACAGCATTCTTTCTGCAGTTGCAGGCCAAGGGGCATATACAGTAAACAAGCTGTTACAGGTGATTGTTTTCTTTTGGAAACCTGCAATGTTAGGGACAACTCGTGTCCTGACTGCAGGACAGACGGTTTGCCATCGCACACGAGCATGTTCCATGTACAGCTGGACCTGCATCACATGCTGCCCATGTTTTTGTCTCAAAGTTCCCTGGTTTACTTGGATGTTCTGTTGGAGGGGACAGAGTCCTCTGAAGGGGACTTGGTGCTCATACAGTCACATCAGTACCAGGATCTTACATCACAGCAGGAGGAACACCCACTTGTGTTTCAAGTCAAGTCAACACCAACACACATCATACACCTCAAATGGGAGCACGTTTGTGTCATGAACGACGATCATCTATTGTGTCTTTATCAAGAAATTATGTCCTTTTTGTGCTTCTATGATTAATCTTGTGTCAGCATGAAAACTTCTCTACCAGACTCAGGATGTCATAAACTGGCCGTAGCGACTCTACTGGATGCACGGCAGTAAGAATCAACACACCCACATATGCCTACAGCTGCATTCGGTCCATTTTTCTTCCTCTCTTGTTGTCCCTCCTTGTTCATCATTGAGTTGGCTGTAGAGCAGGTCATCTGCTAATTGGATGGTTGTTGGTTCAATCTCTGTGTGCTCTAGTCTGGAGTTCTTACCAAGGTGTCCTTGGGCAAGTTACTGAACCCCAACTTGGTCTCTGATGCATCCATTGGCATGTGAACGTTAAAAAGCAGAATACAAGCAGAATACACTGTGTATAATGCTTTCAGTACTCGAGTAGAAAAGCCACTGAAGGAGTATGGGACCTGGGAAGGTTAGAAGACCAGATCAGTGTTTCTGTCACGGGGGTGGAACGGACTCAGGCGCAGACTGAGGTAGCACAGTTCAACGACACTTTATTAATCACACTGGTGCGCTATATACACGTGAAGGGAGGGGGGAAACACGAGGGTCCCGGGGATCAATAGGCTGGGGAGACACACTTCTTCGCACTCGCTCTGCTCCTCGTCCAAACAGTCTCCACACAAGCAGCTCAGCTCACTCTCCTACTCACGGGGTCCAGGAGTCACAAAAGGGCTGATCCAGGTAAACGAGAGTTACTCAATATTCCAGCGACGAATAGCTCAGAGCCCCAGCCTTAAGAGCCAGAGAACTGCAATTCGCTCGAGATCAGCTGCAGGTGCGTGGGCCAAGGGCAGGAGCCCAATCAGAGCTCCGCCCAGGCAGACAGGTAGGAGAGAGAGAGCGAGAGAAAAACAACAAACACTTGTGGCCACACTGGGCTGGCCGGGGAGGCACAGGGACCATGACAGTACCCCCCCCCTCAACGGGAGCCTCCCGGCGACCCACCAGGCTTACCCGGGTGCAGGCGGTGGAAGTCGCGGAGCAGACCCCTACCCACGATAGCCGACCGGGGCACCCAGGAACGTTCCTCTAGCCCGTAGCCCTCCCAGTCAACCAGGTACTGAAAACCCCGACCCCGGCGGCGGGAGTCCAAGATGCGCGAGACGGCGTAAACCAGCTGGCCACCCACGAGCCTGGGGGGCGGCGGGGGCCTGGAAGGAGGGCACAACGGGCTGGAGACCACTGGCTTGACCTGAGAGACATGGAACACATCATGAATACGCATATTGCGTGGCAGAGCCAAGCGGACGGAAGCAGGGTTGATCACAGCACTGATTTCAAACGGGCCGATGAAGTTGGGGGTGAGTTTCTTAGATTTGGCACGTAAGGGCACGAAGCGAGTAGAGAGCCATACCTTCTGCCCCACCACATACACAGGGGCGGCCGTCCGGTGGCGATCCGCGAGTGCCTTATTCCGTTCCTTCGTCCGGAGTAAAGCCGCCCGAGTGGCCCGCCAGGCCCTGCGACACCTGCGGAGGTGATGTTGGACAGACGGAACAGTATGCTCACCTTCAACCATGGGAAACAGAGGTGGTTGGTATCCCAGAGACGCCGGTAGCAGAGGATGTGTGACTGTTGTGAGCATACTCTATCCACGGCAGGTGTTCGCTCCAGATGGCCTGGTTATGAGAGGCGACACAGCGGAGGGCGGCCTCCAACTCTTGGTTGATGCGCTCTGTTTGGCCGTTGCTTTGCGGGTGGAAGCCAGAGGAGAGGCTCACCTTGGCTCCTATGGCAGAGCAGAACTCCCTCCACACCCGCGACGTGAACTGAGGGCCCCGGTCCGAGACAACGTCCTCAGGGATGCCATGGAGCCGAAAAACGTGCGTGGTGAGGAGTCGGGCAGTCTCCAAGGCTGTGGGGAGCTTAGGAAGCGCAATGAAATGGGCAGCTTTGGAGAAACGGTCAACGATGGTCAATATTGTAGTGTTACCTGCAGATGGCGGCAGACCAGTGACGAAATCCAGAGAGATGTGGGACCAGGGTCGGCTGGGTGTGGAGAGTGGCTGCAGACGTCCAGACGGATGTTGATTGGAGTGCTTATTTTGAGCACAAGTGGTGCAGGCGGTGACGTACTCCCGTGAGTCTTTAATGAGGGCGGGCCATCAGAAATACCTGCGCAGGAATGCAGTGGTGCGGTTAACTCCTGGATGGCAGGAAAAACGGGCCGTGTGAGCCCACTGGAGCACCCGGGACCGGACAGCCGCCGGAACAAAGAGTCGATCATGGGGGCCCGTGCCAGGATCAGGGTCGGTTTCTTGTGCCTCCCGGATGAGCTCTTCGATCTCCCATGTAACTGCTCCAATAACACAGGAAGTAGGCAGAACAGATCCAGGGTCGGACTGCTCTCCGACTGGGGCGTATTGCCGGGAAAGAGCGTCTGGTTTAACGTTACGGGAGCCTGGCCTGTAAGTGATGGTGAAATTAAACCGGGTGAAAAACAAAGCCCACCTGGCCTGCCGTGAGTTGAGCCGTTTCGCCGAGCGGATGTATTCGAGGTTTTTATGATCGGTCCATACAATGAACGGCTGTGCAGCTCTCTCCAGCCAGTGCCTCCACTGCTCCAGAGCCAGCTTTACGGCCAGAAGTTCGCGGTCTCCGATGTCATAATTCCTCTCGGCTGGGGAAAGACGACGAGAGAAAAAGGCACAGGGGTGGAGCTTACCCTCGAATTGTTGGGAGAGCACGGCCCCTACTCCAGACTCCGATGCATCCACCTCCACAACGAACTGCAGGGAGAGGTCCGGCTGGCGAAGGATCGGGGCGGTGGCGAACCGTTCCTTGAGGTGAGAGAAGGCTTCCTGAGCCAGCCGGTCCCAGTGGAATGGCACCTTGGGTGACGTTAACCTAGAGAGAGGCAGAGCAACTTTACTGAAATCCCTGATGAAACGTCTGTAGAAGTTAGCAAACCCCAGAAAGCGCTGAAGCTGCCGGCGATCGGGTGGTTTGGGCCAGTCCAACACTGCCTGAACTTTTGCCGGGTCAGGTTTCAAATCCCCTTTGGTGATGATGTAGCCCAGAAATGCCACTGAATCCATGTGGAAGTCACATTTCTCTCCTTTAACAAAGAGCCTATTCTCCAGCAGGCGCTGCAGGATCTGCCTCACATGGACCTCATATTCCGCTTTAGACTTGGAGAAGATGAGAATGTCATCTAAGTAGACAAAAGCACATCGGTTAATAAAGTCTCTGAGAACATCATTAACAAGAGCCTGGAACACGGCCGGGGCGTTGGTCAGGCCGAACGGCATCACAAGGTACTCGAAATGGCCTAGGTGAGTATTGAAGGCCGTTTTCCACTCATCCCCTTCACGGATTCTCACCAGATGGTAGGCGTTGCGCAAGTCCAACTTACTGAAGATCGTGGCACCCTGAAGTAACTCAAAAGCAGAAGAAAGAAGGGGCAGAGGATACTTGTTACGAACGGTGATCTTGTTAAGCCCGCGATAGTCGATACAGGGGCGAAGGGTCTTGTCTTTCTTAGCAACAAAGAAAAACCCCGCTCCCACTGGGGAGGACGACGGCCGAATGATGCCCGCAGCGAGAGAGTCTGCAATGTAATTCTCCATAGACTCCCTCTCTGGCTGAGAAATGCTGTACAAACGACCAGATGGAAGCGGAGCCCCAGGCAGGAGATCAATCGCACAGTCATACGGTCTATGAGGGGGAAGTGAACGCGCCCCATCTTTACTAAACACTTCAGCCAAATCATGATAAACACGCGGGACCGAGGTCAAATCCGGGGGCTCGACCGGCTGGTCAGACCCTGGAGATGTGGTTGGAGCAGGTGCAGCTTGGAGACAGTTCATGTAGCAGTCAATGCTCCACCCAGTTACTCTCTCTTTCTTCCAATCAATGTGCGGATTGTGCTGGAGCAGCCATGGATAACCCAATACAAGGGGGGTGCGCGGTGCTTGAAACACGAAAAGCTCGATGCGCTCTGAGTGGTTACCCGAGAGAGTAAGAGACAGGGGTTCTGTGATTTGGGTTATGTCCGACAAGCGTTGCCCAGACAGGGCTGTGACAGCAAGTGAATCGGGTAGGGCGTGTAGTGTGATGTTTAGCTTTTTCGCCAGAGGTGCGTCAATGAAACTCTGCTCAGCACCTGAATCCACTAGAGCTTGAAGAGAGTGGGTAACATTCTTAATGGTGAGTTTTGCAGGTAACATAAGCTGGGGGAGAGAACTTTTAGTCGTTATATCGCCCACCAGTATTCTCTCAACTACTGGCGAGCGCGCCCTTTTGCCCGTGCGCGGCATGAAGAGGCAAAATGGCCCTGACGGCCGCAATATAGACACTCACCGGCGGCCATACGCCGTTGACGTTCTGCGGGCGAGAGCTGCGAACGTCCAAGTTGCATGGACTGCTCCTCCTCCTCAACCTCGCAGTGCTCGCGTGCCGCTCCAGGCCCTGGTGAGGCGTCCTTCGGTGGCCGAGGCTGAGCGAAGCGACGTTGCGTGCTTCGCCGTGCACGCAGGCGATCGTCTATTCGGATGCATAGGGACATGATCGCACCTAAAGAGGAGGGTAACTCACGCACCATCAGTTCATCTTTAATCTCCTCGCTCACATTATTTAGCAGTGCCGTCTTTAATGCTTCCTGCCCCCACCCCGCTTGCGTCGCTAGTGTCCAAAAGTCAACTGAAAAATCTGCCATGCTCCGCTTACCTTGCTTCAGATTCATGAGGCGGAGCCCAGCCGCCGCAGCAGTGGAGCCTTTATCAAAAACACTCCGGAACAGAGACAAAAAATCATCATAAGTGATTTCGGGACTAGCGCTCAGCACGGCTTGTGCCCAGGTCAGCGCACGATCTCGTAGCAACTGAACAAAATATGAGATCTTACTCCCGTCATTAGAGAAGGCATGAGGCCGCTGGCGAAACTGGAGAGATCACTGCATAAGAAAACCCGCACACTTCCCTACATCCCCTGAAAACAGCTCAGGCGTGGGGAGATAAAACTCACACACAGCCGGGACCGGAACCGGTGAGGCAGCACGTACTGCGGAGCTTGATGACGCCTGGGCGGGTTCACTGGTAGGCGAGGGTTCCGGCAATGGAGTGCGCTGAGCAGCTGCTAGCGTTAAGGCAGCGACATTCTCGCTGAGGTGAACAAGCATTCGCTCGTGGCGTTGTAAGATCGCTTCCAGTGTGACCGGGGCGGAGGGAGACGGGGAGGAAGCTGAATCTGCTGAGTCCATGGTGGCTGGAATATTCTGTCACGGGGGTGGAACGGACTCAGGCGCAGACTGAGGTAGCACAGTTCAACGACACTTTATTAATCACACTGGTGCGCTATATACACGTGAAGGGAGGGGGGAAACACGAGGGTCCCGGGGATCAATAGGCTGGGGAGACACACTTCTTCGCACTCGCTCTGCTCCTCGTCCAAACAGTCTCCACACAAGCAGCTCAGCTCACTCTCCTACTCACGGGGTCCAGGAGTCACAAAAGGGCTGATCCAGGTAAACGAGAGTTACTCAATATTCCAGCGACGAACAGCTCAGAGCCCCAGCCTTAAGAGCCAGAGAACTGCAATTCGCTCGAGATCAGCTGCAGGTGCGTGGGCCAAGGGCAGGAGCCCAATCAGAGCTCCGCCCAGGCAGACAGGTAGGAGAGAGAGAGCGAGAGAAAAACAACAAACACTTGTGGCCACACTGGGCTGGCCGGGGACCATGACAGTTTTCCTCACATTACTGCAAATATTCCTCTGTCTCAGCTGACTCCTCTTTCTTGCTTGATTCTTTGTCTTCATCATAATTGAAATGGATGATGTGTAGTCCTCTGACACATCTTCTATTTCAGTTTCACATTCTGAAAATTCAAGAAACTTCAAGAAGCCCAATCATGTTCTTTGATTTCTCCAGTGCCTTCAACACCATTCTTCCCTCGGTTCTAAAGGACAAGCTGGTGAACTCTGGAGTGGACCATCACCTCACTACCTGGATCCTGGACTACCTCACCGACCGACCACAGTATGTGAGGACTCAGGGCTGTGTGTCGGACAGGGTCGTCTGCAGTACGGGGGCCCCACAGGGAACGGTTCTGGCTCCGTTCCTCTTCACCATCTACACTGCAGACTTCTCCCACAATTCCACCCAGTGCTTCCTGCAGAAGTTCTCTGATGACTCTGCAATAGTCGGCCTCATCACTGATGGGGACGACAAGGAGTACAGAGGTCTGACCCAAGACTTTGTGGACTGGTGCCAGCAGAACTACCTCCAGATCAACGACAGTAAAACCAAGGAACTGGTGGTAGACTTCCGCAGGCACAAGCATTCTCCACTGCAACCACTGAACATCCAAGGTATGGACATTGAGGCTGTGGACAGCTACAGGTACCTTGGTGTTCATCTGAACAATAGACTGGACTGGACTCATAACTCAGACGCCCTCTACAGGAAAGGGCAGAGCAGGCTGTACCTGCTGCGGAGACTCAGGTCGTTTGGAGTGGAGGGCCCACTCCTGAAGACCTTCTATGACTCTGTGGTGGCTTCTGCTATCTTTTATGGTGTGGTCTGCTGGGGCGGCAGCATCTCTGCTGGGGACAGGAAGAGACTGAACAGGGTGATCCGAAGGGCCAGCTCTGTTCTAGGATGCCCTCTGGACCCAGTGGAGGTGGTGAGTGACAGGAGAACGGCGGCTAAGCTGTCATCCCTGTTGGACAACATCTCCCACCCCATGCAGCAGACTGTGACAGCACTGAGCAGCTCCTTCAGTGGGAGACTGCGGCACCCACGGTGTGGGACGGAGAGATTTCGCAGGTCTTTCCTCCCCACTGCTGTCAGACTCCATAATAAAGACTTTAACTGATCAAGCACACACATCCATACATATGCAATAATACTAAGTGCAATAATCCTTTCTGTCATCGTTGTATTTTTACTCAGTTGTATATAGTATTTGTATTTGTATTCTATTTTTATCTTATTGTATATTTATTTTATTTTATTCTACTGTATATAGTATTTTATTTTATTCTATTCTGTACAGTTGTGTACTGTATTTATTCTTATTGTATTCTAATTTTTGCGTCATAACTTTTGCACTGTCCACTTCCTGCTGTGACAAAACAAATTTCCCACGTGTGGGACTAATAAAGGTTATCTTATCTTATCTTATCTTATCTTATCTTATCTTATCACTTTCTCTCCAAGCTCCTCAGACTACCATGTCCTGGATGTCTGAGAACCTACTTGAACATAGTTCAGATTCTTCATCACTTTTCTTCACTTCATAGCCTTCTTCCACTTCTGCAGGTGGCTGATGTGCTTTTTCAGAGAAAGGGTAGCATGTGCTCTAAATATTGACAATATTTTCTATATCTTCTAACCCTGGATCTTCCTGAACATTGATTCTCCCTCCTCATTATACTAGAGGACAATATGTGCTTTGTCCTACTGGTCATTGCTTTGCACAACATGGTAAAAAAAAGTATGCTCATCAAAGTATGCAAATCTCCAGTGCAATGGAGGCTTGTGAGCTACTTTCTGTGTATGTATTATTGTAGAGTCGACCTTACAGTACGAAGCACCTTGATGCGACTGTTGTTGTGTTATATTATTCAACCTTTCAGGTTTGTCCTGGCAGGCTCAGGAAAGCCAGCAGGCTGCCCTGAGTATCCTCTACTTAACTCAAGTGACTCCTGGAGGCAGGCGAGGTTTGCATGAAATAAAAAGCTTTTTGTCTGTTGAGGTCATTTTGTTTAATAGTAACAACAGAAATCCCTCTGGTGTCTTTTCATGAAGACGTTTAAGTGCCGGGCTCGGGTGTGGCTGTGCAGTGTGCTGCTTCTGGGACATAGTGACTCATGCAGGCGTGTTAACCACGGTCGCTTAGCTGGGAGACATAAACAGGAAGCAGGAGCTACTTTCGTTTTCTTGTGGTGCTCTGACAGCAAACTCCTGTGAAGAAGAGCAACTTTATCTCAGAGGTAAACGGTTTTTCTGCATTTTTCTGCTCTTTGCTCACAGCTGGTCTGTTTTTGGACAGTACTCCCCGGATTATGGCGTTTTGCTGTTTGTTTGTTTCAGCCTCTCTCAGTGAAACAGAGGAAAGCACGAAGCCAGAAAGCTCGTGTTTGGTGAAAAAGCGTTTGTCCGTATTTAAACCGCAGAAAGTGGCTTGTTGGCCTTTAATATGCGATGTATTCCGAGCTGAACTGGGACAAAAAAATCCGCGCTGGTGTTTTTGCTCCACGTGGCACAGGGTGACGTAACAAACCAGCAGCTGGATGCTGACGTCTTAACGCTGCTCGCCTGTGGAGCTGAAGGTTGAGGGTTCGACTCCTGACTGTGTTTTACACACTTCATTCTGTTTGCTCACCACGTTACTTTCACCTCCCTCGCCTCTTCCTCACTTCTCCACAGCTGGAGCAGCTACAGCCTGCTGTGACTGGGAGGCCCGGTTACTGGTTGTTGCCAGCTGTTACTGGTTGTTTCTTTTCCTGCTGATCGCGGTGCAGCAGCTAACGGCCGCTAACCTGTCATTCATTCCACACATTCTCAGCATCTATTTTTAGTTTCTATTGTTTTCTCTCAGATTATCAGCTCCATCTTTTCGCCACTTCTTTTGCGAGTGAGTGCACAGCGAAGTTAGGGGCGGGGTCTGTCACATAAAAGAGATTTCATAGGACAATCCAGTGTCAGTAATGAAAATGAACCAACGGGATGCTGTTAGGTGCCCGGTATGCCACATTACCAGTTGAGCTCTGAATGTTTCCCTCATGAATGATATCAGTTCATCTGAGCTCCAAACATTATTCCTGTGAGCAGACGCTGCAATCAGTGTTTGGCAAAGTCACTTTTAAATGTGTTTATTTATCCAGTTAAAGTCTGTAAAGTCTCACTGACATTAAAATGTCTTTCTTAAGAGAGACGTGGCCAAGAGGGCTGCAGAAACTGCAGCAAGTCTAACAACAGTTCTGTAAAGATATTTTAATCCGCCAAAAAGAACCAGGGTGGTTATAATGTAGGTGAAATAACACAGTCATTGTAAAAAACTTAAGGTCATTTCTTTATAACCCCTTTGTAAATCCTGTTCACTAAACTCTACTTACCAAGTAAACACATTACAGATAAAACCTCTGGGACCCCGCGACAGGTGAAAATCCATCAAGTAGAAACCATATGTTAATTTTATTATTTGTAAGCCATAAAAACCCTCTCCACACTCTTAAAAACCCTAATATGTCCCTGTTATTAGTTTTTTAGACTATAAAATGCTTATTTTATCACAAAAATAATTACATTTTAAAAAGGTAAAAGTACCCAGGCCTCCAGGCCACAGAAACCTGGGATATAAGGACATTTCTGCTGCAGCCTATAAATTTACAAGTTCAAGTTCAAAGTTTATTCACCACATGCAGTGGCAGGTTGCCCTGCAGTGGAATGAACCCGCCCCCCCGACCTTACACACACAACACAGACATCACATGGGGATACAAGTCAGAGAATGGTTGCATTACAGAAAACCACTGAAATGTACACTACAATGCAGGGCTGGACTGGGACAAAAAATCAGCCCGGGCATTTTGACTAGAGACCGGCCCACCAAAAATGTGACGTCATTCAGGGGTAAAACCGCAAAGGATTCTGGGAACTTGTGGCAAGAGGTACTAGCACACGCAGGCTTTCAATTGAACTCAGTTACACAGCGATAAAAAGAAACACAAAAAATGGCAAGAAGCTGTTGTATTATTAACTGCAATAGCCGGTGTTGTGCCAAAAAGTGATTGCTCGTATTTAAATTGCTATGAGTAACTTGTTGGGCTATAATATGTGAAACATATGTCAAATGCATCCCTCATGGATGACATAAAGTCATCTCTCCATAGACTTCTCCACTTTTGATAAATCAGCCTGGTGCAACATGTAAGGATTGGCACAATTTGTTAAGATTTTGAAGAGTTTGAGAAACTAACCTTAAGCATAAAATAAAATTTACTATCAGTAACTTCATAGCACCCGCCCAGCAGTATATAAACTCCGTCATGCTAGCTAGTAGCAGTACCAGTTATTCTAAGCGACTGTAAAAAGTCAGCACAACGAAAACAAACTACAACTAAACTTGGTTTATATCTGACACAGATAGACAGCAGGGCCCTATTTCAGGAAGCCGGTTTAGAAAACTCAGAGTGAAAAACGATACTCAGGGTTGAGTAACCCCGAACTGTCCAACTCGGAATATTCGGTTTCAGAAAGGCTGATAACAATTAGTTCAATCAACGCGGAGTTGCTTTAACCCCAAATTAAGCGCGCGCACGAGGATACATAAAGCCCTGATTAGTGGAGCACAGATTAAGCGAGTCACCATGGAGACGGAGGGAAAGAAGGCGTGGTCAATGTATCTTACAGCGCTTGAGGCCGAAATTCTGATGGCAGCATATGCCGATAACATGCAAATTTTGCAGAAAAAAAGTAACACAGCCTCAGCTGCAAAAGAAAGGGAGCATGCATGGCAAAACATAGCCGACAGAGTCAATGCGTGAGTGTTAATTTAAACATTGATCGAGGGATTTCCACCCATTTAACACGTTATTTTATTATATTTTATTTTTTATTTCATACATTTTATTTTGTGATGTGATGTGAGCGCAGGTGCAACCCAACAGGCCCCAAACGTTCCTGGCAGCAAGTAAAAATGAAATATAAAAATATAGTCCAAACAGGTAAGGTGTAATTGTATTATGAGCCATAGTGCTTGGTCTGTTTGTCCCATGTAAATCAATTGCAGTTAGAGGCTACATTAATTTCCCCTCTGTAAGCACTTATTGAAATTATCTGAGCACATTACAAGTACATATTTGCTTACTCTGTATGCTCAAATGTGACCTGTTATAGCCAACAGAAAAAAAGCGGAGGCCCGAAAAACAGGTGGAGGTCGTCCACCACCACCACTCACAGAGGCTGAGCAGTTGGCTTCCACATTTGTGATAATGTTGGCAGCATCACATATGATCTTCACAGTGCAGAGAACACAAATTAGCATCCATTACTATAATGAAATAATTTGTCAGTTTGAAATGCTACAGGGAACTATGTACCTGTACATTAATGCTGTGGAAAGACTTCCTGTTCACATAGTCTCCTTCATTTACTGAAGGAGCAATGATTGGAATGTGAGTGCCATCTATACAGCCAATCACGCCTGGGAACCGTGAAAATAAATGTAAAATTTAAGTAGTAGTTCAAGTATCACCACATCATGAATTAAGTTTCGTTCATCCTGATACCTGCAATTTTGTGGCATCCCTCTTTGATAAATCTTGTGGGTCTATGACCGGGGAACACCACAGACGAGTACAGGAGACGTTTCAGTGCAACTGTAACATTCCTGACTGCCCGACAGACGGTAGCCTTGGAAACGTGCTCAGCGTCACCAATATTATACAGAAAGCTCCCGTTTGCAAAAAACCGAAGTGCAATACAAATAATATGTACAGAACTGAGAGGATGTCCGCGATGTGTCACATGAGCAATATTAGGCCTGAGGATGTTCTTCAAATAAATTATAGATTGTGCTGAAAAACGGTAACGTTCACACAGGAAATCATCAGGAAATGATAAAATGTCCGAACGCGCTCTAATCACTCTCTCCCGGCGGAGAGCTCTGCGGAGAATTTGGGCTTCAACATCTACTGGCTCTTCAAGGAAGGGGCACGCCATGTCTGACACTTCCTACTGTCAGGTTTCTGACAAAGAGGCGGAGACAGTCAGGGTTAGTTGTAGTAAACCTGCTAGGGGGCAGGTTAGCTTCATGGAGTGTGTCGTCATAGTAACTCACTCAGAATTAATCTAAACTCGCTTTGTGAAACCGAAAACCCAGAGTTTCCGTTAACTCAGGATATACTTACTCAGAGTTTGCACTAAACCGGCTTCCTGAAACAGGGCCCAGGTCATAACTTCTTACCTGAAGTTCAGTTCCTCTGCCACTATGACCGGCGGCCGCCTCGGTCTCTCCTCCTCTTGCCTCCCCTTTCCCTTATCCACCTGCTGGCCTCCACCACTTGCTGATGTTGCTAAATCTGTGGAAGCTATGCCATAGCTACCGCCAAACAATTCAGTTATTTTTACACATTTGGCAGCGTCTGCCTGAAGGGCTTGTTTCTTTTTGGCCCTAATTTTTTCTGCACCTCCTTTCCTTTTTTTGTTCTCCATTTTCTTTAGTTCGTCTATAAGATTGCTAAACAAGGGGGAGGGTGCATCCGACCTCCTCGGCTGTAATTGGTCCAGCCCAGAGTCGATCATGACCAATTGGCCAATCCAACACCTTTCATTATTTATACCCTTCCAAAAAAAAATCGATCGGCCCATAAAAACAAAAAATCGCCAGCAGCCCACCGGGCTGATGCCAGAAACCTCGGGCATACCCGATGGCCAGTCCAGCTGCGCTACAATGGGAAAGTACAAGAGGAAAAAAAGAGACCTCTGCTCATGCTGGGCTATAGGAGGACAGCATGAGAACAGGAAACAAAATAACTCCTCTGCACAGAAAAGCACATAAATGTCCACAGTACAACATTATGGAGCACGTGACCAGCAACAGGGTTGGGTAGGGGGTAAGGAGTTCACCCAGGCAACACAGCAGCCATCCTGCCACTGCGCCGACTCTCCAGCGCGGGCTCAGACCCGCCTCGTGTTCCCAGGAGGCAACAAGCATCGAAGGCATTGGAAGGGGAGGGGGGATGTGTGAGTGCTTATCAGTGTAAGTGTATGTGTGTGCGTGTCCATAGTTCAGCTGAGACAGTGTCCTTCGCCCTATCAGGCTAATTAAACAGTCTGCTAGCCAACCCAGGTGGCCTTGCATGGGATGGGAAGAATAGTCATCACACAGACGTTATCAGGGAGTTGTTGTTCGGCTCCAGCCTTGGGCCTGAGCAGCTGGCGCCGTGGTGTCCGCATGTTGATGTTGTTGATTTTTCTTTTATGTGAGCAGCTCAGAATTTCAAGCTACTCTTTAACACTCTGACACTGGTCTCTCAATCTCCCGTTGTAGAGCTGCGAGCCTCCCCATGATGGTATCAAACTTCTGTTCCGTGGTGTTGTCATTCTTGTGATTCTGAGACCTCACAACTGCAGTGAGCCGTTCTGCGATGTGATCCAACTTTCGCTCAAGGGTCTCATTTTGAGCAGGCCTCTCTTTGATGTATCCCATCAAACGCTCAATGGTGTTATTTTGAGTCTTAACGGCAGCTGTAAGCATCTCTAAGGTGTTACCCATGCTGGGTTCGTTGTGAGAGGTCGCGCCTCGTCCCATCGCTTCAATCCCAGCGGGCAGCCTTGGGGGGGTTTGAACAGCCGGTTCCGCTCTCTTATTTCTCCGATAGGTCAGGGCCAAGCCAGCTCCGATCAACAAGAACCCTGTTATCATGGTTCCGAATAGGTAGATATCTTCAGCGTCCTCGATCGACAGTCCCGCCAGGCACAAGATCCTCCAGGTCTGCCACCCATCCATCGTGTATCCGGCAGGGAAAGTCCCTCCAGGGCACTCAGGCTCTCCCGAGCCCAGACTTCTCGTTGAGAAGAGGGTGTCAATAGCATTCAGAGACCAGTTGATCAAATCCATAATTCTTTTAGGTTTTAGAGAACGACAGTGATAGACTGTTCCAGGGAAACTAATGCACACGAGACAAGACAAGGACACAAGAGGCTAAGCAGGGAAGATAAGGGGAAGGAGGAGAGGAGAAAAAGTGCGACCGCCTTCGCTGAGAGCCAAACGAGCCAAACAGATAAATTCATGATGTAGCGAGTCCACAAAAGCCAAATCTGTGTGGTCTTTGTGTGTGGATCAACACTGGAGAGTAATCCAAGGTCTTGATTTGTCTTTGAGAGGTAGCTGCAAAGACATGAAGGCGTGATGCCAAAGATGAAGGAGCAACAAACTAAGACTTACTGAGACGTGAGAGGAAGGACTAAAAACCTACTTGGTTACACACCATGTAATATTGTCATAGTTGCTGGCTTTGGTCCCAGGCTTTCAGCTACGAGTTTGACTCAAAAGTATCTTTCCTTTTCACAAGTGAGGAGAGAGTGGAGCTGGAGACAGATGGGTTGGTGAGGGGTCTGCAGGACTAAGTGGGTGAGGAGCTCTGAGCAGCTCAGAGCAGAGACACGACTCTTACACATTAAAAGAAGCCAGTTGAGTTCAGTAGGACGCCTCCTGAGCATTGAAGCATTGATGGATGTGCTTTGATTTGTTGCATTTTTCCTGTTATAAACTGTCCTCTCTGTCTCTTCAGCTCATCATGGAAACAGTAAAGCCCTTCTTTTCTGCTGCCACAAACATCTACAAGCTGGCTAAAAAGGTGAAGGCCAACAAAAAGCGCTGCCAGCGGATTTCGGTCCGAGTCAAAGCCCTCGAGGATGTGGTGAAGTCCATCACAGAGTTCTCTCCAGAGGTAAAGAAAGCCGTCGAGGAGCTGATCCTAACTCTGGAGTCAACACAGAGGCTAATTGAAAAATACACGGCAGCCAACTTGGTGGAGCGCATCCTGAAATCGGGCAGCCACGGAGAAGAGTTTGATACGGTGAGCGAGCGGCTCAACGATGCTTACCAGGCCCTGTGTCTAGCTCTGCAATCAGAACAGAGCAAGATGCTGTACGAGGTGTTTAGACAGAGAGAGACAGAAGACGAAATGGACGGGAAGGAGGACGACACGGAGATGACCAAATGTGAGGAGAAACTGAATTTGTCTTTAGAGACGTTCAAGCAGAGCTCTTTAGTGTTTTGATCCTGGTTCACCAAAGCGGATTCTGTTCCTCTCAGTGTTTCCACACTTAGAATAAATCCTGTTAGAGCGTTTGGACCAGACTCAGAGTTTGTGTTTCTCTCTGTTCTTCAGTGCTGATGGACTACATGAAAGAGCAGCAGGAGAAAACCAACACCATACTGAGACAGCTGGACAAAGTGGTGCAGATGTGTGAGTACGACATCGCTGAGCGGCCCTGCGCAGAGTTGTGTCATAAACAAGTCTGTGAATGGTGACTTACTGACAAAACACACATCTTATGTTGAGAAAGTGGGATTTATCATTGGAGTCTTTATCTTTTTTGTTCACAGTGAATAAGCCCAGTTTCAGCAGCGTGGCTGTGCGACAGATTAAACCAGATGAACTGAAGTATCAACATCCCAAAAAGCCCTTCAAGACAACAGCGAGCTGCGAGCTCTACAAAGGAGAATATCAGGGATTCCCAGTGGCCATCAAGAGATACCTCGACCCCATGAACACCAGTGCACGGTCAGTGCCACAGTTCAGCCCCATACTGGGAAGAAACACAGGAAAATAGTCCTTCCCATTAGAAAATAACACACACATTCACTTATATGCTGTTCCAGCTCAGGCTCCCAGTGCTCTCTGTGTCCTGCTGCATTCACTGCCATCAAACATTTTCTCCACATCCAGAGACGTGAAGTCTATTTTCAACAAGGAAGTCGACACCATGAAGCAGTTTGAGTCGCCCAACATCCTGCGAATGTTTGGAATCTGCATCCAGGATGAGAACGGTGAGCGTGTGAACACAGAGGTCTGCGTGTCCACGTCGGGGGGGGGGGGGATCCTCACGGTGGACCAGAGTGTCTGTTACACGCTATCCCCACATATAAATACGTGAAAACATCACAGATAAATACACTCAGTGACAAACCTGTAATAACTTGTCCTTGTGTCTACTTATAGGACCCAAGCCTCAGTTCTTCATCATCATGGAGTACTGTGAGAAAGGAAGTCTTCGCCAGGTTCTGGACTCTGACCTCACTCTGACCTGGATCAGGAAAGCTCACATGTGTTTGGATGCAGTACGAGGACTCTATCGGTCAGTGTGTCTGCTTTATTACAGATTCTAACCTAAACTCCAAACAAGTTGGGACCCTGTGTAAAATGTAAATGAAGACAGAAGGCAACGATCTGCAGATCTCATCAGGGTCAGAGTTATTTTATCTACAACAGCACACAGAAAAAGTTGGAGGCTGGAACAGTAAGTGGTGCTACGAGGAAAAGATGGAGGAACATTTTGCACCTAATCGGGTTAATGAAGAGGCGAGGGACCATCCCGCTCGTTATCAGTGCTTCGTTCAAAGCCTGCATCTCTGATGGGTTGGGGATCGTATCAACGAAACTGGCAGCTGGCACATCTGGAGAGGCTCCATCAATGCTGAAAGGTATATACAGGCTTTAGAGCAACATATGCTCCGTCCAGGGAAGGCCTTTATGTTTCTGCAGGATGATGCTGAACCACAGACTGCATCCGTTCCAACAGCACGGCTTCTCAGTAGAAGAGTGCAGGTGGCGACGCGGCCTACCAGCTGAGAACATCTGGAGCATCGTGAAACCAAACAGAACGAAGGAGACCCGGGAGTGTTCCTCTCCCAGAAGTACGGCAGCCTCAGTTCACACAAAGTTACAGGCTGTTGTTAAAAGAAGAGGAACTCTACACAGCGGGAAACACGGCCCGACTTTTAGGAGATATGTTCCTGCCCTCAAGTTCAAAAGGAGCCAATACTTTTTCTTTGCATTGTAAAGTTTCTCAGCTGAAACCTTCGATATGTTTTCTGAGTTCTGTGAGTAAAGTTTGAGGTCTGCAAATCATTGCATCTTCTTTAGAGTTGGGCAGCTTCACAGTGACCGTGTCGTTCATAGAGTCATGTTGGTGATGATGACTTTACCTGTCGTATCTTAGACTGCACAACACAGAGGAAAAATGGAGGGTTCACGGGTCCATCAACAGCAGCAAGTTCCTGGTGACTAAAGACTACACCGTCAAGGTACTGAAGGCAATGCATGCTGGGATTCCTTGCAGCTGAACATATTTGCTTCATGTGACGGTTTGGTTGTCGTTTCCAGCTGGGAGGTTTCAGGCTGTCGAAAACAGAGACGTCTCTGAAAAGGCAGACGGAGGACAGAGCCGTGAGGTCGCTGTGCTACCACTGTCCCGAGAAGTTCCACGACGCCAGCTTCAGCTACTGCAAAGAGTGGGAGATGTACAGGTGAGACCCCACGGCTGTGGGTCCACAGAGGTGTGCTCAAAGGCCCTCAATCATAAACTTTCTAAAAGATGGACTTAGCTTGTGGGTCTGAAAGTGAAGCTGATGTAGAAGTGACTTACATGTGCCATCGGAGCGAGACTCCTCTGGTTGGGGGTTTGTGTGAAAACAGCTCCTGGCTGACCTCAGAACACTTTACTGATTTCAGACCTGCTGTGGTTTGTCAAATGATCAAATTTCCTTTTGAACTTGTTTCAGTTTTGGAATCATCCTGTGGGAAATTGTAACCTGTAAGAATCCTTTTGAAGGTTTGTGTCTAAACTACACTCACTGCAGATTTAAACTAAGATTTGGAGTCCTCTCCATCGACTTCTCCTCCTGACGTGTCTTCAAATGTCTCGTAGGTTTTTCAGATGAAAAAATTTATCAGAAGGTGTATGAAGAGAAGTATCAAGAGCCGCTTCCTGATGACTGTCCTGCAGAACTGGGACAGCTGATCAACGAGTGCCGGGCCTACGACTGCTTCCAGAGGCCATCAGCTGGAGGTGAGTTCAGTTACTCTGTGACTGAGTACATGTGTTTACTGTTTCTGTTCATTATTACAGTCTTGATATTTTCTCCTGTGCAGTGCTGCTGGATAAACTGCGCAGTGTGGTGACACAACTGGAGGAACAACAAGACTGATTAGAATCATCCTGAAGAGGAAACACAACTCGGAATAAAACAGGAAGATAACTGTCAGGATCCGTGGGCGTTGACGTTAATATTTTAGTTTTTCTCATTATTGTATTTTCTACATATTCTGTTCTTTATCTGGAGTGCCAGAAAGCACTCTTGCCTTCATTCCACAAATGAAGGCAAGAAGCCTTCATGTCCCCAATGTTTTATTAGCTCTAAACCAGTGTTGGTCAAGTTACTTGAAAAAAGTAATCAGTAACCAATTACTGATTACTTCCTCAAAAAAGTAATCCCATTACTTTACTGATTACTTATTTTCAAAAGTAATTAATTACTTAGTTACTTTTTAAAAACACGATTTACAACCTGAATAGGTAATGAAGTGATAGATCTTTCAGCCCAATTCTACTTTTTCTGCATAATCCATCATACAAAATGTAATCAAATGGAAAAGTCTCTTTTTAAAACTTGTTTTATTAGTTTTAATCTTTTAACTTTATGCATCAAGCAAAAATTTTATTATATGCAACATTCTCTGCACGCTCATACTCTCTGCCGCACTCGACATATGATCCATTGTTGATCTGCACACAGCTGTTGTCACGAACGTCGCACTCGCTTACGTCACTGTCATGAGACATTCTCGCAAAAAAACAACGGTTTTAGTAACGCAGTAACGCAGCGTTCCTACGGAAAAGTAACGGTAATGTAATTACCGATTTTGTAATAGTAATCCCTTACTTTACTCGTTACTTGA
Organism: Maylandia zebra; assembly: GCF_041146795.1. NCBI lineage: Eukaryota > Metazoa > Chordata > Actinopteri > Cichliformes > Cichlidae > Maylandia > Maylandia zebra. The sequence goes on along the minus strand of NC_135173.1, from coordinate 67,411,596 downwards.
AAAGAGTAATCAGATTACAGTAACGCGTTGCCCATCTCTGCTCTAAACAGAGCGTCCAGGCCAAATCCCCGCCCCTCACTCACCCCGCCTCCAATGTTATTTTAAGGATGTTGAATTGTACATAAAATCAATATCAGACTCCACCAGCAAAAAGTCTCTCAAAACACAACATATATGTGAATTTTTTGTGAATCGTTTTTTTTACCCCTGGTTATTTGTATTCATGTTCTATTCTCTTGTATACTTCATCTGTGTGTGTGTTGTAAACTCATTGTTTGTTTAACAAAGTTCTTGTTTTAAAAAAATTGTATCCTGTATCGCAATATTTTGGAATAAAAGGTTTATAGGATGTACTTAAAATAAATAAGAACAATCGACTTTGCCAGCAAAATCTAAATTGTGTTTTTGTTACTATTGATGCTGCTGAGAAATAAACATGGTTCCAATTAAATGTTTGTTGACCCTCTGGGTTTGTTCAAAAATCCCTTCAGCTTGTTCGTGGACAAAAGTGTCAGATTAGGTCTATTTTTTATTAGTTTTATGGGTTTTTTGATACTTTTTCTGCATAAAGTTCTTTTTTCACAAATATAAAATAGTCATTACGTTTTACATTTTTAACCCTTAAAACAACATTTTTTTGGTACAATATGCTTGTTGGAAGAAAACCTCAAAACTCACCATTTCATATATTAGCAGTGTTACTTGTGTTATTAATAGTAGAGTCTGGGACATGTAATTGATTACCATCAACATTGATTATTATGAGAGCAAAAAAGACAAAACTCCCTCTCAGCTTGTTCATGACCACAAATGGCCACCTTTTGTTTACGTTCACAAAATGCTACAAGATTAATATTTATTAAAACATTTTTCTACTTTGACCGAGTTGACTCTTTACATTAGCACCAGTCCTTGCCATCAAAACTTTATCCAAATCCATTTTTTACCCTTTAAATGCCTGTTAGATTATATATTACCAGTAACTTTTCAGATAAAAAAGGTAATAAAGTTCAAATTCTTTCACCATATCATTGATGAAACTAACTTCTTTTCATCTCAGCATCGGGGACAAGGCTGTTAATTGTTAAGGTCACCAGTGTGCGCCCCATTTCTTTGAGGATCACTCTTCAGTTGTAGGTTTTAGAGGACTCCTACTACTGTGAAGTGGTTTTATGGGACAAAGGCATTGTTTTCCACATCATCCAGGAGATTGTAGAAAAGAGCAGTGATGCCCTTCTTGCCAGAAAATAAGTGATCTGGAAGCTGTTAGGCTTACTTACAGCAGCGGCCCTTTCTGCACCTGCATGAACTCCAGGACACATTTACGAACAGTGTTTGTTGCTGTTTGTGTTGCAGCTTTGATTCTTCTTGTAATTTGGTTTAAAACAACAACAACAACAACAACAACAACAACAACAACAACAACAACAACAACAACAACAAAAAAACCTACAATTTTCATGTGCTGAGTTTACAATGAAAGTAATTTTACCTAAAGTGTCAATAACAGGGAATTTAAAATTGTTATAATGGGTCAATTGGCCAAAAGTTGCCATGATAGATAATATGATGCTTAGTGTATATATTTTTTATGTATTTAAGAAGCTGAAGTTGAACACTATAAACGCTAAAAACAAAATCTAGACCGTTGGGAAGTTTAATTCCATTTGCATTAACACAGCAAAAATGGTCAAAAATAGAAAAGTGAGGTGGCTACAAATGGCCAGCATAGAGCCCAGAGGGTTAATGTGTAAAATGTATAAAAATATTATTGATTACAAGGTAATTGTCAGGGCTCTGTGTGCGGGCAGGTGGAGAATGTGGATCCAAGTGCAGAACTCAAACACTAACTTGAAACTCAAAACCACAGCTTTATTGCTGGCACCAATAAAACAGGAACCAAACATGAAACCACTAACTGGAACACACAGGCAGGATCTGAGGGTACGACGCAACAGGGAGCACAGGAAAACACAGGGCTTACATACACAGGGGAGTAATTAGGAAATGGGCAACAGGAGGGAGACACAGCTGGGAGAAAATAGGCTAACGAGACAGGAGAAAGGTAAAACTGAACACATTGACATGAGACATGAACTTTCAGAATAAAACAGGAAACTAACAGACACAGAGAACCAGACAGGACACTGAACTTGGCAGGCAGACTCACGAGCAGACACAATGGACAGACAGAGGGAACACAGGCAGGCATGAAACAAACACACTAACACATAGCAAACCTAAACAAAAGACAAGGCAGAATAAACAAGAATATAAAGAAACACACAACACCGAGTCCTCAGACTCAGGACCACGACAGTAATACATTACTGTTAATAGCAACAAGCTTTTTATTTTGAAGTATGGACATGGAAACAAGTGAACAACATTTTGAAATAATTTTAATTGGATTTTGTACACTGAAAAAAAAAACAAGACATAAAGAAACCAAACAGCCAGTACCTTCATCTGTCCGTTACATGTCAAACATCGCATTGACCCGTAGTCAGCACATGCTTTTAAAAAGAGCTCCATGTCCTCTGCAAACTGAAAAACAAAGAGGAAGAAGTCCCTTGTTCCAGTGTCTCCTTCCTCCGACATGTCTCTTAACCCTCTGCTGGTCCTCTTTATTTAAGGACAGATATTTTGGCATTGTTACGTGTCCACAGAAAAGTGCCTTATTTTGAACAACCTGCTGCACAGCAGGAGGCAGATCTTCAACAACTGCTGGCTCCTGTGTCGGGCAAACGGGGATATAAACTTAGCTATTCTCTGATGCAGGACAGTTATTTTAACAGTGAGTCAAGTCTCACTAACCATGTAATTACACTAGTGTTTAAAGTGAACACTGGCCTGACTGACTTCCTGGAACTTGTGCTTTTATTAGTCTGAAAATGGGCACATGTTGTGCTTCCTCTCTGTGCAAGAAGCTTAACAGAAAATGTTGATATTGTTAATGTGTCTAAACCTTGACACAACATAGTGCAGAAGTCAAAATATAAATTCAATATGAAACATATTTAACAACTTTCAAAAGATTCAAGACTCCATTGCTCTAAAATGAAACAGAATACTTACTACGGTATAATCAAATGGTGCATCCAGTGCCACTGTCACGACGTACAAGGTGGACTCATGCGCAGGACTCCGGGGATGATGTACACAAGAGAATTTATTACAGAACAATGTCCAATGAGTGTATAAACACAGATACGGGGCAGTGCTATGTACAAAAGGTGAGGGGGGCAGGGCTCCGGGGAAGATCCAGGGGAACACGCTCGTCTCTCTCCACACAATCCAGACACGAATCCACTCGCACACCAGGAAAACAGTCCAGGGAATCTGTACACAAAGAGACGCTTGTTAAATGCTGAACACACACTGCATGGGAAAATACTTGCTGGGGCGCTCGACTTTCACTGACGCGATTCTCACAACGATCCAGCGAAGAACAGCCGTTGCTTCCCGTCTTAAATACCACACTGATGAGGCACAGGTGTTTCTTCCTCCGAGGGCGTGAACCCATAATGAGTTCAGCCCTGGTGAGAGAGAGAGAGAGAGAGGGGGAGACAGCTGATCAGCGACCAGCTGAACCCCCACAAAAAACACAAATTTCATTGTTTTGAAGCTTAAATTAAGTTTGTATGAATCTCAAGAAACAGAAGAGAAAAATAACAATTAGCATGAAGCTCCCACAGTCAGTTCCAAAGTCTTGGTCTGGAAAATCCTGTATTACATTGAAAATAAAGACTCATTAATAAAATCCCTTCAAAAAAGACTGGCATAATTAATGTCACCATACACTCAAACTACCTGCAAGTCAAAGCTATTTTCACTGACCACTGCCCGGGAGAGAAGTTAACAGCATCATGACGGGGGTCAAATGTTAATTGCTAATAGCACCAACTTTAAGCCTGAGGACACGACCTCGACGCAAAATGAAAAAGTACAGTCACGTGCTCACAGTTGGTCAGTGTGTTACACACAGCAGTTTCAGCTTTATTTTCAGGTTGGCATAATTTATAAACTAACATTTAATGTTAGTGTTTTATGTTAAACTAGAACATTGTGAAGAGCCTACTTATGTCTGAAACAGCTAAAGACAGCATCACTGACTTGATCAGAGTGTGAAGATGAGACAAAGAATCAAATGGTGATGCATCAGGCTGATATAGTTTATAAGCATGTGAATGCACTCTATGTGTGAACACTCGAGATCAACAGAACATGATGCACTTAACCTGGAACGCTGAACAGGTTCCTGAAAACTGGAACACACCAAAAGTGCTTATAAACATGTGACCTCATGGCCACTCATGCCTTTGTGTTTATTGGGTCAAGAAAGAGGATTTCTCTTTTACGTGGCTTCAGTACCTAAAAGACAGTTACTCATGACTTCAAACTTTGTCATTGCGAGTGATCATAAACAGACTTTTGAACACGTGTCACAAAAGTTTGAATACATCTCAGACACAGCAAATTTCTAACAGTTTGTATGTGTCAAAAAACTAAGACTTACACGCCGCTGGAAATGTTGCAGGCTTTGCACAGGTTTCTCATCACTCCAAGCTGAAGTAATTAGGGCAAACTGTACATGGAACGACCCCAGAGCTTTATGTCACGTATTCTGGAAACTACAAAGCAATGTTACCTTTAGCTTGGTGAGTTCGTCAAACAGACGGTCTTCTGTGACACTGCTAAGCTGCTAAGAACTGAAAATGGATTCTTCACACTACCTACAGAAAACGGTATGCTTTGACTTACAGTCTAAATTACTTTAAAACACTGAATAACTGTAAATAAGTTTTTGCAATCACTCACTTGGAAAAACCCCACGGCTTATCATTTCCAGGTGAACAGAGTTCCACAAACCTTCACTGTCATGCTCAGCATCAAAGTCTTCAGGGGGGGGGGGGGGCTTTGAGGTCACTCACTACAATAAATGGACTCATTAGGAACATGCACGTAACATACTCCATGAACTATAAACACAAATGTGCATAACACTTACCTACCAAGCTGAACACCCCTTTTCTGTGTAAGTCCATGACTACCACAGGGGGGTGAAATCCACAGTTTATGCAGGTCTACATGTGATCTGTGTCAGTCACAGCCTCAAAATGGCAATAAGCATGAAATACGGTACGGATTGAGTCAATGATCCTTTACATGGTTCTGTAATATAATACAATATAATAACAATAGGGCAAAGAAGACTGTGATTAGGCACCAACACAACATTTTCATACACACAAAAGCATTTTTAAAGAAATCTTCAGGTGAATCTTCTGTGGTTTTGGTTACCTGGGGTGTTTGTACTCTTCTGTTTCATGGTTCATGTTCCTATGTTCTGTGTCCCCCAGTCTGTGTTAAGGTTGTGGGTTATGTCATTACATGTATGTGCTTCCTGTTTTACTTTGAAGATCCGTGTCTGATCTCAGTATGTTCAGTTTACTTTTCCCCTGTCTCGTCAGGTCAGATTACTCCCAGCTGTGCCCTCCTTTTGTGTCTCATTCCCTCATTATCCTTCTGTGTATTTAAACCTCGTGTCTGCCTCTGTTAAGTGCTGGTTTGTCTGTGTTGTTCCCCTTGGTCTCCCGGCTTATGTCCTCGTACCGCCCTGCATCTTGGTTTCTGGTTAGTTTTTTCCAGTTTAGGTTTTCTTAGTTCATGCTCACCCTCGCCGTTTCTGTTTGTATCCACCTTTTCACCTGCACCAGAGCTGCTGCATTTTGGGTCCTCCTTTCCTCCAACACCACACGGCTCGCCTCGGCAGCCGTGACAGTCTCAGCTTCACAAAGACGTAGGACTTAAATTTGAGCACAACCGTAGAATAACTGCAGATCTCAGGGAAGAGCTCGAAAATAGCAGGAAAGACAACGCAGAACTCATGAAAACTGTGGAAAATAATCGGCGCCTACTTAAAGTAGGTTCGGATCTTGCCACAGCGGCCATTGTTGTTCCTGCAGCTTGCTGGGCCATCTCAAAGCTTTTCGGATGAAGTAAATGATCCCACAGAGCGGGGATCACTCATCAACGATTGTGGTAATTGTAGATGTGGGCCAGTTACCCTTTAAAAACAGAAATGTTTTCGGGCCACAGTCCACCTTCATCCTGGCGTTGAAGGAAAAGGGAGTTTTTCCTGCTCATAGGGGATCATTTGACTGTTGGGGTTAAATTTTTGGAATTCATTTAATTGGCTTGAACTGAAAGACCTAAAAATTCAGGTGAGGGTTTTACATAGTGGAGAGCACTACATTTGTTAACTGCACTTTTTTGTATTTGTAGTTTTTGTAGTGCTTCCTACTACAAAAACTACAAATAAAAACCTAGCAGTTAGCAGCAAATCAAAAAAAAAAGAAAAAAGAAAATCCACTACTGCTCTGTGTGTTTACTTCAATGAACAATTGTATGTTTTTGTGGTAGATTATAGATTGTCCAAATATGTCAGAGTTTTTAAATTAGCACTGCATGAGATTTGCTGTGGCACAGATCAGTTCGTGTGTTGATCTGAGTCCTGTGATTTCCAGTCGTGATTTATTCCCAAGACAAAATCAAATCGTCCTCTGCTGCCGTGTTGTTGCACAATAAAAATGATGGAGGTGTCAGCCCTAGTTATTGTCTCAGATATGATGCTCATCTTATCCTATCTGATCTGTGTCTGTTGGATATGCATATCCACATAATTATGGATTATAGTGTGGATGCTGTAGGCACTATTGAGTTCCTGTTTCTCTTTCTACTTTATTTGTATTATTCAAGTTGCTTCCGTACGCTTTTTGGACTTGAACTACTAAAATTTTTGTGCGATTTTCACCATTCAAATTTCACAATATTCCGCTATTTCTGGAGATGGGTGCTATGACTTCTGGTAGTTATGACTATTATATTTCTTAAAATATTAAGCTTTTTATGCAATTTTGTCCCATTTAAATGAATGGGAAATTTTTAAAAGTTCTGCCAAAACTTGCTGGTTTTTGAAACTTAACTACTTCCTCATACTTTCACGTAAAAACTCCATTCAAACTTTAAAATGTTCTCAAATTATTGGGCTATTCATGTATGATTCAGCTTTTTCATATCTTTTACTGTTTTTATGTAATTATGGTAATTTCTACCAAATAATATTTCTGCTAAATCATAGTAGCTGATTAGCTGACATGTGGATCCGAAGATCCACATTAGCCTACCTGGGGTTGAAAGTCTTGATAAATGCACGGCGTTTCGGCGGGTATACCGGCTTCCGCCAGTGTGACGCTTATTTTGAGCGATTAAAAAAATAATAGAATATAATTTTATTTTTATATTTCAATATCAAAATAATCTTCCAATTTAGAGCTACAAGTTAAAAAAGAACTAACATAAATAAAATACACTATAGCTAAATACTCCTAATTTATTTTCCCAAAACACGCGGAGCCGCACTATAAGGACTAAAGAGCCGCAGGTTGCTGTCTGTTAATGTCTGTAATATAAGTTCCGCCAGCAGAGGGCCCCGTGTCTTACGCATCAGTAGCCGACACCTCGCTAGCAGAAGAGTGGTGCCGAGCTGGTGCACCGAGTAGTTCCTGTTACTTGTTTGTCTGTTTTTACAGGTAAGCTGGGTTCCAAATAATACATATGTGATATACAACAGAAGCAATCGAAAAGCTAGAGAGCCAGTTCACGAGTTTAAGGGTTGATAACGATGAACCACCACCAGCTGTTGCTAAAAGCACCTTTGTTAGATAGCAAAGTATTTACATATAATTCTCCTGTTCATTGATCTGAGCATGCGCAGAATGATCCACAGCGCTCCTTTGATCTTCTCAAACGATCATCGTGACGTCACGGTCGACATCACGTTCTCTGCCACACCCACCAAGACCTTAAATAGAGGATCTTGTTTAACAGTTTACATCAGAAAGAGCCAGTTGTTTTAGACAAAGCTACCCTTTGCATTTAAATCATTCAGAGATTTAACTTTTTGACACTTTTGAGCTTTAAACCTTTAAAGAAATGTCACAGGGAAGTGGAGATCAGTCAGACCCACTGCAGCGTACGAGAGATGAACTCAGGCATGAAAACGCACAACTCAGGGAAGAAAACGCACGACTCAGTGAAATGTGCATAGAATTCAGTCACAATGTCACACAACGCAGTCTAGAAAACACACGACTCAGTCGAGAAAACGCACAACTCCTGTTCATTGATCTGAGCATGCGCAGAATGATCCACAGCGCTCATTTTATCTTCTCAAAGGATCATCGTGACGTCACGGTCGACATCCCATTCTCTGCCACACCCACCAAGGGTTAGGGTTAAATAGAGGAGCTCCTTTAACAGTTTGGACAAAGCTAACTTTTGCATTTAAATACTTCAGAGAACGTATTTAACTTTTTTGACATTTGTTCGAGCTTTAAACCTTTAAAGGAATTGACGGAAGGGCACCACCAGGAGTGGAACCTGCGGCTTAATTTGACTCAACACGGGAAACCTCACCCGGCCCGGACACGGAAAGGATTGACAGATTGATAGCTCTTTCTCGATTCTGTGGGTGGTGGTGCATGCCCGTTCTTAGTTGGTGGAGCGATTTGTCTGGTTAATTCCGATAACGAACGAGACTCCGACATGCTAACTAGTTACTCGACCCCGTGCGGTCCGAGTCCAACTTCTTAGAGGGACAAGTGGCGTTCAGCCACACGAGATTGAGCAATAACAGGTCTGTGATGCCCTTAGATGTCCGGGGCTGCACGCGCGCCACACTGAGTGGATCAGCGTGTGTCTACCCTTCGCCGAGAGGCGTGGGTAACCCGTTGAACCCCACTCGTGATAGGGATTGGGGATTGCAATTATTTCCCACGAACGAGGAATTCCCAGTAAGCGCGGGTCATAAGCTCGCGTTGATTAAGTCCCTGCCCTTTGTACACACCGCCTGTCGCTACTACCGATTGGATGGTTTAGTGAGGTCCTCGGATCGGCCCCTGGCGGAGCGCCGAGAAGACGGTCAAACTTGACTATTTAAAGAAATGTCACAGGGAACATTGAATAATCCATCTGGAAGCAGAGATCAGTCAGACCCACTGCAGCGTACGACATTTGAAGTTCTACGTGGTGTTATTAGACAAACCGCAGACCTCGTTGAATTTAACACACAACTCGGTCAAGAAAACACACCAGTCTGTCAGGGTCCTGAGTTGGAGTGACCCAGGGTCCCCGAGCAGTTATGAACTATATTGTGTTATGTATTTGTTATTCTATGCTTCTGTTTGGTGTTCCACTTATTGTGTGTGTAGACAGGGTGTCTGTATGTGTGCGTATATGTGTGTGGATGTCAAGCACCTGCAGGCCTGATGGGTGTGGTCCCACTAGAGGATTGGCCACGCCTGAAGCCCCACACACACCTGCTGCTGATCAGGCTTGTCGGGGAGCTATTTAAGAATCCGATTGAGCTCCCACCAACGCAGGATCATTGTGTGGGACTTCCTGTCAGTTCTCGAGCTGGTCTGTTTGTGAGTGTGAGCTTACCAGTGTAATTGAGGTTGCTAACGAGTTGGGAACACACGGGAATGTATTGTTGTGTATCAGTTTCGTCACTGTAAATAAACGCACTGTTTGCACACAAAGCTCCGCACCTGGGTCCTCATTCCCCTTCATCCCCACGGTCTGTGCTAAATACCGTATTTCTGCTAAATCATACTATTTCTGCTTAATTATAGTCTTTTTGTTAAATTATTCTATTTCTGTTACTTTATAGGATTTGTGATGAATACAGTATTTCTACAAAATCATAGTATTTTTGCTACTTTTAAATTTTTGTGCTAAGTACCGTATTTCTGCTAAAACATACTATTTCTGCTTAATTATAGTTGTTTTTGTTAAATTATTCTATTTCTGTTACTTTATAGGATTTGTGCTAAATATAGGATTTCTACTAAATTAAAGTATTTCTACCAAATCATAGTATTTCTGCTACTTTTTAATGCCTGTGTAAAATACTGTATTTCTGCTGAATAATAGTATTCCTGCTAAATCATAGCATTTCTGCTACTTTAAAATTTTTGTGCTAAATACCGTATTTCTGCTGAAACATACTATTTCTGCTGAAACATACTATTTCTGCTTAATTATAGTGTTTTTGTTAAATTATTCTTATTCTGTTTCCTTAATAGGATTTGTGCTAAATATAGTATTTCTGCTAAATTAAAGTATTTCTACAAAATCATAGTATTCCTGCTAAATCATAGCATTTCTGCTACTTTAAAATTTTTGTGCTAAATACCGTATTTCTGCTGAAACATACCATTTCTGCTTAATTATAGTGTTTTTATTAAATTATTCTATTTCTGTTACACTTTATAGGATTTGTGCTAAATATAGTATTTCTACTTAATACAGTATTTCTGCTAAATCATGGAATTTCTGCTACTTTAAAATTTTTGTGCTAAATACCGTATTTCTGCTAAATCATACTATTTCTGCTTAATTATAGTGTTTCTGTTAAATTATACTATTTCTGTTACTTTATAGGATTTGTGCTAAATATAGTATTTCTGCTAAATTAAAGTATTTTGACCAAATCATAGCATTTCTGCTACTTTTATATTTTTGTGCTTAATACCGTATTTCTGCTAAATCATACTACTTCTGCGTAATTATAGTTTCTGCCAAATCATAGCATTTCAGCTACTTTATAGGATTTTTGCTAAATATAGCATTTCTGCTAAATCATAGAATTTCTGCTATTTTTTAATTTTTGTGCTAAATACCGTATTTCTGCTAAATTATACTATTTCTGTTACTTTGTAGGATTTGTGCTAAATATAGTATTTCTGCTTAATTATAGTGTTTCTGCTAAATCATAGTATTTCTGCTACTTTAAAGGATTTGTGCTAAATACCGTATTTCTGCTAAATCATAGTATTTCAACCAAATCATAGTATTTCTGCCAAATAATAGTATTTCTGCTAAGTTATTACGTTTGTCTTAAGTCATATATCTTTTGTCATATATCTCTAAAATCTCTAAAAATTCATATTTTAATGATAAATTGTCAACACTTGAAGATTCCCCCATCTCTTCTGAACAAAACGGTGTAAGAATGACCGTTCTAGCTCCTACGGTTAGGAAATTATGGTCATTTGTTTGAGGGGAATCCTCACTATGTGAAATAAACTGAAAGAAGCAGGTCTATGTCTCTGTGCTGCGTGTGTAAAAAGATGCACCTGTTTTGGCGGGAAAACGTAAACAGCCTCTCTGATTGGTGGATTCAAATTCAGCAGCTCCCAGGCTGACCTAGAAACTTAGTCCTCTCTCCCTGTGTGTGTGTGTGTGTGTGTGTGTGTGTGTGTGTGTGTGTGTGTGTGTTTAGTGGGAGAGAGAGGACCCTGCCCTTATTTGACAGCATATCATTGTAGGATTTAAATTGAACATAGTTAGACTGGTTGACTGGATTAGAGCCTGTGTTTGTGTGTCCCTCTGTGCATTTGTGTTTCAATAAGTTATTACTATTCTGCTAAATCATAGTATTTCTGGTACTTTTCGGTACTTGTGCTAAATACAGTATTTCTGCTAAATTATAGTATTTCTGCTTTTTATAGGATTTGTGCCTAACATAGTATTTCTGCTAAATTATACTATTTCTGCTTTTTATAGGATTTGTGCTTAACATAGTATTTCTGCTAAATTATAGTATTTCTGCTTTTTATACTATTTGTTCTAAATTATAGTATTTCTGCTTTTTATAGGATTTGTGCTTAATATAGTATTTCTGCTAAATTATAGTTTTTCTTCTTTTTATAATATTTGTGCTAAAACATAGTATTTCTACTAAATGTAGTATTTATGCTTAATAATAGTATTTCTATATATTTCTGCCAGGTCCCCAGGCAGCCAATCCTCTGTGAGGACTGAGACATTCAAATTTTCAAATCAGGGCCTGCACAGTTTCCCAGCCAATCAAATAAGTGTCCTGAGGCATTCAAATTTGCATATTGGGGCCTTCGTGGCTTCTAAGCCAGCCAATCATATCTGAGGGCTGAGGAATTCAAACCCACAAATCAGGGCCTGCACGGCTTCCCAGCCAGCCAATCACATATGTGGTCTCAGGCATTCAAATTTGCATATTGGGGAATTCGTGGCTTCTAAGTCAACAAGTCATCCATGTCATATATCTCTAAAAATTCATATTTTAATATTAAATTGTCAACACTTGAAGATTCCCCCATCTCTTCTGAACAAAACGGTGTAAGAATGACCGTTCTAGCCCCTACGGTTAGGAAATTACGGTCATTTGTTTGAGGGGAGTCGTCACTATGAGAAATAGACTGCAAAAATCCTGTGTCTCTCTGTGCTGCTGCGTGTGTAAACAGATGCACCTGTTTTGGTGGGGAAAAGTGCACAGCCTCTCTGATTGGTGGATTCAAATTCAGCAGCTCCCAGGCTGACCTAGAAACTTACTTCTCTCTCCCTGTGTGTGTGTGTGTGTGTGTGACAGAGAGAGAGAGAGAGAGAGAGAGAGAGAGAGAAAGGCTTTTAATGGGATGATCTCATTCTAAGATTTAAATTCAATATATTTAGACTGGCTGACTGAATTGGATCTTGTGTGTGGGTCTCTCTGTGCATGTGTGTTTCCTCATGTCTACATATTTGTGATTGTGTGGCTGTAATTAATTTTTTTGCAGATTTTTGTCATTTAACAAGTATATTTGAGGGACCCTCAGCATGTTCAGCATTTTTTCAGCTGTCCATTTTGCTTTTCCAATTTTTCTGTTTAACTTATTACTATTGTGCTAAATCAAACTATTTCTGCTATTTTATAAGATTTGTGCTTAATATACTATTTCTGCTTTTATAGGATTTGTGCTTAATATAGTATTTCTTCTAAATGTAGTATTTATGCTTAATCATACTATTTCTGCTTTTCATAGTATTTGTGCTTAATATAGTATTTCTGCTAAATTTAGGATTTCTGATTAATTATAGTTTTTCTACTAAATCATAGTACAGTATTTCTGCTTTTTATGGGATTTGTGCTAAAACAAAGTATTTCTACTAAATGTAGTTTTTGTGCTTAATCATACCATTTCTGCTTTTTATAGGATTTGTGCTTAATATAGTATTTCTGCTAAATTATAGTATTTCTGCCAAATTATAATATTTGTGCTAAAACATAGTCTCAATTTAAAATTACAATATTCATAGTTCATCACAGTGTCTCTGGTAAATCACAATATTTCTGCTCTGTTGTACTATTTTTCTAAATCATAGTGTTTCTGTAATGTTTAAGTATTTTTGGCTAAATATATTCTTTCTGTTATCTTATACTATTTCTCCTAAATTCTTGTATTTTTGAGAAGTTATCATGTTTCTGGTAAGTTACAATATTTCTGCTAAATTCTGCTATGCTATTGTATTTCTGCCAAGTATTATGTTTCCTCTAAGATATTGCAGTTCTGCTAAGTTATTCCATTTTAGCAAACTTCTTTTGCTTCTGCAAAGTTTTTACAATTTCTGCAACTTTTCAGCTTTTTCAGCTACTTTTTGCATACAGCTTCAGCTTTAAAGCATCCACACTGCATTTTCGCAGGAAATGCAAATTTTTCTAGTTACGTTTGTCTTAAGTCGCAAAATTTTTCCTAACATTTTATGTTAACGCTCCATGTCATGACTTTGCAGACAGCCTGTGTCTCTTTCTGTGTGAGCACTGACTGAGCAAGGGATGCAGCTGCATTGACAGGAACAACTACACAGCCTGATGAAGCAGACAGAAGCAGCAGCTCTGATTGGTGGATTCAAATTGAGCAAATCCAGGCTGTTTGACTGCCATAGATACAGCTGAAAACATAAAGCTGAAAATAGCTGAAGAAGCTGAAGTCAGTATTTGAAAAAGTTTTTGAACTTCTAATAACTTTACAGAAGCACCTCTTTGTGTGTGTGTGTTTATAATTTTGTGTTTCTGCCGGGTGTTCTTTCTTGTTTTTCTAAAGTTTGTGCCACTTTGCCTTAGTAGCGCAACAAGTAATTTTGAGTGAATTTTACCTTTGGTTAGCTTTTCCAGCTGGGAATATTGATTTTCCAATATTCCTGCTAAGTTACTTCTTTCCTACTCTATGAGGACTGGCACATTCAAATCGACATCTCAGGGCCTGCACGACTTCCCAGGAGCCAATCGTTTGTGAGGGCAGTATTGTGGAAATGACACAGTCTTCACCAGTGGGGATAGTTACAAAGCTTTCTTCGTTATGAATTAGTGATACATGTTTTTATTGAACATTTGAAGATAAAAAAAAAAAAAAACTCTTGTAGAGGACATGAAGTCAGAGATAGAAACGACAAGGAGCAGGTGCATCTAGTACAGGTAGAGCTGCTGCAAAAACCCACTGAGCCCAGCAGCCAGCGTAACAAATTCTGGATTTTTGGCTTTTAGTTAGCAGTTAGCATTAGCAGCACATGCTGCGCACTGTGACTCACAGACATGGTCCCAGGTCAGCCCTGACTTTGTGTTACACTAATCCTAAAGTAGTAATGGTATTTCTAACCACTGATATACCACAACTTTATCCTTTCAACAGCTTCTGAAAGTTAGGGGACCTAGTGTTGCAGCCCCTGGCCAGTGTTGCCAACTCCTCGGTTAGGAAAATCGCTATTGGCTTTCCTAAAAGTCTCTAGAAGTTGCTAAAAGACACCATCGCCTAATTTTTCCACGTTGTAGGTGAGAAAAAAAAAGAAGAGACATAAAGTGAGTAAAAAATGCCCTAAATGCATTTAGAAGTGACTTAGAACTACAAATTAAAAATTTTTTTAGTGATTATTGGTTTTTATTTGGGTTTTTTTTTATGTCACAATTCCATCCCTACTCCTTCATCTGTGTTGGACCGGCAAAAGTGACCCGAAATAGGCACTCTGGTGGAGTTACTTTGTGTGTGTGTGTGTTTTTAAACCTTGTGATCCACAAAACAACATAAGAGTAAAGGAAGAATTGACTGTGTTACAGTCAGTGTGGGAGCAGCGGCTTCGCTCATGCACGGTTCATTTGCAGTTTGGACGCACAGGTGGGAACTAGTGATGGGATTTCCGGCTCTTTTTAGAGAACCGGCTTTTTCGGCTCGGCTCACTAAAAAGAGCCGGCTCTTTTGGCTCCCAACCGGCTCTTCAGGTTGTTTTGTTGCTTTAAATAATTTATTATTAACAATAATATAAAATTATGCACAAAAGGAGTTACTAATGGTAAACAAAAAAGTGGTTTTATTTATATATGTTTATATATAAATATATGTGGTGGCCCCTAGAGACAAAACACGTACAAACTCCAAAACACATTTTTAGCGTTAACTGAACTTCCAAAACAGAGCTACCTAGATCAGTTAAATTAAACAATTGAAAGCATATGTGTATTGTTTGTGTATTTATACACAAGCACTCATTCAGATAATTTAAAACAAATGTTCATTTACCTGTTACTACCACACACCAAATCTGGTCGTTGGTACTTCCTGGCTTGTGTAGCCTCTAGGTAACAAAAGTTCAACACTGCGCACGAGCATCCTGGAGCACTTCTGTTGTCTTTTGTACGTGTTTTTAGTTTTTACGTGCTTCTGAGTTTTTCTGTGTTTTGGAGTTTGTTCGTGCTATGGAGTTTTTACGTTTTTTCGAGTTTTTCCGTGTTTTGGAGTTTGTACATGCTTTGTCTCTAGGGGCCACCGTAAATATACTTTTATTTATTCACTCCACATAAAATGTAATAAATAAATCATATAATACAAAAACCAACATTTCAACTTTTAACTATTTAAATTTTCAGCTTTTTCCTTTTACAAATTTAAAGTGAAACAACACAATATAATTAAATATAAATTAAAATATGAAAACAAAAAGAACATTCACCTTCTCTGTCATATGGGCCCGCATGAATAAACTTTCTGAATCCTTTATCATCTGCAACTGAAAATAGTTGTGGATGATTAGTATTAGTGATGTGCGGATTGATCCTGAAATATCGATTCCTCCGATACCAGTCATTTATGTTGTAGAATCGATTCTCACATTAAAATATCGATATTTTTTAGTAATTTAGGGTTAATTTGTAGTTTATCATTAACAGCAACGTAGTGGAAAGAAACTATAACATTCGGATTGTCTACATTCAAAGGATCTACTTGCTCTTCCGCCTTTCATAGTCATGTGCGAAATACGGCTGTATAAATGTCTCGCAGCCCCTTGGCGCGCGCACTCACAACAATGGCTGAGCCTAATTGTGCGGACGTATTTTACCTCCACAAACAGCTGAGACGTGGTTTGGATACATGTGGCAAAAAAGTGCTCCACGAGTGAGGTGTTGTGGCTATACTTTCCCAACCTTGAGACCTCAGAATTAGGGAGACAATCAAAAGGGCACATTTTACAGTGTTTATTTATCGGATAAAATACGTTAAATGTCACCATCACCGAAACAGCGGGGGTGTCCAAATTCAGAGGCTGCTTCCACCTGAGGACCCGGCCTTCGCGGTCTAAAGAAAGCCAGGTAGTACGTCACGAGTTCCCTCGGTGGAGTGAAACTCTGCCGTCTGTTCCTTGCTATCTAAAATATAACCGGGCGCTGACGTAAACTCTCGACCGTCTCACACTTTCTTTAATTAGTTTTCTGTTTGATGTTTATTCAGCTGTGTGAAAACCCCGGAGGAACCCACCCGAGGGATTAATAAAGTTTAATTTAATCTAATCTAATAACTTTAATCTCAGCCAAACAGATTTACTCACGAACAAATAAAACACTGAAAAAGCCAAACAATAACATTTTTAAGTTATCAAAGTGACTTATATCTCATGTTTAACCCGAGTAGTGAAAGACCGCGGGGGTTTGAAGACGATGTGTCGGCTCAGATATTTGAAGTTTACACAGCTACATTCTCACCTGAAAATATGTCAAAAGTTGTTTTTTTCTTTTTGCGACCCAGAAAGAGAAATAAGAGTAATATTAAAACTAAGTAGCTGCCGCCATTGTTGGAAACTGGAATTGGCTCGGCGGCGCTATGAATTCTGCAATATGGTTTTTCAATTTTGTTGTCCAGGTGGAAATTCGGGAGAATGGTGGCTCCGGGATTCTCCCGGAAAAATCGAGAGGGTTGGCATGTATGGTTGTGGCAACATCACTAACCTTGTCAAACACCTCAGAGTAAATCATATCACAGAATATGACGAGTGTATGTTGAGACGAACTGAAGAGGAGGACAGGACAGGTGCTGCTAGGGCGAGACAGACGTCTCTCATGGAGTCCTTTAGTGCTGCAGGCAGGCAAGGTGTTCAAATAGCGCACAACTTCAGTTTTTTTATTTCTATATGATGAGCTCTGCATTATTAAGTGATAAGAACAAGTAATCTGATGTCCTGTAATCATTATGACGCTATAATTTGAGATACAATAAATAAAATACGCTGTTTCCGGGCCGGCTAATAATAACGGTGACATTTAACCAGGGCTGTGCAGAGAGGTTTAAAGGGGCGGTGCTCAAAGTTAAAAAGGGGCACATTGAACCAGGCTGAATAACAACAACACACATTCATCAAGAATCTAATATGGGCAACAAGGCAAAGCAAACGTAGCCGATGCTTTACCTGATGGGTACAATGTTGCTGTTGAGGGTGCTGTGGATAGTGCTGGAGGGCAGGGCTGTGTTGATCTGAGACTGTAAACATTAAAAAGTCCATAGGAGAGATGGTAGCTGTGTCATGAGATAATAACAAAATGCAAAGATTGGTGACAGCGCTTGGAACCATAAGGCAACAAAAAACTGTGAGAAATAATTTAGGCTCTGCCTGTGGATCACTCTTTGCTTCTCTTCTTCCTTCCTTCCATCATTTCATATATCACTCTCCACTTGCTGTCTATCTGAGAACAAGGCACAACTTGCTATTGCAATAAACTATAATCTAATTATCCACACCTAACAACTCCTGCACTTAATCTATAATAAAATGATGACAGAAAAATGTTATAGCACTGCCTTTAGTAGCCTCACACAGCTCTACTGTTTCCTCCTCATGTCCTTACCAGGCATGTCTGGACAATGTTATATCATGAGTAATATTTTTTTTAAAAATCCATCTAAATAAAACACACACATGCACACACAATGACATTTTAGACCTTCTTCAGAATACTGTATATACTATGGGCATCATGGTGCTGATCCAGAATCCTTACATTATTATTTATTACTAGAGCTACAATAATAAAGCAATGAGGAGGGGGAAGTAATAAATATGAAATAATGTATTTATGATGAGGGCAGCACGGTGGCACGGTGGTTAGCACTGTTGCCGCACAGCAAGAAGGTCCTGAGTTCAATTCCAACATCAGGCCGGGGTCTTTCTGTGTGGAGTTTGCATGTTCTCCCCGTGTTTGCGTGGGTTCTCTCCGGGTACTCCGGCTTCCTCCCACCGTCCAAAGACATGCAGCTTGAGGGGATAGGTTAATTGGATAATCCAAATTGTCACTAGGTGTGAATGTGAGTGCAAATGGTTGTTTGTCCCTGTGTGTCGGCCCTGCGACAGACTGGCGACCTGTCCAGGGTGTACCCCGCCTCTCGCCCTATGACAGCTGGGATAGGCTCCAGCGCCCCCCGCGACCCTGAAAAGGATAAGCGGAAGCGAAAGGATGGATGGATGGTATTTATGATGATTCCATTTGTTTCACTATCCACTCTGTGCAGGGGCAAAGCTTATTACATGTTTAAACTGTAGAGATACAATCATTTTACTGCTGTAAAATCCAAATTTTGTCTTATTTAAAATATAAATCTAATATAATCTGCTTCTTAATGCATGTTCTTTAAAATACAGCGTGTGTTTTAATATATTGTAATAATGCATAATTATGTGGACATGCATATTAGATCGTTTTTTAGTGAAATATAATCCCTCCAGAAAGGCAGGAAAAGCCCGGAAACTTACTTTAAAACTAAATATGTTCCCTAAAACGGTGACAGAGCTACAGACCCATGACAGCCTTACACAGGTAGCCAGCAGCTATGACCAGCACTACCTGTGCAGTTAATAAAAGGACAGGTAATGTGTGTCGCGCTGTTGCACGCACAGCACGATCATTTGTTTCAGTTCGTCAGTTGCAACAAGACAGCTTACCAACGTGTACGTAATAAGCTGATACTCCTGGGTGCTACACACTACAGTGTGCGCTGTACACCTACTTACTGGTTGTGTCGCATCAGTCTGTGTCTCTGAGTTAACTTGTGTTTCTCCTGCAGCTCCGGACCACTAAAAATACGCGTGCTCTTTGTGAGTAAGTAACTTGTCTTCACTATGTTCCTATATACAGTGTGGTGCAAAAGTTTGGGCAACCTTATTAATAGTCATTATTTTCCTTTATGAATCGCTGTTACAGTAAAAAAATGTCACTTGCATATATCATATAGGAGACACACGCATTGATATACACTAAATATTTATTTCATGTCTCTTTTTTTGTGTTGCCAATTTATGCACCTGCTTGATTTAGTTTAAACAGTTATTGCACACTTTCTGTAAATCCAGTGAACTTCATTTCACTTCTCAAATATCACTGTGTGTGTCTCCTATATGATATATTTAACTGACAATTTTTATTGTGACAACCAATGATTTGTACAGGAAAATAATTACTTTTCACAATGTTGCCCAAACTTTTGCATCACACTGTATTAGTATGTTTTGTCATTAGTATAATATGAAATAAATTCTACTTGTGTCAAGTCAGGTGCCAATATTTGCTGTGTAGTAGAACTGAGACATTTGTCATTATAAATGTTTATTTGAAAAAATATATAAATTCAGTAACAAAAACATTCAACATAAATATATGAAATTTAACTATTTACAGAGAGAAAGGAATAAAAAGGACCCAGCTTGGAGTGGAAGAGCCTCAGGGAGAAGGAGGAGAAAAATGAGAACATTGTTTCTGCCCTGGAGAGCTGCTGCCTCATCAGAAAACTACTGATCATTAGAGTCCAATGTTTCCAAATTTAACACACCTATGCTGTTTTCAAAAGCTAATTTATAAATTTGAAATTTCACGAATTCTCGTGTCTGAGGCGGCATGCTCTCCAGAGCAGGAACAAGGCTGAGGAGAAAATGCTCTGTTGGAGATGGGCGTGGCCTCTTTAGGGACTCAGGATGGCCAGCTCCACCGCCGATGGACCGTCCTGGGACCCGTCTCTCGCCCGCCTTCGAGCTGTCCTCCTCTGTGGGCCTGTAAAACACAGCACAAAACAACACAAAGAAATGAGGAGGCTGCTACTAGATTTTCATTTTCAAAATTGAAAAAAACCAGGATATAAACAGATTGGTTGTAGATATTTAGTAAAGGTGATCACAAGGAAATCCAAGCAAGTAAAAAGCTGTCAGTGCTTGATGTTCATACCTGCGGGTGCAGCAGCAGGAGTGGAGGGACCAGGGACTGGGGAGCCAGGAGAAGCAACAGGGGAGGACTCTGCATGATTACTTGACTCTATCAAGACAATATTAAATGTTAACAGGTTGAAGACAATAGTCATTGAGAATATTATATTATTATATACTTATTATTATATACAGTGGTCTCCCATTTATTGCAGCACATGAACAGTAGTCACAGTTCTTACAAGTTGATTCTCAAAGTGCAAACCTTTGTCGATTTTAAAACGTAAAAGTATTATGCCGCGCTTTTTCTCCGTCTGCGGCGCCACTTTCGTGCGCCTTTTTCGCTCCCGGTGCAGGTGTCTATTTCCGAATGAGGGTCATAGTTATGGGTGTTTTTGTGCTGTTTTTTCTATTGGACGTGATGGTTATCAAAACCAAACATGATAAGTTTGACAAGCGCAGGAGACACGACACGGAGGAGATTTGTCATTTGGGCTGCAGAATGCAATGCGCAGTGTTGAAAGCTGTACGGTGCAATAAAAAAAATCAGCGAAAAGGCGAAGCGGTGACGGATGAACAGCGGGGCTACTGTATACTGTTTATTAATAAACAAAATATATTCCTGTATGACAACACGCATAAATTAACTGCCTACATTAATTCATTGTAAACATACCTTCTGACTGACACTCCCCTGCTGCCTCTTTGGGCTGTCCCTGGTCCTCGGGGGAGAAGTTCCCCACGGTCTGCACCATATTTCCGCTAGTCTCCCGCGGGGTGAGGAAGGAGTCCAGAAACCCCATGACCGCGAAGAACTTCCATCTCCTCTCCGATCCTGCTGCAGACCCACTCCTCTTCTCCTTCTCTGTCCTCTTCTCCTTATTATAGGTGTCCCTGAGGCTCTTCCACTTTCTCCTGCAGATGTCCTCTGAATAAACGCATTATCTTGTTAGCGGAAAGGTATTTGTACATCAGTGGGAAAATAGCGGGACAGTAGGTGGGCTTGCTAGCTTTTGCGCGGCTTCATCGGGTCAGTCTGAAAATTAAAAAGAAGAATTTATGAACTTACCAGGTTGTCCGATCTCCTCACTTATGTGTCTCCAAGCTAGGTCCTTTTTATTCCTGTCTCGGTAGCAGTAGCAGCTAGCATCATACAGCTCGGGGTGATTAGCCACAGCACTGATTAGCTTTTCCTCCATACTGAATGAAGAATGGAGGGCTTTGGCTGGATCTGCCCCTTTGACCAAGGTCAGAGCCACGTCACCAGGCTCCTGATTGGTTGTCGCGGCGCGATTTGACGCTGGAGTTCAGTTCTTTCAACTGAGCGGTAGACACGAAATGCGCATATGCACAAAATGCAACACAAAAACTCACGCGCCTGGCTTTTTTCGCAAGTCAAACACGCCACACGCGCTACACTGACACGCATTTCAGGCGTTTTTGCGACGCTTCTGCTTCCGAATTTTTGCGGGACCGCAATCGTGTGTCATCGCGCTTTTCCATTGACTTTACATGTAAACCTGACGCTCGCGTCCATCGTGTTCGGTGTGAACACACCGTTAAGCACAAGACTCGCGTGCGGAGTGAAGCGGAAAAAAAGTGCGAGAGAGAGGGTGAGAGAAAGAAAAAAAAACCCACGGCTCGCGTCGTTCACGTCAAAGACCCGGCTCTAAGAGCCATTTCGTTCACAACCGACACATCACTAGTGGGAACATTTCCTGTCCTGATAGCAGTGAGCGCTTTGGTGTGGGCGAGGTGCCCACGGCAGCACTGCTGCTTGGTGAGAAGAGCGATACGCCCTTTCACATCAAAACGTTGTCATAAATAAGTCTCCAATAACACCAGAAAAAGTCACCAGATTTGTCGCTAGTTGCTTTTTAGAAAAAAAGTCACTAAAGGGCTCTGAAAACTCACTAAATAAGTAGGCAACACTGCCCCTGGTGTGTGCGCTCACAACAATCCCATATGGAAAAGAAATAGTAAAAACTTATATGATTTACTCATCAAAGTGGCCACTTTCTTATTACTTTCATATATTGTTTTAGTAAGTATCCAAAACATACAAGTTTCATTTATATAATTTTTCAAGGGATCTTATATCTGTTTTCACTCTTGTATGTAGACCGATACAAACTTTATAAGATTTATAAATATCTTTTCCATATGGGATGGCTGAGCCTAAACGGAGTCATGTGAGGATGCATTTTACCTCCACAAACAGCCAAGACGCGATTTGCATGTTTACATGTGGCAAGACAGTGAGGTGCTGTGGCAACATCACTACCCTCGTCAAACACCTCAGAGTAAATCATATCACAGAATATGACGAGCTTATGTTGAGGCGAACTGAAGCGGAGGAGAGGACAGGTGCTGCCAGGGTGAGACACACGTCTGTCGCAGAGTCCTTCAGTGCTGCAGGCAACGTGTTCAAATAGTGCACAACTTCAGGTTTTTTATTTCTATGTGATAATTCTGCATCATTAAGCTATAAGAACAAATAGTCTGATGTCCTGTAATCATTATGAAGCTATTATTATATTGTTTGTTTGCATCCATGTTTGTACACGTTGTTTTCTGGACATGTCTTATGTGTCACTGAGTTACTGAGTGTGTTTCCATATTTGTAAACATTGTTAGGCATGTCAGTTTTGCCTTACCCTTGTGTATTTGCTGGCTTTTCCTTCTGGCTTTTCTAATGTTTCTGCCAATTGTTCACAGTTGAAAAACTAGTAGTTTTGAGAAAACTTTTTTCTGCTGGCCATTTTGCTTTTCTAAAATGTCTGCTTAAGTTATTACTTTTCTGCTAAATCATAGTATTTCTGCTACTATATTACATTTCTACTAAGTTCTACTAAGAGTTTCTATTTCTAAATTATACTACTGTTCTACTGTTACACCATTTCTTCCAAGTTTTCATGTTTGTGCTAAATATGAACATTTCTGCTGAATTACAATACTTCTGCTATGTTGTTATGTTTCAAATTCAAATTTTATTTGTCACACACACACACAACACAGTATGACATGGGGGTGAAATGCTTGTAGCTGTACAATGCCCGACCATTAAATAACACAAAAACGTTTTACAGTATTTACAATTTACAGGTTACTACAAAATTTACAAATTAACTTAGAAATTTACAGTAAAAAAATGTGCAAATAGCAGAAAGAGATTATAAGGATTATAAATTATAGGAAATGTGTGGTGGTGCATGTGGTGATGTGATGTGTGGGAGAGTCCGGTCCTACACCTGGTTCAGGGTCCGAATAGCCTGGGGGAAGAAGCTCCTCCTCATTCTCTCTGTTTTGGCCTTAAGGGAGCGGAAGCGCTTCCCAGACCTCAGCAGTGAGAAGAGAGTTTCTGCTAAGTTATTACCTTTTTTCTAAGTTGTTATGCTTCTGTAAAATTATTAAAAGTTCAACTACTTTTCAAATAATGACTTCAGCTTCTTCAGCTGTTTTCAGCAGACAGCTTCAGCTTTAAAGCATCCACACAGCATTTTTGCAGGAAATGCAAATTTTTCTAGTTATAATTATGATATTTAATAAACACACACTGTATTTTAAAGAACATACATTAAGAAACCAATTGTATTAAATTTTTATTTCAAATATATTTCATTATATTTTCTGTCATCATTTTATTATAGATTAAGTGCAAGAGTTGTTAAGTGTGGATACGCAGCCCTGCCCTCCTGCACTATCAGCAGTGGGAGCAGCAGAAACCCCTCAACAGCAACATTTTACCCCATCAGGTAAAACATAGGCTATGTTTGCTTTGCCTTATTGCCACCTCACAACAGTGATATAGTATGATGCAATCCCATATTAGATACTTGATGAATGTGTGTTGTTGTTATTCAGCCTGGTTCAATGTGCCCCTTTTTAACTTGAGCACCCGCCCCTTTAAACATCTCTGCATGGCCCTGACCAGGAGGGGAGAGAGACACACAAACAACGAGCGCTCCCGTCCATTATTCTTGCTAATGTGACAAGCTGCAAGCCTGCATCAACCACTTCCGTGAGTACAGAACTTTCTGGCTTTTATGGAATCGTGGTTAAACAACAGCGACGACAACAGCACGCTACACACTTTTCACCACGCCTTCATCGACAGAGACCGTGAATGCACTGGGAAGCAACATGGCGGCAGCTGGTGCCCTACAATCACCGTGAGGGCTGTTTCCCTGTGTCCCTACTACCTCCTCAGAGAATTCCCACAGCTTTTCATCATCTTGGCCCTGACAACATCAGCAATCGTTTGATCTATAGTGTTACATCATATTCTATAAGGATGTTATGTGTTTGTAGACTTTCTGCCCAGTTTGACCCATTTAGCAGACGTCAGCCTGTTTAAGGCTCTGATGTCTATTCTGTGTGACTTACAGCAGTTATGACATGGTCTGATTTTCTCACCCAATAAAGGAATATTTCATATATCAGTCTACTCTTCATTCTATCAGACACAGTTATCACAGCTCGTACATTTGCTTTATACACATATGTAAGCATGGAGCCAAATGTAATAATGCCAACGTATTAAACGAACAATATTTGTCTCTTATATATAACACATCTGTATACACACTCACAGATACTCGTCTTTGAGTGAAGATTTAAGGTGATAGGACATATAAACAACTGTTCAAGCTCACTGCTGTAATATATCATAATAATCTGACTATAACTTTAATATTGGCCATATTATATTTACATTACCACAGTGAGATGACTTTAGTCTCATGACCAACATCAGCTAATTGTTATTTACTAGCTAATCTTAAATGACTGTTCAGCACAGGAATGAAGCCCAACAATCATGTTTTACGGTCCTTTGGTCTCAAATGAACAAAACATGTTCTCCTTCGTTTCTGTCACACAAAGCTGTATGACACGTTTCTCGCGGTTAGTATCATGGTTGCTAGGCAACCTGAACAGCGCGACGAAGGCAAGACCGTCCTATTTCACAAGCCTCTCACTTCCGCACTTCTCATACTTATAGTACGCACCGTGCGTAGTGCGCGTACTTCAAGCGTGCAGACCCTGAATTGGGACACAGCCTAGTGGTGCCGAGCTGGCGCACCGAGTAGTTCCTGTTACCTGCTGTGTGTCTGTTTTTACAGGTAAGCTGGGTTCCAAATAATACATATGTGATAGACAACAGTAGCAATCGAAAAGCTAGAGAGCCAGTTCACGAGTTTAAGGGTTGATAGCGACGAACCACCACCAGCTGTTGCTAAAAGCACCTTTGTTAGCTAGCAAAGTATTTACAAATAATTCTCCCGTTCATTGATCCGAGCATGCGCAGAATGACCCACAGCGCTCCTTTGATCTTCTCGAACGATCATCGTGACGTCACGGCGACATCACAATGATCCTTTGAGAAGATCAAAGGATCATTGTTTTGTCACAGCGACATCGCATTCTCTGCCACGCCCACCGAGTCTATAAATAGGAGCTCGTTCAACAGTTTACAGCAGAAAGAGACAGTTGTTTGAGACACAGCTACCCTTTGACACCCTTGAGCTTTAACCCTTTACAAAAATGTCACAGGGAGATCGGTCAAACATACTGGAGCGTATGAGAGAGCACCTCCGGCATCAAAACGCACGACTCATTGAACAAAACACACGACTCACCGAAGAACTCGAACGAGTGACTGAAATGTGCACAGAATTCAGTCACGATGTCACACAACTTGATCAAGAAAACGCACAACTCAAGCTAGAAAACGCACAACTCAGTCAAAACTACATAGAACTCAGTCAAGAATACACACAACAGAGGCAAGAGATGGCAGAACTCAGACAAACTGTGGAAAATCTTCAGCGCCCAGCGGTACGGGAACAAGAGAAAACAGAAAGAGAATCGCCTGGTTCGTGGGGTGTAAACCTACTTAAAGTAGGTTTAACTGTTGCCGGATGTGTCATTGCGTTTCCTGCAGCTTTCTGGGTCGCCTCTAAGATTTTCAGCTGAAGCGAATGTCCCGCTCTGTGGGGTCTGCCTCGAGGCCGGCGTCCGTCTGGGTCGATCCTTAATAGTCGTTTTTGCTGAGTTCTCATTGCTTCGAATCACGTGTCCATACCACCTCAGGCGGGATTCGAGCATCTTTTGAACTCGAGCCACAGTCCACCGACCTGTCATAAATACGCTATGCTCTCCTTTATGTTTGATTTAATTTTGCCCCTCACCCCCCAACCAGCCATGGCAGAAGACCGCCCCTCCCTGAGCCTGGTTCTGCCAGAGGTTTCTTCCTGTTAAAAGGGAGTTTTTCCTCTCCACCGTTGCCAGAGTGCTTGCTCATAGGGGATCATTTGATTGTTGGGGCTGAATTTTTGGATTTCATTTAATTGGCTTGAACTGAAAAATCTAAAAATTCATGTGAGGGCTTCACATAGTGGAGAGCACTACATTTGCTAACTGCTCTTTGTTTATTTGTAGATTTTGTAGTTCTTCCTACTACAAAAACTACAAATGAAAACAAGGCAGTTAGCAGCAAATGAAAATAAATAAAACACTTAAAAAAAATCTGCTACTGCTCTGTGTGTTTACTTCAGTGAACACTTGTATGTTTTTGTGTTAGAAGATTATAGATTGTCCAAAATGTCCTACAGCCTGCCAGAGTACGAAATGAGGATAAAACAGGAAGTTTGACAGCAGTGAGTTCCTGCAGCGACCTCTCGTTTCTCTCCTCAGTGCTGCATGTTCGTGAACGTGAGCCTGGACGCGAAGGACGCGGTGAAAACTCTGAGCGCTGCAGTTCGGCTCCACCATACGGCAGGTGTCGCTCAGCAAAGCGATGCAGAAAAACAACAGAAACACCAAATAGGACAGATGTTTCAGGCACGAGACGTCCCTGGGCTTTCTGAGGGGACAACAACAACAATAATAACAACAATGTGCAGTAAAACATACACTCATTCTTTTCATTTATTAAGTTCCTGTGTTGTGTTGTTTGTGTTGTGCGTAGTGCCGACGCGGGACAGTTTGCAATTGTGTAGTGCTGTTGTTCTAAGTGTGACTGTGCAATGACAATAAAGAGTCTCTCGTCTCATCTTGACGATGAGCTCGTCCACCACAGCACTGAATCCAGCTCAGTTGCAAGTTACAAAAGAAAATCATTTTTACTCGAGTACTAAAATTCATATTCAAGAAAACGCATGTTTCAGCTTCATTGCACGAGGCAGAGCAATTACGTTTCAGCGGACATCATGGCGTCCGCGTGTCCAGCTGTGGAGAGGACTCTTCTTTTGCCTTTCTTATCTTTACTAAGTAGAGACGTACAGGAAATAGTTGAGAGGGAAAGGGCCGGACTCAAACCCGTGCCGCTGCGTTCCAGCCATGTGGCATGTGGTCACCATGAGCTGAGCTCAGCCGACGTCAGAGACGCCTTTGAGTCAAACGTATGACACGTGTCCGTCTGTGGTCCTAGCTGCTGCCTCCTCGCTCCTTCAGCAGCTGCTTGAGGACACTGGACTGTTTCAGCGCTCTCAGGTTAGAGATGTCCTCCGCGATGACCGGGATCTCCTCGCCGCGATGCTCCTCGTCACCGTCGCCTTCCTCGCTGTCAGAGAGCGTGCACAGGAGAGCGTCGTTCTCGTACGTGGGGAAGTAATACCTGCGGAGCGAGACGACGTTTAGTGCTCAGGCTCAAATTAGTCCCAAAAAGGACGCCATTTTCATCAGCTGATAAAAATACTCCAAATGAAGTGTAAACATCTGTGGCGTTGACCACGTTCATCAGCAGCTGTACGCCAGCTTTAAAGCCCGCGCTCTCATTGGTTAACTCTGCAGGCGCTTCCTTAAACCTACTGCGGCTGGTCCCAGGCGGACATCTCTGGCAGTTTCATCACGTGACCTTCAGCCGCGATGTGACGCAGGGCGTCCGCCCGGCAGTCGAACATCCGCGTGCAGCCGTAGCAGTGGCTCTGATGGATCTGCCGCCGGATGAAGTTCACCAGTTTGACCTGCTGGTAGAACTTGAGGTCTGAGGGAGGACAGAACATTAGAAACACTCAGAAGGAAGAAATAGAAGCAAACTGCGCTCGAATTACCACGGCGATTTCACCCACTGAGCTCGGTCTTAAGGAGGTGGAGGTCGAAGCCGTGAGCCTCCTGCAAACACAAAACAGAAAGATGTCAGGGTCACGCACGCGACGCCCGTTACAGACTTCATAAATAACAAAACCAGAAAGCAGAGAGAAACTTTTCTGCCTCTCAGGTAAACTCGTCACTCGTGAGCACAAACTTAGAGTCACGTTTGGGAAACTGGTTCTGACTTTAAACCAGAACGTTTAATCAACGACAAAATCGGACTGCAGTCGACGTCCAATCCTAGATTTATTTATTGTTCACGAGTGTTAAGTCTAATTGTTGAATGTTGTCATCGTGTTTCTTAAATTTGTACGGTCTGAGTTCAACCTATAGGATCAAGACGTTCCTTTGTCTCTGACCTCTCCAACCACTCTGTGCTGGGGGAGCTTTTATTGCAGATGCATCCTGACAGATCTGTTGTGAGCTTCCTGCTTTTATGACACACACACACACACACACACACACACACACACACACACACACACACACACACACACACACACACACACACACACACACACGTCTTAGAACCATTGGGGGGTTTTACAGTGGGAGGTGCTTGTGTTGTATTGTGTATTGTAACTGCCATGTCAATAAATAGCTACGGGGGAAGCTGCTCTTTGAAGGACTTCGGGCCTGAGACAGGACAGGGGCGTGGGCTCCAAGAGCTGGTTCTTGACCAAAGACTTCCCTCGTTAGCGAGTGAAAAACCGGTTGAAGATGTTCTGTTATGTCTTGTTTCCTTCATGATGAATAAGTCTCTAAACTAGCGGGGCATGTGGAAACAGACCCAACAACGAGGAAACATTTTTATTTGCTCGTTAAAGTTTTGACAATCATGTATTTATTTGGAAACTTTTCAAAATAAAAGGCGCTTCATTTTAAAAGCTCTTCAGCTTCGGTCCGTCTGTGTGTGAGGGCACTTTCTGAGTAAAATCCATGTTTTGTGCGAACGATGGATTCATATGTTTGCAGAGACCTCAGGAAGCAGATCGTTTCCTGTTAGTGTGCACTGTCTCCGTTCTCCCAGAAGCCTTTGCAGAATCGTTTCAGGGATGAAAAGCAGAAAACGATATTTTCCTTCTCTGAAACTTCTACGTTCCCGTACCTTCATATGCGCGTAGATCTGCTCCAACGTCTCCGATTGGTGATCACAGAACAGACACACTGCAGAGACCGGATGAGCCTGCCAGTCCGACCAATCACTGCGGACGATACAGAGATGACACGAGCAGACATTTACACAGGATCAGAGGAGGACTAGGAAGTGGACTTGATTGAAACTTTTGCATCCAGGCTGACACAGTAAATAAGAATATTATCAGGACGGACAATCCAAGGTTCAGTATCTGGGATCGAGCCGGGGATCAAACCTCCAACCTTTCGCTGCACCTCCTGATCCACAGCTACCCCGAGCTCACAGCACCTGGTTCAGCACCTGGTTAGCGCTGGAGATCAATTTTTCCTCATGTGATCCTTCAGCGTGGTTTTATCTCGAAACGTTTTCTCGCAGTACAGACACTGCAGACTGAAGCGAGGGGAGCAAAATGAAAAGGCGCGCGAAACAAAACTTAACGCTGTGAATAAAAAGCAACGATTAGCGTACCTGTCCAGTTTGTCCTGCAGCGTGTCGAGGAACTCGCTGCAGTAGACGATGTTGTCCGGCAGTCCGATGCTGAAGGAATGCTCTCTGGCCATGTGGTTCAGCAGAGACGACCTGGAAACAGCACGTGGAGCCATTTTTAATAAACAAAAGAAAACATCAGCTGACATCATCACTGTTAGCACTGCGCTGCAGTCCTTTGGGCTTCGTCCAGAAGTTCCCATTTGGACAAGACTTCAAGATCCACGCAGCGTGCCCATAGTGGCAGACAGAGGGAAGCAGCCTCTCTCGCCATGGGCCGCTGCATGTCCAAATGTGAGGAGACCCGGAGCGGACGCGGGTTATGTCTCTCGGCGTCCTCCCGCAAGGAGCTGGAGGTGGTGGCTGTGCAGAGGGAGGCCGAGCATCTGCGAACCAACACAGTGACTGAAAATGGATGGATGGAAGCTTAACTGGAGGTAAGACACAGATCCACACAAGAACTGTGGTAAACACCAGTGAGTCACACCTTCATGCCATTCATGAACCAGCGCACACCTGCACAGGTCTCAGACCTGACCCTTAGCAGGAGAGGAAGAAGGGTGAGGAGCTGCACTGGTCTCAGATCAGCTTCTTGGTTCAGGCTCAGACATGTCACTGAATGATGTTTATGGAATTATGCGTAAAAAGCAGCTTTTTGGGGGTTGGATCATAAGAGATGACTACAGGAAGCAAAGAAGCTTTTAGTCACATGATTTCAGGAAGCTCTACCTTCTGTCTGCTTTCATCTAACACACGTGAGGTTTCCAGGACTGATGGGAATCCCGTGGCGCTTTACCTGTTTCCCGTGAACTCTTCGCTGCAGAACATGCAGAGATGATGGAAGCTGCTGTCGTCTCGCTCCTTCTGCTGCTGCTCCAGGACCTCCTCCTGTGGGAGCACAGAAGAAGAGCTCAGAGGAATTCTTCAGAAAACTACCTCAGAGTGCTCAGATATTTAAAGTGCAGAGGTTACAACGACACAAAGCGTGTCAAATCACTCAAATCTGCAATTTTTCTGATTTTTCCTGATTTTCAGACTTTGCCTCAAAATAAAGTTTAAAAGAAACGAAACTTCCAGCAGCACAAGATTCACTCAGGATGCTCCGAGTGTCACGTCTCCTCACCAGTCGTTTCTGCTGCAGCTTCTCTCGGAGGACTCTGTCTTCTGGAAGGACGTCACACAGCAGGAAGTAGTCCTCCTGCTTCTCTGTCAGGTCAGCGAGGAAGAAGAGTTTTTAATGAGTCATTAATCAGAGCTGGAGGAAGTGTACGTGGTTCACTTTGAAAGGTCAGGTCCTCTGTGGGTTTGAGTGAACTCACCGACTGGGCCCGTGGAGTTGGTTTTGATGACGCTGCAGAAATCTGTGAGCGGCTGCTCGAGGAATCTGCCCTTCCAGTACAGCAAGTACCTGATGGAGGAAACTCGTCAGTAAAAACCGACTCACAGCCAGGTTTACCGGCGCACAGAAACACTTCGTCACGGTTCATAAAAGCAGCACACTAACAGGCGTGGACATGCTGGACTTGTTGTATATATTTATACTTGTAAGGTAAGGGTTTCCCCCCATCACCCCAAATAATTACAGGAAG
Organism: Maylandia zebra; assembly: GCF_041146795.1. Classification (NCBI taxonomy): domain Eukaryota; kingdom Metazoa; phylum Chordata; class Actinopteri; order Cichliformes; family Cichlidae; genus Maylandia; species Maylandia zebra. The sequence goes on along the minus strand of NC_135173.1, from coordinate 67,379,919 downwards.
TCTTTGGTGAAATGATCGAGTTCCAAATGCTAAAAACATCCAAACGTGTTCCCGAGAGTTAAACGAGTGAGCCGGAGCATGTGTGGCTCGTACTTTGGGACGTCTGCGATGAGTTTGACGTCGGCGATGACAAGCTTGTGCTCCATCAGCAGGTGTCTGAGGAGGACGTCTTTCCGCGGCGGTCGGACGGACTCAGAGCAGAACAGGCAGACCAGCGGCTCGGAGCCGGGACATTGAACACCGGGAGAGCTGGAGATGTCAGCCGGCTGATCGGGGAAACACACCTGCTCCAGAATGCTGTCCTTACCTGAGAAAGCAGAAGAGAGACTACACCTTATATACCACACACACTCTACTCCAGACCAGGTGAGTCAAAACCAAGCGGAAGCGAGAATGTACAGCCTGGCATGAAGAAGCATTTCCCTCTGATCTACAAAAATCTGTCTGTATACAATTATTTTCATCACCCGTGGGGACAAAACTATGATCTAAAAGTAAAAAAATAAATAAATTAATGAATTAAATAACTCATTAATCGAACTCAGACTTTACACGCTGTTAAATCCTGAATAAACTTCACAGCTGTCAGACTGAGTACTGACTGAATATAGAGATTGCTATATAATCACAGTTAGCAGCCCAGCTATTTCCTAGCCTGCTAGCTTAGCCGGGCGGGTTCCCGCCTGCTTTTCTGATTTTTTTTAGCCTTTTTTCTGCTGATTGTGGATTCCCACAGACTCGGAGAGTCACCGACACCCAAACCTTTGCACGCAGACCACCAGATATCAGCATTAAAGCCGCGGACACGTTTAAAAGGTCACACTTACCGTCTTTACTCGGCTCGCTGGCGGCCATGTCTGGTGTCACGTGGTGCAAATAACACAAATCGAACCAATCGGAGGCCGTAAAATGCCAACGAAGCGCCTTCGCGGACCCCCGGTAAAACACGAATTAGAAAAGGTGCATTCAAGTGGTTCAAGGAAATATAAAAACTCAAGTTTCGATAGCTGAAGGTTAATTAATGTGAATGAAGTTGACTAACATGTAACGTTGGACGTTGTTGCATATATATAGCAAAGAATGTAAATCACATGAACACTCAGATCCTCAAGATATACCTGAGCGTGTTCTCTGAACATGAAAGTTTAGTGTTCATAAATCCCCATTTATTAACATTACATTAGCATATGTGTCCTCCCCTCTATTACAAATTTTTAAATGAAACGTTATTTGTGAATGTGTACCATGTGTACAGGTGTAAGGCTCCCTAAAATAAAAGTCTGAAAATAACATTTGAGTTTCTGTACAGGGGGGCACAAGAAGGCTGGATATGGTGCAAATTCTTAAATAAATGACCCAAGTTTTATACGTGAAGTCAGTTTTAAGGTGGAGTGGCTGCTGATGACACACAGCTTGGATTCGGGAATTCACTGGAAGCACGTTGTGGTCAAAGACCACTGGGGGGCACAAACAGCTCAGTGTTCATCCTGCAGTCTGACTCACTCTGTTATTCTCAAAAAAAAAAAAAAAAAAAAACTATAGATAAAAGCAATGACAGCAATACTGCAGAAATAATAAACCGTTCTCCCTTTAAGCACAGAATGAAAATATGAAAACACACTGTCAGCTGTTTTTTTTAAATATTGCAAATACATACATGATGTGATGTCATGCCATGGTGATAATCTCATATATGACACGTTATTATGACTCTGTAATCACCGAAAAGTGCTCACAGTCAGTCTTTGTGACTGCAGTTTGTTAGTCCAGCATAAAGAACAAAGTATTTCACAAACACTTTTAACCAGTATATAAAAAAATATTTTGAGTTTTAAAAGTTCATGTTCACTGGCGCACACACTACCAGACACTCCTTCTCCATGCTTCATGGTGGGAACCATGCATGTAGAGACCATCGTTCACCTTTGTGGAACCAAAGATCTCAAATTTGGACTCATCACACCAAAGCACAGATGGTCTAATGTCCATTCCCTGTGTTTCTTGGCCCAAACTAATCTCCTCTGCTTGCTATTTGACCATAAAGGCCTGATTCACACAGTCTCCTCTGAACAGCTGATGTAGAGTGTGTCTGTTACTGGAGCTCTATGTGGCATTTATCTGCGCTCTGATCTGAGTAGCTGTTAACTTGTGATTTCTGAGGCTGGTGGATGAATGTATCCTCAGCAGCAGAGGGGACTCTGGCTCTTGCTTTCCTGGGGCGGTCCTCGTGTGAGCCAGTTTCTTTGTAGCGCTTTATGGTTTTTGTGAAGTTTTTGCAATTTCCTGGATTGACTGACCTTCAGTTCTTAAAGAAATGACAGACTGTTGTTTCCTTCGCTGATTGGTTCTTGCCATAATATGAATTCTAACAGTTGTCAAATAGAGCTGTCAGCTGTGTACTAGGCCTGCACAATAAATAAAAAATTTATTGTCATCGCAATATCAGCCTGTGCGATGGGCCCATTGCAAAAGACAGCGCAAACCGCGATAATTGGGTACCTTAAAATGTTTACGCACGTGCTTTAAAGAATTTGCCAATCAAAGAAACCCCTTTACACATTTGACCAGTCGAACAGAGCCCTTCACGGCATTAACCAATCAAATGGATTAGAGGCCCGCCTCCTATGTAGGTGGGGAGCGAACAACGCTGCAGCGACGAGTCGGAGTTGTAATGGCTGAGAGCGAGACGCATGACGAGAACGCTACTGACTATGAACTCGTGGCTAAAAAATAGTACCTCGCTTATTTGGAGGTACTTTGGATTTGGTAAAGACGACGTTCTCCAAACACAGGTGCTCTGCAAAACTTGCCGAACACTCGTGGCAACCACCAGAGGAAACACGACTCCACCATCATCTTCAACACGACCACAGAGAACTGTTTGAAGAGTTCCAGAAAGACAGGGCTAGCTAATGTTGCTAATGTTAAGACAAAGAGCCCCGCAGTCCAACGGCCGTCTCTGTATCCGAGTTTTTAAAGTGGAACTCCTTATGAGAAAACGTGGAAGCGCTACAAAGAAATAACAGAGGCCATTACACATTTTTTGACAAAGACATGATGCCTATAAATACAGTTAGCAGGGAGGGCTTCACCAGTCTGATACATAAAGTGGACCGGAGATACCGCATCCCCTCAGGAAACTACTTTTCCCATGTCGCCATTCCACAAATGTACGAAACATGCCGCAAGACTAGGGTGGGTTTTAATAATCGATTCATCGATTAATATCGATTCTGGCTTGGATAACGTGATATCGATTCATTAAAATCCTGAATTGATTTTTTTAATATAAATGTATTTTGCCCGAAATTCCAGAATCTCAGGTGAAACTTCACAAAATTTTGACAACCACCAAACATTTAAAACAGTGAATGAGAGCAGGAACACAGATTCTGCACAGAGACGTAAACACAAAGCGCCGACGGATCAGGATCAGTGAGATGTGACTTTCTCACCCGACGGCACGGACACGCTCGGGGCTGAAAGCCGACAGCTCGCTGATTCTGATGTTTCGGCGGGTCCGCGCTTTGTGTTCACGCCGTTTTTGCACAGATTCTAAAGCTGTTAGTTTGATCTCTCTCCAAACAACATTGACCGAACCAGCAGCAAAAGAAGATCCAAACGCTTCACATAAACATCGTCATGAATTCACTCTGACTGTTGCTGTTTTGCTTCCACCAGGATAAAATCACACTTCATGCACAGCTCTCTCTCTCTCTCTGTACTTCAAGAACAGTTTCCCGTCTGTCCCCGAAATCTGTTTTCTGCATTATTTGCTTGGTTGTTACGCACAAGTCTACTGTTGTTTACAGCCTGTCGGCCGATGTTTTTTTTTACTTACTTCCAAAAAGAAAACCTAATTTCTGCCGTTCAATAGGCTTCTGAACAAATGTAAACTTTTTAAAATGATGCAAAACGCTGTCTCTAATAAAACCGCTGTAACTTCAGAGGCAATGTTCATAAGCTGGTTAATGGTTTTCTTTCGTTTTTGATGTACTGCAGAATATTTTTATAAAATCCAGGCCAGGAAAACCACCTTCATGTGTTTCTGTGTTTTATCTTCAGCTACTTTGACACAAAGGCCTCTGCTGTGACGCTCACACCTGTGATAAAGTCTTGCGTGTGTCAGCTTCCTTTTTATAGATACAAAAATATGTAAATGTACTGATCTGAATTATAATCTGACTGAGGCAAAATTTCCCAGATTTAAATCGAATCGAATCAAATTGAATCGAATCGTGTATCGAATCGATTCAGGACCTTGTGAATCGGATTCGAATCCATTCTAGAAATCATGGACGATACCCAGCCCTACACAAGACCGTCACATTTGAACTGAGCCAAGCTGAAAACTACGCTACAGACCTATGATCAAGTCGTACAACGGAGCCATATATGAGTTTCACAGTGCTCTTCCTCACCGAAGACTTTGAACTGAAAACACGGTGTCTAGAGACTGTGTGTTTTCCAAACTCTCACACTAGTGAAAATATAGCCCGTGTATTACGTGAGGTGCTGGCCAGCTGGGATCTTAAAGAAGACCCAAAAATTTTTATGGGGGCAATGTTTCAATGTTAAAGTGCACTTTGTTGTTACACTGCTAATACAGCAGCTTTCTTTAAATAAAACTGTTGCAGTAAAACGGAAATTATGTATTCGGAGTTTTTTGTTTGTTTTGCTATTTATTTTATCGCAAGTCATATCGTTATCGCAATATTGATCGCAGTTATCGCACATCGCAGGGTTTCCTAATATCGTGCAGCCCTACTGCGTGCCAACCTGACTTCTAGTCCCAGATTCAGAAGGCAAGAAATTCCAGGATTCCAGCTTTGGAGTTAACACACCTGTGAAGTGAAACCATGTCAGGTGACTACAGCATGAAGCTCGCTGAGAGAAGGCCGAGGGTTTAATTCCATGTGTTCATCCATAGTTTTGATGCCTCCAGTGAAAATCTGTAAATAGTCATTAAAATAAAGAAGAACCAAATTTAAATATTATATATTTGTGATTGTTATTTATGTTTTTGCATATTTCAGTACTTATTTTTGAGAATTTCTTGTTCTATTAATTGTAGTTATTTGTAATGTTTTACTCGTTGTTTGGTAGCATGCTGCAATACTGAGACCTGAGAATGTCACGGTCTGTGTGGCAGACTGTGGGGGAGAAAGGACCTAAATGCTGGACTCTGTGCAGTAAACAGTGCGTTGATTTACAGTGAAGTAAATGTAACACACAACAAATCTCCAGTGCGCTCCCACGACTCCCGTGTCGCGCCTTCTCCCAAGTGTCTGTACTCTGCTCCCGAGTCTCCGCACTCTCCGTGCAAAAACAAAATCCTCTAGCAAACAGAGCCCCTAATCCCAACGGTTTCAAAGTCCGACCGCACGTCCAGCAGCGCTGTCAAAACAGTCCCCAAAAAACTGAAAAAATCAACCACAGTTCTGCCACAGTTTTGGCAGCTGGCCCGATGGACGGTGACGGCAGGAAAACAGCTCGAGCGGCCTGCCACAGGTCTGGCAGCTGTGGCATAGCAGTTCTGGTGGCCGGCCAGTGATCTGATGACAGCCTTGTAGTAGGTCCAGCCACGTAAGAGCTCCGATGGCCCATGGCGAAGCACTGCAGGTGGTTTGTGACACGCAGGCCGTGCTGGTGTGGCAGCTGCAGGCAGTGGAAATGATGGTGGTGTAGCAGCCACTGGGGGTAGATTGGACGGTGATGCAGCAGCAACAGGTAGGTAAAGTGATGGTGGCGTGGTTATGGCAGGCGGTTGAGCAGGTGAGGTCTCCAACATCATAGACACAGGAACAGCAGCACAATGCAGAAACAAACACATATCATATAACAAGAGTCATAAATGCTCATGGACCCTGGGTCGCTCAGACCCAGGTCCTGGACAGAGAATCTGTTTTTCATTCATATCATGTCAAATGGCTGAATGACAGTGAAGCTGAGTCTGAGCTCTCTTCTGCTTTAGTCATTTGTGGCACAAATTTAAAAAGTTTCTGGAAACATCCCTCAGAGGTTTTGGTCCATGTTGACATGACATCATCACACAGCTGCTCCAGATCCATGATGTGAATTTCCTGTTCAACCAAATTACATTCAACTCAGTTCACTTTTATTTATACAGCAAAAACAACAACAGTTGCCTCCAGGTACTTTATATTGTAGAGTAAGAACCTTATGATAATAAAGAGACAAAAGAGAAACTCCAACAATGACATGTGAGCAGCACTTTGGCGACAGTGGGAAGGAAAAACTCCCTTTTAACAGGAAGAAACCTCCAGCAGAACCAGGCTCAGGGAGGGGCGGGGCCATCTGCTGTGATTGGTTGGGGTGAGAGAAGGAAGACAGGATAAAGACATGCTGTGGAAGAGAGACAGAGGTTAATAACAGATATGATTCAATGCAGAGAGGTCTGTTAACACATAGTGAGTGAAGAAGAAACACCCAGTGCATCATGGGAATCCCCGGCAGCCTACGTCTATTGCAGCATAACTAAGGGAGGATTCAGGGTCACCTGGTCCAGCCCTAACTATATGCTTTAGCAAAAAGGAAAGTTTGAAGCCTAATCTTGAAATTAGAGATAGTGTCTGTCTCCTGAATCCAAACTGGAAGCTGGTTCCACAGAAGAGGGGCCTGAAAACTGAAGGCTCTGCCTCCCATTCTACTTTTAAATACTCTAGGAACAACAAGTAGGCCTGCAGAGCGAGAGCGGAGTGCTCTAATAGGGTGATATGGTGCTGTGGGGTCATACATACTAAGTATGATTTAGTCTGATGCTTGCAGTGTTAGTGCAAACAAAATGGAAGGAAACAATAATCAAAGCAATCTGGATTCTTCCAGCAGTGTCACTAACACAGATGTAGTGATGGACAGGTGTGACACAGATGTTTCTGATGCCCCTCGTGGTTCTGTCAGGACATCATTAGAGTGACATGAAAACCTTCAGATGTTATGATGTTACTCTTTCAAACCCTTTCACCACCCTCTCTCTCCCTCTGGAGGTGGTGCTCTCTCGGCCTCCCTGCGGCTCCTCGTTCTGCTCGAGCAGGCCGCTCAGGTGCGCTCAGGTGCTGCATTATTCACACCGAGCCCGGGGGCTCTAATTAAACCCTGGAGAGAATTGGAATCGTATGCCCTTTTGTTTAAGTGCGCTTTTCACTTCTCTATGTGCACGGCGCTGTTGTACTACCGTGGCAGTATAATCATGGTCAAAATCGATGGGTTTGTCTTTGACGAGGATCTTCTTCTGCCATGCGTTTCTGAGGACGGTTTCCTTTGTTTTGAACGGAAGAAAACAGACGACAATGGAACGGAGAGCGGCATCAGCACCTGGCTTAGGACCGAGGGATCGGTGAGCCCGTTGTATTTGTGGGTCAGTGCCATCAGGTATTAGCCTCTCTCTTCTGATCACATTTTCAACAAAGCTCATTACCGAACTGCCCTCTTCTCCTTCTCCTTCTCGATCTAGACTCAAGGTCTTCTAGCCTTTCAGTTAGTTTCCTTTGCTCCATTAGCGATTGTCTCAGCGCGTCATAGGCCACCACTGACCAGCTTTCAAGCCCCGCCACTCGTGTTTCGGCTTCCTCGAGTTTCTCGCCGTGTTCTTGGAGCGCTAGCTTGTTAGCCGATAGCTGTTGGTTTGTGTCTTCTTTGAATTTCTTTAGGTCGTCTTTCAACTCACGCCTGAGGTCTTCTTTGAATGCGTCGAAGTCAGCTTTCATCTCCGTCCGGAGGTCAAAGATTTGTTGGCTGATATTTTTAATGCCCTCTTGCAAAGATTCGAGATTGGCCCCCTCGCCATTTTCTTCATCTGACACACAGACACAGTTACTCCTGAGCTCCTAATTGTCCCTCAAACCTGATTCAGGGATCCACTCCTCTACTTCACTGTCCTCACTTTCTGAGGACAGAAAGTGCACATTCCCTTGGTTTCCCTCCATAAAAGGTTTTTTACATCCATGTCCTGTAATTATGAGTAGATTGTAAAGTAATAAACATTGACTATGATCATATAAATGCACACAAACACATCTCTACACGCAAATGCAAATGCATTACTGTATATTGCCTGAAAAAAATTGGGCTAACTGCACAGTGTTGTCTTGAGGCAACAAATGAAAATTAACAGTTTTACTGTATAAATAAATTTTAGTGGCTACAGGAAGAGGGTGATAGACTGTCTGAAGCAGTTAGAACAAGACAAGGCTATTGACCGGACCTCATACCACAGGCTGTACCCAGGGGAATCTACACCAACCACTATGGTTTACCAAAAATACATAAACAGGGTGCACCTTTAAGACCAATTGTCTGCATGATCAACTCAGTCACCTATAACATCTCCAAGTTTCTGGCTTCAATCCTCAACCTGCTGGTGGGCAGCTCTGAACACCACACTCAGAACACCTGGAAGTCAAGGTCAAAACCTTTTTTTAATGTAAAAGTGTTTTCGGAAATATTATTTTGTTGTTGATGTTGTAAATGTGATTTGCACTTCCCAGCCACCGTAGGAATCATACTTGTTATTAATCTCTGTCTCTCTTCCACAGCATGTCTTTATCCTGTCTTCCTTCTCTCACCCCAACAGGTCGCAGCAGATGGCCCCGCCCCTCCCTGAGCCTGGTTCTGCCGGAGGTTTCTTCCTGTTAAAAGGGAGTTTTTCTTCCCACTGTCGCCAAAGTGCTTGCTCACAGGGTCATATGATTTTACCTTACAATATCCTGGGGGCGATCGTGGCTCAAGAGTTGGGAATTCGCCTTGTAACCGGTTTGAGCCCCGGCTCGGACAGTCTCGGTCATTGTGTCCTTGGGACACTTCACCCACCGGGCCCTCTGCCTACCGCTGGCGCCAGTGTTCGGCAGCCTCGCCTCTATCAGTGCGCCCCAGGCTACAACGTAGCTGCCATCACCAGTGTGTGAATGGGTGGATGACTGGATGTGTAAAGTGCTTTGGGGTCCTTAGGGACTAGTAAAGCGCTATATAAATACAGGCCATTTACCATTTACAATATAAAGCACCTTGAGGTGACTGTTGTTGTGATTTGGTGCTATATAAATAAGATTAAATTGAATTGAATACAGATGCCTGCAAAATACTATCGTCCTCATTTTAGGTTTGACAGCATTTCTAGTAGATAATGGCTTGAGATTGAATTGAGGCTGTGGTTTGGGGAAGGCCTCAGAGGGGACTGGAGGCAAGTCCCAGGCTGTGCAGATACTAATGAGAAGTGAAAGGCTTGAAAAGGCGAGATGGGTGGGGCATGGAAACAATAATGAACAGGTTATAGTGCCTGTTATAGGTTATAGGGCAGGCGACATATATAGACATAGGAGAGGAAGTGACGTGTATGGAGGTGTGGTCCCACTCCTGAAATTCAGATCAATTATAACTGCAGTGTTCAGTCTGGGTCATTATTATGTATAAAGTCTGAAGTCACACATAAATGCTGGATCTGGTAACATTTTAACAGGAAACCACAATTCCAGGTTCTACCAGCACACTTTATCAACAAAGTGACATTAACCACTGATTTCTGGACTTTACAGTTTTTCAAACCTCAACCTTGAAATTTTGTTTTGTTAACATTTAAAGACTAACCACCCCTGCATTTTTAAAATATGCGGTCAGTTTTATTATACTTGGCTTCTAGTCTACTTCCTTAAGCAACATCTGCCTCTAGATGAACTTGTTCTGCTCCTCTGTCTTTCCCATCATATATTTTGTGTTCTGGTGGTGGATGTTCATGTGAAACATGGTTTAACATCTTTTATTTTACATTTTTAATAATAATGCCAGTGCATGTAAGCTAAAAGCTCAGGCTACTCGAAACACTCAAATTTGCAGTTTATTTGGTCCTTGGAGTTTAATGTCATACAGAGCAGATGTGAACACAGAAGCCCCATAACCTACTGGCAACACAGTCTACTCATATTGTGTCACAAAGGCCCAGAGACCTGTAGGAAACCATTGAACCACCAATCATTCCCAACCCGTTGTAAGTGCTTGGTGATTAGCTGCTATTGCCCCGTCATGCTGGCCTAGAGACCGGTCCTTAACCCCTCGCCAACCGCCCATTGCTATGCCAACGTGTAGATTCTGCAAACAGCTGATGAATGGTTTCTGGAGAGTACTGGTAGCTATCAGTATAATATGTTTACATATTTTTAAAATCACCATCACATATATGTTACTGTTTTTATTTGTTATCAAACTGTATCAATGCAGTATATTGTGAAAAAAAACGTGTTAAGATAACTGATCGAGTCTGTTTGGAAAAGCATCACAAAGTCTCAACATGATTATTTCTAATATTTATTCATTCAAAGAGAAAGAACCATCACTGCTTTTCAATTTGTTCGTGTCTGCCTTTCCTCCACAAAACATCCAGACATTTTTATTTTTAGTCTATCAGCATCGAGGCTTCTCACCCTCTGTGCCGGTATTGTTGACAAAGAGGCTTTTGAGGAAGAGTAGCTGCAGGTACCCAGAGGTGACGATGAGGAGGCTGAGGGCCATCGACCACCAGGTGATGTACTTTGAGTTGGACTGCAGCAGGAAGTAGTCTACGCTCTTTCTCATCCGACTGAAGCCGTAGTGCCGGAACATGTGAAAGACGTAGGTCTCCACTTTGTGGGTCGTAGTCTGACACAGCAGAACAGACGCAGGTATAAAAATCTGTTTATTCACTTTTGATGTGTCAAACTCCAACAATCCCGCCTCTGCTACCAGTTACTGTTTTTAATTCATTTTGTGAAACACTTTGAACTTAAGTGTGAAGTTTAAATACATTTGACTTGTTTTGGCTCACCAACTGCTGTCAGTACTGCCACAGACACCACAACACTATAACAACTGTAACAGCAGGTAGCTATGTGTACCTCGATGACGCTCAGTGTGTTGTTCAGCTCTTTGCTGATCTCCTCCTTCTTCTTCTCCTCCTCCTCGCTCTTTGAGGGATCTTGGTAGGTGTCATAGTAAACACCAAAGCTGAGGGAAACCTGCATCGAGCCGAAACGGTTGTGGAAGTTGCTGAAGCACATCTGATAGAAACCTGGAAGTAGACAAGTCAAGATGTTTTTCTTTTTTTTTTCCATATAGCACAGTTAAAAGTAACACAGCAAACACAAAATGTTTTCCAGTTAAAGCAAACCTATTACGTATCGCAGAATCCTGTGAAAATTGAGTTTATCCTTAATGTTTCCATAGGAATTAAAATCAGTTGTATTTGATTGGTGTATCCAACGGCAGATGTGAGAACCTTTGCAAATGCAGACGTTTTTGCAGTTTGCTGGTCTGCAGCATTCAGTTGTGTGTTAACACAATGCTACAATCATCTCAGGAGTGGATGTTCCAGCAAATTCAACCTAAGACCATCCAAACGCTCAGAAAAACTGCAAAACCCCAAGAATTCTCATTCTCAGACTCTACAGGCCTCATGTTAAATGTTAAAGTTCATGAGAGTACAAATAGAAACAGACGGAACAAGTGTGACTTGTTTGGAAGGGTTACCAGGAGGAAGCCTCTTCTCTTTAACTGAACATTGCAGCAACGCTCAGGTTCCTTTGGACAGACAAAACCAAAGTGGACATGTTTGTCCATAAAGGAGAAAACGAAACACGTCAGACCAGCTGTCAGCACTGTGGTGGAGGGATGATGATCTGGGCTCCGTGCAGTGACTCAGTAAACCATGAACTCCTCTGTATACAAATGTATTCTAGAGTCAGATGTGAGGCCATCAGCCACAGGACGATGATACCAAGAAGAGTGCCAAACCTCCAAAAGAAAAAGAATCAAAGTGGTGCAATGCTCCAGCCAGTCCAGACCGCAGCCTGACGGAGAAGCTGTGGTGGGACCTTCAGAGAACGGTGCCGAAACCGACTGAAGAGTTGAGTCTCAATGATGAGACTAATAACATCTACAGAAGCGGTCCCCAACCCCCGGGCCTCGGACCGGTACCGGTCCGTGAGTCGTGTGGTACCGGGCCGCGAGAGTTGAGGCTCAGGTGTGAAATGTATGGTTTTCAGGGTTTTTATCGGTTTTCAGTGTTATTTTGTTATCGTTTTTATCGTTTACTCGGTTTTCCTGGGTCTTTCCACGTGTGTTATGAATAAATTTTCTTTTTTTCGGTACCGGTACTAGTTTTATTTTGTTGTATTTATCCGCGACACCTTAAAGGCCGGTCCGTGAAAATATTGTCGGGCATAAACCGGTCCGTGGCGCAAAAAAGGTTGGGGACCGCTGATCTACAGGGTGCACGCACGAGGCATTGACGATGACGTGACAATGAGCAGTGACAAATAAATAATGACAGGATGAGAAACAGGTGAAAACATGGCTGGAAGAAACTAAAGAAACAGGAAGTACACTCCACATAACGAGCACAGGACAAAAGACTATCATAATAAAACAGGAAACAGACACAGGAAAACTAAACACTAACAAAATGTCCAAACTTAAAACACTGGCACCACCCAGGCACCATTACAGAAAAACATGATGAAAATTAGAAGATTTTATTGAACATTTCTGTAAAACTCCTGCAGGGTGAGATGCAGTGGGACGACCTGTATCATGAGAATAAAAGATGAAATCTCAATGGAAATCTCAAATGCTAATCTACCAGCTAACGCTAACAAGGTGTTTTTGTGTTTTAATAATTATTTGGCTGCTCACCTTTAAAACATGTATCTCTCTGACTTTACATCCTCTACGAGAGTTTGTGTTGTATCAACATTTAATGTTAAAGTGAATATCTAGACATAATTTCCTACAATCTGTTCATCGCATTCAGCTGAAGTGAAATAACAGCATGGAAGAGCTATCCATCAGACAGACAGCTACCTGATTCTGCAGCCTCAAAGTTGATCTGGCCCTTCGCATCATCAACAGTAGACAGCAACAGATCACTCGGAGTGTTGACGGTGACAGACAGGTGTCTGTCATGGCCGACTCCCATCACCCACTGGACCTACAAAACCAATACAAAGTTAAAAACCATACAGAGCGTCCACACACTGCAGGAACGAGCAGCAGCAGCTCTGTCAGTGTAAAATATCCTGTTTGATGTTACCACTGTGAGCTCTTTTCAACAGATGGTACCGATGCTGGTGTCCATGCTAATCTGACATTTGTGGGAAAACAGACTACATGTCAGGTGGCGTCACTTAGCTTGACACAGAGTTTTCTTCTTACCATGAAGTTCAAGTAAAATCTCTCTCCACGGTGAGCAAAGTGCCAGAAACACTCCAACCCAGCAGCAGGAAGCACTATAGCAAAGTCGTACTGGTCAGAACCCCAGAACAGCTCCTGGTCTGTGACGTCGGGGCGGGCGTTTGTCTGGGGAACCCCATGAGCTGAGCCCCAAAATAAAAAGCCCAGAAAGAAGCAGGGAATCCAGCACAGCATGTCTAAAACATGGAAGGGTGAGAGTAGAGTCTGTGCTGCAGTTAGATCAAAAATGATTAACCAGCCCTGAAATGTTTCCTCCTCTGCTGGGAAAACTGGACGGGCTGCACAGATGGAAGCACTGCTGATAGAGAGGAAAACCCTGCAGGAGGGAAACTCTCCAGGTGATCCAAACAAATGAACCTTGAAACTTCCACAGACAGATCCCGACATCCTGTGGAGGTTTGGACCACCGGTTCAGTAATATTTGACCATGTGGTGGATGTACATTTAGATTATTCTCATGGCCGTCATTTCAACATTTACATGAATCCATTGATCCACTGGTGAACAGGAAACAGCAGACATATGCCAACAGGAGAGTGGGTGTAGTGCTGAGAAGATGGTCTGATTGATGTTTTACATGATAAAACTTGTTTCCATTCTAGACAAAGATCATAAAGAGAATACAAACAGTATTGTTTAAATGATGGTTTCATTTATAAAGCGAAAAACTTTCCCCAAACCTGCCCTGTGTGCAAAAGTAACTGCCCCCTAAACCTGATCACTGGTTGTTCCACCCTCTGCAGCAGGAAGTGATCAGTGCTGAGCAGTTAAACATAATTAACTATCAATGAAATCATGTATGAATTATGATTCTGTGATTAACATACACTTCATATCACTTCTCATTTTCAAAATCATGTCGTTTAGCTTTGAAATGTCTGCATTTGTGAATAAAACATTCTCTTAGTAACAACATTTATTTAGATCCAACCATGCAAAATATGATTTTTGCCATTTTTCAAGTGGTCTTAAAGCTTTAATCAGGACTGTATCTGATATCACTTCAGTTTAATGTGAAAAAGCTGCATCAGTGTTTTGCTGGGATGCATCTGCTCCTCTGGCTTTCCTGTTAGCAGTGAGTGCATCGATGTCACAGAGGTTTTAGTGCAGCATAAACTCCAGCACATATTTTTGTCACTCTGGAGCACATTTCAGGAAAATAACAAGAAGTAAATGAAGGAAAGCGACAGAAGCCGACAGGATAAGACGAGCGTCATATCTGAGACAATAACCAGGGCCGGACCGTTTCTGACAGCTGCATCATTTTTATTGTGCAACAACACGGCAGCAGAGGACGGTTTGATTTGGTCTTGGGAATAAATCACTACTGGAAATCACAGGACTCAGATCAACACACGTCTGCTGTCCAGAACCAGGACGACGTGCTGAGATCACGGTGGGCGACAAATGTTCATCAGCAGAACGATGAGACAGAAACACAGAAGAGCCGTTTGGAAAGGCAGGAGGTACAGTGCTAACAGGCTGCAAGAAATATAAATACAGACTCACGTCTGTCTCTATCAGTACTTATCATGCAAAAGATACGACACACATGTGTGCAAAGAAGTGTCCAGGTTCATCCTGACCATCAACCTTTCTGACTGAAGGGCATTTCTGCCAGCAGAACTTCAGATATAAGCAGTGACGTGAGATATAAGACAATAACACTATCAGTCATGGTCTGGCAGTCCCAGAGCACAAAGCTCAGCAGGACATAAACAGCGTGGAGTCATCAACATCATCAACAGAAGGCAGAAGAGCTTTGAATGTCCTTCAAGAAGTCTGGAGAAGTGTTCCTGCAGGTCCTCACAGAGACGCCAGAGAGCTGCTCAGAGAGTTCAGAGAGAGCTGAAGGATGAAGGTCAGACCATAATATTCCTCCAAAAGTGCCTTCATGGACCTGCAGCCGAAAATAGAAACCGATGCAAAGTGTTTATGCAGGTGAGAGAAGTTCACCTGAGGGCTCTTATTCAGCGTGCATGCCGAGCGCTGAGAGACGGAGGTTGTGCTGCAGGCAGACGTTTGGACGGCGACTCAGACTTCTCTTCTAGATGTCGTCAAATATTTGTCTACGAGATGACGACGAGACAGGTACCGTCCTCCTGAGTGCACAAAAACACACAAGTGAACACAGCAGCACACAAATCCACACGTCTGTGGACACGTCAGTGCCTGCAGACACTTTAGAAACGGCTGTGCTTCACTCCAACACTGAGGAAATGAACAAACTGACAGTTAACAATATGGAAAAATAAAAGGATCTCTCTGCTGCTGAAAAGTGTGAAATAGCTAAATGCCTTGGACACGTAGTGAAAACCTGAGATATTTCATGAAAACTTAATCGTGATCACCGCAACGTTAGGAGATCTGTGGCTGAGTCAGAGCACACACGGGTTCGTGCAGATAAAGGCACAACGAGGAAGGTTTCTGCAGGACAAATACATCCCATTAAGAGAGCAGCTGCTAAAAGGCCATTACAAAGCAGCAAACACATATTTGAAGCTGCTGGTGCCTCTGGAACCCCACCAACATCAAGGTGTAGGACATTTTGGACAATCGACAATCTTCTAACACAAAAACATACAAGTGTTCACTGAAGTAAACACACAGAGCAGTAGCAGATTTTTTTAAGTGTTTTATTTATTTTCATTTGCTGCTAACTGCCTTGTTTTCATTTGTAGTTTTTGTAGTAGGAAGAACTACAAAATCTACAAATAAACAAAGAGCAGTTAGCAAATGTAGTGCTCTCCACTATGTGAAGCCCTCACATGAATTTTTAGATTTTTCAGTTTAAGCCAATTAAATGAAATCCAAAAATTCAGCCCCAACAATCAAATGATCCCCTATGAGCAAGCACTCTGGCAACGGTGGAGAGGAAAAACTCCCTTTTAACAGGAAGAAACCTCTGGCAGAACCAGGCTCAGGGAGGGGCGGTCTTCTGCCATGACTGGTTGGGGGGTGAGGGGCAAAATTAAATCAAACATAAAGGAGAGCATAGCGTATTTATGACAGGTCGGTGGACTGTGGCTCGAGTTCAAAAGATGCTCGAATCCCGCCTGAGGTGGTATGGACACCTCACTCTTGTTCCCGTACCGCTGGGCGCTGAAGATTTTCCACAATTTGTCTGAGTTCTGCCATCTCTTGCCTGAGTTGTGTGTTTTCTCGACAGAGTCGTGTGTTTTTTTGAATGTGTGGTGTGACATCGTGACGGAGTTCTGTGTGTTCTTGTCTGAGTTCTATGTAGTTTTCACTGAGTTGTGCTTTTTCTAGCTCGAGTTGTGCGTTTTCTTGAACGAGTTGTGCGTTTTCTTGACCGAGTTGTGTGTTTTCTCGACCGAGTCGTGTGTTTTCTTGAATGTGTCGTGTGACATCGTGACTGAAGTCTATGCACATTTCATTGACTCGTGCGAGTTCTTCGGTGAGTCGTGCGTGTTCTTCCCAGAGCTGTGCGTTTTGATGACGGAGTTCGTCTAACGGAGCTGCTCTTGCCTGTGACATTTTTGTAAAGGTTTAAGGCTCAAGGGTGTCAAAGGGTAGCTGTGTCTCAAACAACTGTCTCTTTCTGCTGTAAACTGTTGAACGAGCTCCTATTTATAGACTCGGTGGGCGTGGCAGAGAATGCGATGTCGCTGTGACAAAACAATGATCCTTTGATCTTCTCAAAGGATCATTGTGATGTCGCCGTGACCTCACGATGATCGTTCGAGAAGATCAAAGGAGCGCTGTGGATCATTCTGCGCATGCTCAGATCAATGAACGGGAGAACTATTTGTAAATACTTTGCTAGCTAACAAAGGTGCTCTTAGCAACAGCTGGTGGTGGTTCGTCGCTATCAACCCTTAAACTCGTGAACTGGCTCTCTAGCTTTTCGATTGCTACTGTTGTCTATCACATATGTATTATTTGGAACCCAGCTTACCTGTAAAAACAGACACACAGCAGGTAACAGGAACTACTCGGTGCGCCAGCTCGGCACCACTAGGCTGTGTCCCAATTCAGGGTCTGCACGCTTGAAGTACGCGCACTACGCACGGTGCGTACTATAAGTATGAGAAGTGCGGAAGTGAGAGGCTTGTGAAATAGGACGGTCTTGCCTTCGTCGCGCTGTTCAGGTTGCCTAGCAACCATGATACTAACCGCGAGAAACGTGTCATACAGCTTTGTGTGACAGAAACGAAGGAGAACATGTTTTGTTCATTTGAGACCAAAGGACCGTAAAACATGATTGTTGGGCTTCATTCCTGTGCTGAACAGTCATTTAAGATTAGCTAGTAAATAACAATTAGCTGATGTTGGTCATGAGACTAAAGTCATCTCACTGTGGTAATGTAAATATAATATGGCCAATATTAAAGTTATAGTCAGATTATTATGATATATTACAGCAGTGAGCTTGAACAGTTGTTTATATGTCCTATCACCTTAAATCTTCACTCAAAGACGAGTATCTGTGAGTGTGTATACAGATGTGTTATATATAAGAGACAAATATTGTTCGTTTAATACGTTGGCATTATTACATTTGGCTCAATGCTTACATATGTGTATAAAGCAAATGTACGAGCTGTGAAAACTGTGTCTGATAGAATGAAGAGTAGACTGATATATGAAATATTCCTTTATTGGGTGAGAAAATCAGACCATGTCATAACTGCTGTAAGTCACACAGAATAGACATCAGAGCCTTAAACAGGCTGACGTCTGCTAAATGGGTCAAACTGGGCAGAAAGTCTACAAACACATAACATCCTTATAGAATATGATGTAACACTATAGATCAACTTAGCTCAGAATATATAAAGCATATAAACAGTTACAGCAATATGATGCAACAAACACAGCAGCTACTGATCCAAAATACTCAAAGCTTCATAGAACTGAAACCAACATTTATTTTAGCTCCATTCTGCTGCTGATACAGACTTTAGGTTTCTGAACATTAAACTTGTTGCTGCCTTTCATGGTGTGTAACTTGAAGGCCCTGAGTACTCTGAGTACTTTCTCCCACACTGGAAACACTGGGATGATCACATTATGTGAACATTACCTAATAAGACTGATTCAGTACAGACAGTTCTGTTAAACTTTCCTAGCAGTCCTTCACAAACAGGGAACAGTCTGTCTATTCTCTCCATCTGTCAGCTGCTGCTGGCTCTTCCTCCTCCTCTTCCTCACACACTGCCGAGTTTGTCCTGGTGGATCATCAGGGGTGCAAAGCCTCACAGATGATGTGCAGCAGTGGGTCCCTCAGTCTGTCCTCACTCTGGACACTTGCAGTCGTCACACATGGACATCAAATGTGTGATAAGCTGCAGGATTCAAACACAAGTGTAACTTATAAACACATGTTCATACTTTTATTCCACAATCAGAGAGAAAGAAACAGAGAGAGAGTGCAGGACAGACAGACAGGTGACAGTCTCAGGTGTACACACTGCTACACAACAGCACAGAGAAGCAGGATTTAGTGTTTGTGTTATTACGAGTGTAAACAAGAAGAGTTCCAGATGGTGCAGTGGACACATGTGTGACTGCTGTGATTAAAGCATCTTTCTTTCAGCTTAACGAGTGAACCGTCAGCTCGTTCAAACACACGTTAAAGTCCGTTTGGCTCGACACCACCGAACAGAGGCAGCAATATAACACAGCTCACATTAACAGTGCAGTGGATCCTGCTTGTGCCATGATATTCAGGACTGCAAACCGAGCAGCATCACTGACTTTCAGCTTTTTGTGTTTGTGGATATATGACTGACTTTAATTATCCACAAAATCATCAGATTCTCTGCAAGATTAAGGTCGACTATATATATATTTATATATGGGGCGATCGTGGCTCGACCCTATATTATCACGCCCAAACCTCGCAATAATAGCGGTGTAACAACTTGTTCTTTGTGACAAGATAAACATGTCTCCTATACAAGATAAACACACCTTTACAATATTGACCACAGAAATGTACAATCAAGAACATTTTAACTGCTGGAACCATCTATTAAACTTCTTTATACATAAGCCATTTCTGTGACACTTACAGTATGTCTCTACCAGCTTTGCACATCTACAGACTGAAATCCTTGCGCATTCTTCTTTGCAAAACAGCTCCACAACTGCTCTGTGATGGCCTCAGAGGAGAATATTGGGAGCAACAACACCATGAAGTCCAAAGAACACCCCAGACAGGTCAAGGATAAAATTATTGAGAAATTTAAAGCAGGCTTAGGCTACAAAAAGATTTCCCAAGCCTTGAACATCCCACGGAGCACTGTTCAAGCCATCATTCAGAAATGGAAGGAGTATGGCACAACTGTAAACCTACCAAGACAAGGCCGTCCACCTAAACTCACAGGCCGAACAAGCAGAGCGCTGATCAGAAATGCAGCCAAGAGGCCCATGGTGACTCTGGACGAGCTGCAGAGATCTACAGCTCAGGTGGGGGAATCTGTCCACAGGACAACTATTAGTCGTGCACTGCACAAAGTTGGCCTTTATGGAAGAGTGGCAAGAAGAAAGCCATTGTTAACAGAAAACCAGAAGAAGTCCCGTTTGCAGTTTGCCCCAAGCCATGTGGGGACACAGCAAACATGTGGAAGAAGCTGCTCTGGTCAGATGAGACCAAAATGCAAAACGCTGTGTGTGGAAAACTAACACTGCACATCACTCTGAACACACCATCCCCACTGTCAGATATGGTGGTGGCAGCATCATGCTCTGGGGGGGCTTCTCTTCAGCAGGGACAGGGAAGCTGGTCAGAGTTGATGGGAAGATGGATGGAGCCAAATACAGGGCAATCTTGGAAGAAAACCTCTTGGAGTCTGCAAAAGACTTGAGACTGGGGCGGAGGTTCAGCTTCCAGCAGGACAACGACCCTGAACATAAAGCCAGGAAACAATGGGATGGTTTAAAACAAAACACATCCATGTGTTAGACTGGCCCAGTCAAAGTCCAGATCTAAATCCAATCCAGAATCTGTGGCAAGATCTGAAAACTGCTGTTCACAAACGCTGCCCATCTAATCTGACTGAGCTGGAGCTGTTTTACAAAGAAGAATGGGCAAAGATTTCAGTCCAGTGCAAAGCTGGTAGAGACAGACCCTAAAAGACTGGCAGCTGTAACTGCAGCAAAAGCTGGTTCTACAAAGTATCGACTCAGGGGCTGAATAATTACACACACCCCACTTTGCAGTTATTTATTTGTAAAAAATGTTTGGAATCATGTATGATTTTCGTTCCACTTCTCACGTGTGCACCACTTTGTGTTGGTCTTTCACGTGGAATTACAATAACATTGATTCATGTTTGTGGCTGTAATGTGACAAAATGTGGGAAAGTTCAAGGGGGCCGAATACTTTTGCAAGCCACTGTACATGCCAGCTGAGCAGCCTCAGGTAGTTCTCTAAAACATTTTAAATTATAAAGCTGGGTTTCACTACACCCTGAGAGGTCAGTGAAGGCATCAGCGAGCTCATTTACCATCTTACAGTCTTCCAGTTTGATCTTCAGACACTCTGTCACCTGTCCCGACTGCTCCTGAGCTGCTGCCTCTTCTGGACACAGCACGCTGATCTACACACACACACACACACACACACACACACACACACACACACACACACACACACACACACACACACACACACACACACACACACAGGTGAAATCTCTGGTATCTGAGGCACACAGTTGATGTAAAGGTAGGTTGGCTGTAAAAGGGGAGGAGCTAAAACATATATTTGAACTGTGATTCATGCAAAGCTACTCTAGTGGAGCAGAAGTAGAAACCCTTGATGTAATTCCTGTCTTCATGCGAACGTGCTATAATTCAGTCCGCACACAAATGTCCCCATGTCTGCTGACCTTGCAGACTTTTGTAAAAACTTGTGCTGTCAGCGTTAATCCCGTTAAAATGATGCTAACGCCATAACCGCATTAACACGGCAAATCTGCCTTAGCGAGTTATCGCGGATCGCCCCGTGCGTGGGGCTACATGGCACTAACGCGTTAATGAGCTAACCGTGCTAACGCATTGCAGCCCACGCTAACATACATATATACATATATATACGTGTATGTATATATATATACAGGGAGTGCAGAATTATTAGGCAAATGAGTATTTTGTCCACATCATCCTCTTCATGCATGTTGTCTTACTCCAAGCTGTATAGGCTGGAAAGCCTACTACCAATTAAGCATATTAGGTGATGTGCATCTCTGTAATGAGAAGGGGTGTGGTCTAATGACATCAACACCCTATATCAGGTGTGCATAATTATTAGGCAACGTCCTTTCCTTTGGCAAAATGGGTCAAAAGAAGGACTTGACAGGCTCAGAAAAGTCAAAAATAGTGAGATATCTTGCAGAGGGATGCAGCAGTCTCAAAATTGCAAAGCTTCTGAAGCGTGATCATCGAACAATCAAGCGTTTCATTCAAAATAGTCAACAGGGTCGCAAGAAGCGTGTGGAAAACCCAAGGCGCAAAATAACTGCCCATGAACTGAGAAAAGTCAAGCGTGCAGCTGCCAAGATGCCACTTGCCACCAGTTTGGCCATATTTCAGAGCTGCAACATCACTGGAGTGCCCAAAAGCACAAGGTGTGCAATACTCAGAGACATGGCCAAGGTAAGAAAGGCTGAAAGACGACCACCACTGAACAAGACACACAAGCTGAAACGTCAAGACTGGGCCAAGAAGTATCTCAAGACTGGTTTTTCTAAGGTTTTATGGACTGATGAAATGAGAGTGAGTCTTGATGGGCCAGATGGATGGGCCCGTGGCTGGATTGGTAAAGGGCAGAGAGCTCCAGTCCCACTCAGACGCCAGCAAGGTGGAGGTGGAGTACTGGTTTGGGCTGGTATTCAATTCAATTCAATTCAATTCAATTCAATTCAATTTTATTTATATAGCGCCAAATCACAACAAAAGTCGCCTCAAGGCGCTTCATAGTGTCATGATTCGAGTTTTGAGGAGAAGACAAACGACTGCATGGTCTCAGTAGATGTCAGAATAGTGATTTTTATTACACATATGTACATATGGGGAAGATGAGCATCACAAGCCTTTTAGAGCCGATCTCCCCCGAACAAGCATCTCACAAGGCTTTTATTACAATGATGACGTCAAGTCACATGATAAGTATCAGTCAGTTCTCAGAACTCAGGAAGTTCCCCTCACTCCACAAGTTCTCCTTATAAGGCCTCCAGATGTTTCCACTCAGCCCAGCACTCAGAGAAAACCAGTGTGTGTTGTGTGTATATCTATTCGTGTCTATTGTGAAAGTATATCTATCAGAAAACTGTCCTCAGACAACCCTCCTATTCTTACTAAGTGTGTGTGTACACATTCATGTGTTATATAAGAGCGTGCATGTACTTTAAAGGCCTGTGTACGTGCAGAACTACACGCAGGCGGGCCGGGCCCAACAGGACGGGTGGGTCTGAATGGTGTGACTGCACTAAAGTGCAACAACTTAAGTAGATAACAAGAATGATACAGAACCTCACTGAACAATCAGTGTGCATTAATATTTACTCAAAGTAACACAGATGTAATTAAAAGATTATTCTGTCAACCGATTTAACAATGGTAAATGATTAATCAATGATAACTAATTGTGAGAATACATAATAAAATATCTCCTGGTCACAATAGATACAGAGAAAAACCCAACAATCATATGACCCCCTATGAGCAAGCACTTTGGCGACAGTGGGAAGGAAAAACTCCCTTTTAACAGGAAGAAACCTCCTGCAGAACCAGGCTCAGGGAGGGGCGGGGCCATCTGCTGCGACCGGTTGGGGTGAGAGAAGGAAGACAGGATAAAGACATGCTGTGGAAGAGAGACAGAGATTAATAACAGATATGATTCAATGCAGAGAGGTCTGTTAACACATAGTGAGTGAGAAAGGTGACTGGAAAGGAAAAACTCAATGCATCATGGGAATCCCCAGCAGCCTACGTCTATTGCAGCATAACTAAGGGAGGATTCAGGGTCACCTGGTCCAGCCCTAACTATATGCTTTAGCAAAAAGGAAAGTTTGAAGCCTAATCTTGAAAGTAGAGATAGTGTCTGTCTCCTGAATCCAAACTGGAAGCTGGTTCCACAGAAGAGGGGCCTGAAAACTGAAGGCTCTGCCTCCCATTCTACTTTTAAATACTCTAGGAACAACAAGTAGGCCTGCAGAGCGAGAGCGAAGTGCTCTAATAGGGTGATATGGTACTACAAGGTCATTAAGATAAGATGGGGCCTGATTATTTAAGACCTTGTATGTGAGGAGCAGGATTTTGAATTCAATTCTGGATTTAACAGGAAGCCAATGAAGGGAAACCAAAACAGGAGAAATCTGCTCTCTCTTTCTAGTCCCTGTCAGGACTCTTGCTGCAGCATTTTGGATTAGCTGAAGGCTTTTCAGGGAGTTTTTAGGACATCCTGATAATAATGAATCACAGTCGTCCAGCCTGGAAGTAATAAATGCATGAACTAGTT
This sequence comes from Maylandia zebra, assembly GCF_041146795.1. NCBI lineage: Eukaryota > Metazoa > Chordata > Actinopteri > Cichliformes > Cichlidae > Maylandia > Maylandia zebra. The sequence goes on along the minus strand of NC_135173.1, from coordinate 67,356,194 downwards.
TTTCAGCGTCACTCTGAGACAGGATATTTCTAACTTTAGAGATGTTGCACAAATGGAAGAAAGCAGTCTTACATATTTGTTTAATATGTGCGTTGAAGGACATGTCCTGGTAAAAAATAATGGATTGGATTTATATAGCGCTTTTCAAGGCACCCAAAGCGCTTTACAATACCACTATTCATTCACTCTCACATTCATACACTGGTGGAAGCAAGCTACAGTTGTAGCCACAGCTGCCCTGGGGCAGACTGACAGAAGCGAGGCTGCCATATCGCGCCATCGGCCCCTCTGGCCAACACCAGTAGGCAAGTAGGGTAAAGTGTCTTGCCCAGGGACACAACGACCAAGACAGAGAGCCCAGGGATCGAACCGGCGACCTTCCGGTTACAGATGCGATTCCCAACCCCCTGAGCCACGGTCGCCCAATAAAAAAATGACTCCAAGGTTCCTCACAGTGTTACTGGAGGCCAAGGTAATGCCATCCAGGGTAAGAATCTGGTTAGATACCATATTTCTAAGATTTTCAGGGCCGAGTATCATCAAAGATGAGCTTGTGGGGCCTTTTCGGGTTGAGGATGGAGTCAAGCTCAACTCCCAGTCCTACTGCCAGTTTCTGGAAGACACCTTCTTCAAGCAGTGGTACAGGAAGAAGTCTGCATCCTTCAAGAAAAACATGATTTTCATGCAGGACAATGCTCCATCACACGCGTCCAAGTACTCCACAGCGTGGCTGGCAAGAAAGGGTATAAAAGAAGACAAACTAATGACATGGCCTCCTTGTTCACCTGATCTGAACCCCATTGAGAACCTGTGGTCCATCATCAAATGTGAGATTTAAAGGAGGGAAAACAGTACACCTCTCTGAACAGTGTCTGGGAGGCTGTGGTTGCTGCTGCACGCAATGTTGATGGTGAACAGATCAAAACACTGACAGAATCCATGGATGGCAGGCTTTTGAGTGTCCTTGCAAAGAAAGGTGGCTATATTGGTCGCTGATTTGTTTTTGTTTTGTTTTTGAATGTCAGAAATGTATATTTGTGAATGTGGAGATGTTATATTGGTTTCACTGGTAAAAAGAAATCATTGAAATGGGTATATATTTGTTTTTTGTTAAGTTGCCTAATAATTCTGCACAGTAATAGTCACCTGCACACACAGATATCCCCCTAAAATAGCTAAAACTAAAAACAAACTAAAAACTACTTCCACAAACATTCAGCTTTGATATTAATGAGTTTTTTGGGTTCATTGAGAACATGGTTGTTCAATAATAACATTATTCCTCAAAAATACAACTTGCCTAATAATTCTGCACTCCCTGTATACACACACACACATATATATACACACACATATATATACACACACATATATATACACACATATATATATATATATATAATTGGGAGAATTGAACAATACATACATACATACATACACACACAGACATATATATATATATATATATATGTCTGTGTGTGTATATAATCGATGTATAAATGCTCAATCAACAATCCTTTATTCCATACAATTCAACACTTTAAGAGCACAAACCCTCCGGATGGGGAGACATGCATGCAGAGTGACACAGCAAATCTCAAACTGGTGGAGGGTTACTCAAGCTCTTATAGCCTCTAATGGGCAACACCTAGTCGTAAAGGCCTAAACATTCACATTCTTTCTCTCACACGGCGCCCAAGTTATGACCTCGGCTCATTGTTTTTCCTGCTCCCAACAAGGTGGTGGGGTGAACCTCCTGTGGAATGTGCTCTGTCTCCTCTGCTATCAGAACAGCAAGGCCCTGACTCTCTGCACACAATATTCTCTTCTTAACTCAGCAGTATAGTGCATCATAAAACAATATCATCCATTCACAATAAATCAGCAGTCTAATGTTCTAATATATGGTATACATATACATATGTGTATGTATGTGTATATATATGTATGTTTGTCATTGTTAACGTCACACCTAAAAACATAGCTTTTACTTTACGGTACAACAGGTATCATTTACCGTAATACCTGTTATATGCACGCGTGATACACAATAATAACACATAATAACCAATCAGACAGATTCATCAGGTAACATGAGAACATTCACTGCCTGGAACAGCGTATGGATGCTAGGGCTCCGGTGCACCGTCAGCCTCAGAATCTCCAGCTACTGGCTACTGTGCTGCTGTAGATGGAGGGCAACCAGCTATGTGATGGTGATTAACTTATTCACCACAAGGTGTCACTGCTGTGCTTCCCAACAACACTCACGCTACAAGGTAAGAGTCCCCTTTGTTGTGTCAGTTAGTGATGGAGACATATACAGGTATTTGCAGCAAACTATAATTGATTGTTCTTCTCTCCTAACTTCAGTGCAGCTTGTAGAATAAAAATATAAATGAAACTGTTAACATTAAAGCTAACAGCTGGCTGCTTTCACCTTTACTTTGTGCTACATTCCTGTTCATCAAAACATCATTGCAGACAAATAAGGTCTCCATGTACCTGACCTGAGTGCATCTCTTAGAAACAAAATATCACCTCTCATTCTATTGGCTGTACCTTCCAGTGTTGGGTAAGTTACTTTAAATTAGTAACTTAGTTACATTACTAGTTACTTCTATCAAAAGTAACTCAGTTACTTCAAGTTACTCGTTACTTTCAGAGTAACTAGTTACTAGGGAAAGTAACTTTGGTTTTACTCAGAATTCTCTTGTTAATGTGTTGCTTCCGTAACTGGATACCCAGCCAGACTGTCAGTCTTCTAGCTTGCTTACTTGCCACAGTGCACTGTGCCACCTACCAATAGAAAGGAAAAAAATAATGTGCACATTTCCACGAGAGAAATCCCACGCCTGATTCTATCCTATCCTGCTTTTTACATCCAACACAAAAACTGCAGTCGTGGTGCTTTGACTGTACTCAGAACTCTGAAATTCTGCCTTCTGAATAGGAAGATGTAGGTAACACCAGACTGCAGATGAGCTGCTTACAGGGCTGGACTGGGACAAAAAATCGGCCCGGGGAATTTGACTAGAGACCGGCCGCCATTATAGGAAAAATCATAAAGCCTTTGAATGAAAATAAACCCTGTTGTGACAGTGATGTACACTGTTCTGATGGTATATATGCATCAATCTATCAATCGTTTGTTGTAAGACTCAGATAATTATTTTTTTAAAAGCGAGACATTTTAAATGATAATAAGAAAGAAAAGTATTTCTTTGTGCCCCCCTCTCCCTGTTAATGCCCTACATGGCCCCCTGGCAGCACATTGCTAGACCCGCCCCTGCACAGTTACCAGCTGTCAGCTACTTAGAAAAGGATCCTGGTGTTATTTGTCTCTCAGAAACAGTTCATAACTTCAACTCATTCATGTCACCTAAAAGGTAAACCTGTTTCTCCATCACCTGTTCAGCTCTGATGGTTCAGTAAGGACATCTCCTGGTTTCATCTTCATGTTTCCCTCTCACCACATATCCAAACCCACATCATGACCAGCAGCTTTACAGCTGTGGCTCCAGCAAACATCAGCTGATACTAGAAAGTAATATTAAATAAATTCTAACAACAGCTGATCAAGCTTGAACGTGCTGCTGTTGTTTATCCGCTGGTTTCCTCTTTCTGGCACAAAGTGGGCGATAAACAAACAACAGAGAAAAGCCGATCAGCTGATCATTGATCAGTTTCATGATTGAAGTAGAAACAGGAGAGGGAGGGGGGAGAATGAAAGAAGAAGAGGCAGCTGTGCAGCAAAGACACAGAATAACTGCAGCTTTGTCTTTTTCATTGTAGCTGAATTACGGGACAAACTGTTCCTTTTCACCTCAATAAGAAACGCGTAATATTTTCTCTGAATACCAGACGATTCTGTTTTTTACGGGACGGTTCAACATCAGTAACATAGCACCACCCAGCTGTATAGAAACTCCGTCATGCTAGCTAGCACGCAGTACGAAAAAGTCAGCACAGCTAAAATAAACTCCACCTAAACTTGGTTCATATCTGACCCAGAGAGACTGCAGGTCATAACTTCTTACCTGAAGTTCAGTTCACACTCGGACCGGCGGCCGCCTCGGGTCTCTCCTCCTGTCTCCCCTTTCCCTCCTCCACCTGCTGCCTCCACCACTTGCTAATGTTATTGAATCTGTGGAAGCTCCGCGACAGCCACCACACGAACGAATAACGTGCCTATCTAAATCCCAGTAACGAGTAACGCGTTCCTGGTTTTGGCATAATAACTAGTTACCGTGCTACTTACCACAATAATAACGTAGTTACTGTAACGCGTTACTTAATAACGCGTTAGTCCCAACACTGGTACCTTCATGATGTAAACAATGACGTGCATGCAGCGCAGGTATCGCCTCCAACTGTGCAGCCTTACTGGGTTTGCTGTGAAATATTTAAAGAGATCAAATATTTGCCGCTCACATCAAACTGGACTCTATGAACTAGAATTAGTTCAAAAACAATTGGTTAACATTTCTGTTTTTACATTTACGATTACCAACACACACCACAGAAACGTCTTTTCACAGAGGGCCACTTCCTGTGTGGATGAAGCAAACCGACAGCAGGCAGTTGTGATTCGCTGGCTGTGACTCACCTGAAAAGCGTTACAGGCCTCTCTGCTTGGACTGTTGGGCTGAGGCTCACCTGGGTCAGGATTGGACCGTCTGTGCTCAGAACATCGGCTCACTCTGATTCAATTCATGTCAGAACAAAACCAAGAACAGCTGGGTGGTAACTAAGTACAAAATACTTAAGCATTCCAGGTATCCGTGCTTTACTTTGAAGTATTCTGCTGATAATAAACGGGGCTAACGCAGATCGTTGTGTCTGTTGCTGTACGTCAGCACAGAGATGTTTCAGATAAATCACCTAAAAAACTCACAAGAATGAAATTGACATTCATTTTCCTCAACACCTGAGCAGCAACACTTGTGACCTCCACTGACTGGTAAATACCCAAACTCTTTACTCCTCTGCTCCTGTACGATGGGAGATTTTACCCTGGAGTCATCTTTGTTAAAACCAGCAGCAGTTTAATATTTTTAACTATGCTTTGAAAGTGTTTTCTTCAAATGGGAATTTAGAGTTGAAACGTGTTGTATTCAGCAGCCAGAGGCTAAATCCTGCCCTTCACTAACTTTAATACATTTTGACCTGCCAGGTTGTAGCTGTGGTCCGGTGCACAGAAGAGTGCACCTCTGCTGCATTTGCAATAAAAAGCTGACCAACGCAGAATGAAACTTAAAGGGAAGTTGGTGCCGGAGACAAAGAGAAACCTGTGCATGGATCTTCTCTCTTGATTTGTTGCAGGGAGGCTGCAGGGAGTCACTGAGCTCAAAGGAGTGTGTAGCTACGGCACAACAAGCAGTTTCTTTGAGCCGAATATAAAAGTGACGGAGCTTTATGTGCAGGTAAGTTGTAAGACTACGCCCGTTGTCCAGCGTGCTGTTGCCTAAATAACAAAGAAAACAATGACCCTGTCATGTCTGCGTCAGTCTTGAAAGGACAAACAGCATAATTATGCAGTTGCCACTTTAAAATAATCCTTCTTGTCAGTGGAAATTCTTTGTCATTTCCCAACGCGGACACTTGCAGCATGCTCTCATTTATGAGAAACTGGTGGAGTTTCTACGCCCAAAGATAACGATCTTTCCTCAAATGCATTCTTTTGTAAAAACAAACTCACAGTGAAGAATGTGAAGGTGGACACGTATCAGTGCCACTCTGTTAACCTGCTTAACCTGCAGTAACCGAACATTCAAGAGATTCCCCACCCCACCCCCGAATGCACAGACCGAGTGGATAGCTCACAAAATGTGTCTTTTTTCACAACAAATTCTCTCTTAATGTCCATGAAAGAACTAGAAAAGCTGATCACGTCCTTGATTGTTAACGTGAGCTTGTCCATTGCTCAAATGAGCTGAGCTTTAAATCAGCAGAAATAAAAAGCTAAGTGTTTCTTTAATACAGCAGTTAAATGTGGAATCAGCTGCTGCCACTGGGTCCAGTTTTACACGTTTGTATGAAAGTATATTTAAAGCTCCAGAAAAGTTTCATTTACCCCTAAAGATGCAAAATGCTCTTCATGCTTCGTTAGAAACTGCATTACTTATAAATGTGGAAATTATATATTTATTATTATTTATTTTTAAAAAAGGAGAACACTGAGGTCGATTAGCTCAGAACTTTGTTTTATATCTTCTCTTTGAACAAGATAGAAATTTAGGGGTAACGTGGCCTTACAAACCTATTACACACAGCCTATTCAGTTCATAGGCTGTGTCTATGAACTAAAATTAGTTGAAACAATTGGTTAACATTTCTGTTTTTACGTTTGACTACGCACGTTTAGCTTCATTTCTGCAGTTCCACAATAGTATGTGTGTTTTATCCCTGGTATGAAAAATGTTCAGCTGCTGACGGGACAGAGTTCTTTGGAGTCGTGATGCAAAAACAACCTTTATCTTCACGGCGATGTCACACAGACACACTGAACACTGATTCTGAGGAATGCTTGACTTAACAAACACTGGTTGTTGCACAATCACAAAGCAGAACATGAACATATTTCAGTCTTCTTCTTCCTCCTGCTCCCTTCAGGGGGCGCCACAGCAGATCATCAGCCGCCATCTCCTCCTATCCCAGCATCCTCCTCTGTCACACCAACCCTCTGCATGTCCTCCGTCACTGCGTCCTTTGAGGTCTTCCTCTTTTCCTCCTGCCTGGCAGCTCCATCTTCATCACTCTGTCCAGTATATCCACTGTCCTTCATTCCCTGCTCGGTCATCTCTTTTCACTTCCTGTGTCATTGTCTTTTATTTTCTTATCTCTAGTCTATGTCAGAGCGCCTGTTTCCAGGCCCCGTCTGCGGTCTCCAGTTCCTTGTGCCTTTGGATTTTCTCCCTTTTGGACTTTTCACTTTTGCCCATTGGGACTTTGTTTTGTTTTCTCATTGTTTGTTAAATCTCACCTGTTTTCCATGTCTGCATTTTCACATCTCAAAGTGATATTTGAGTCAATTTCAGGGCCTGTAAAGAAGTTTAATCAGTAATTCAGCTTCTACCAGGTTCTGACTGTGAGCCTCAATTACACATACAGTCGGGGAAGATGGCCCCGCCCCTCCCTGAGCCTGGTTCTGCTGGAGGTTTCTTCCTGTTAAAAGGGAGTTTTTCCTTCCCACTGTCGCCAAAGTGCTGCTCATAGGGGGTCACATGATTGTTGGATTTTTCTCTGTATGTAGTATTGGATTGTCTACCTTAGAAGAGGAAAGCAGGTATTTGTTAGACCTTTCTCAACTTCAACACATTCTGTATACATGTTCTTCTACATGAGGTGTATATGTACAGTGGCAAGTGTTCATATTTTCTGCTTGTGAAGTTGTGTCTCATTGTTGTTTTTTAAATTCTTCAAATGCAGTCATCACTTCAAACTATTCACAGTAAATGATTTTTTGTTTCTATGGGCGGAGTCTCCAACTTTGTGATTGCAGCCTTTTCTTAGAACATAAATCTGTGTGTAATCCACCAGTTTAACGTATCCTTCCAGTTACTTTGGAAGCTCTCACACTCAGACCTCTGAGCCGAATCTGAAACTTCCTTTTTGAGAGATTTCAGGTTCAGCTCATCAGAGCTTCCAGATGAAGTTCATCCCAGTTTAATTCTGATACCACTTACAGGGTCTTTGTGATAAATCCTTAAAGTATTTTTCTGGAAAGATCTCAGCTTTAAGGGCTTCTCATCCATCTCACCCATCATCAGCTTTAGACCCAGTTCCAGCTTCTGAATGCTTGACTGTCTTCCAACAGTTTGAGCCAGTGTCTTATTCTGCTTTAAAAGATATAATTGATCATCTCAAAATCTCTGGTTCCCCGCATGATATTCTTTCTTCTTGTTTCTTTAAGGAAGCTTTACATGTTATTGGTCCTTGTATCTTATCTCTGCTGAATGCATCATTGTCATCAGGTTGTGTACCGTCTCTCTAAGCATGCTGTTGTGCAACCTATTATGAAAAAGAAAAATCTTGACCCTAATGCTCTCACTAACTACAGGCCGATCTCCAAACTCCCTTTTATTTCCAAAATATTGTAAAAGGTAGTTCTAAAACAACTTCAGGCCTTTTTAGATGCAAATGGTATTAATGACAAGTTTCAGTCTGGTTTGAAACCTCGCCCCAGCACAGAGACAGCCTTACTTAGAGTTTTTAATGATCTTCTTTTAACTGCTGACTCTGGATATTCTGTGGTCTTAGTTTTACTTGACTTGTCTGCTGCTTTGGTTAACCACAACATTCTTCTATCAAGAGTGGAACATGTTGTTGGTCTCAAAGGTTTTATCTTGGTTTAAATCCTACCTCTCAGAGAGGTCGTTCTCTGTTGCTATGGGGCAACACTCCTCGGCTTCTGCCCCTATTTATTGTGGTGTGCCTCAAGGGTCCGTGCTCGGTCCTGCTCTCTTCTCTTTGTACATGTTGCCCTTGGGATAAATTTTTAGTAAATACAACATCTCCTTTCACTGTTATGCTGATGATATCCAGATTTATTCACCTTTGAAATCTGATGTGACTGCTTCTTTGCAACCTCTGTTCAACTGCTTGCATGAAGTTAAAATTTGGTTATCACATAATTTTCTTACATTGAACGAGACCGAAATCATAGTCTTTGGTAGTCACACTCCGCTAAACCAGTTAGCTGATGCCCTAGGCCCTCTCGCTAGCCATCTCTCGCCCACTGTAAGGAACCTCGGAGTGTTCCTGGAGGGCTCTTTTAAACTCGAGAAACAGGTCTCCACTGTGGTAAAAAACAGCTTTTACCAGTTGCGTCAGATATCCAAAGCAAAGCCGTTCCTTCCTTTAAAAGATCTTGAAAAGCTTATCCACGCATTTATTACATCCAGATCGGACTACTGTAACTCCCTCTACTCGGGCCTCCAACACTCCTCTCTTTGCCGGCTCCAGTTAATTCAAAATGCAGCTGCGCGTCTTTTAACAGGTATGAGAATTCATGAACACATAACTCCAATGTTAGCCATTTTACATTGGCTCCCTGTTAAATATCGCAAAGATTTTAAAATTCTTTTGTTCACTTTTAATATTCTGAATAATTTAGCGCCCAGCTATCTGAACTACTCCACTCATACAATCCCAACAGAGCAGATCGTCCAATCACAGGCTCCTAGCACAACCTAGGTCTCGAATGAAGTCGAGAGGTGACCGGGCCTTTGCATCCGTGGCACCCAGACTCTGGAATAACCTCCCTGTTCATGTTCGTACTGCCGAGTCGATCCAGTCTTTTAAATCACGTCTTAAAACTTATCTTTTTACTTTGGCTTTTGATTCTAACTAGTTGGTCTAGCTTGTTGTGTTGTTACCTATTGTTTGTTGTCCTGTTTTATTGTTTGTTTTAATTGTCTCATGCTTATACTGACTGTGAAGCACTATGGTCAACACTGTTGTTTTAATATGTGCTATATAAATAAATTTCGATTTGATTTTGATTTGAATTCAGTCTAGTTAAGTTTACTTCTCCATGGCACCGTTACAGTTCTGTTACCTTTCTTTCCTTACAGTTCACCATGGATAAGCTGGTCTCCGAACTTTTCGGCCTCTGCCCAACCATCATCGAGATGTATGACAATATGAAGGACAATGACGAACGCTGCAGGCGGATTGCTGACAGGGTCAGAGCTTTGGAGGGACTGGTTTTAACCGTCAAAGAAAGGGGATCAGGCAGAAACTCTGGCGCTGTGGAGAAAGCGCTGAAGGAACTCCACACCATCTTGAAACATGCTGAGAAACTGGTGTCAAAATTCTCAAAAAATAATCGGCTTAAGCAGTTCATGATGTCAGGCAGCATTGGAGCAAAGTTCAGCGAGGTGAACCAAAGACTCACTGAGAACTTCCAGATGCTTTCTGGAGCTCTGCAGGTTGAGCAGAGCAACATACTGCACAAGGTGTATGAAACTGTTTTAGGGCGCCCCTACACACCGCTGCCTAACCCCCCATGTCCTACGTTTTCCCCAGCAGCACCGCCTATCCCCTCTCCTCCCGTGCCTGCCGCCTACATCATGGCACCCATGCGGGCTTCGACGCCTGTTCTGGCCCAGCCTTTCTGCAAAACTACAACAGTTCGCGTTCTTGTCTCCAATAACATGCCCCCGATGCCCGTCATTAGGACCATCAGCCCTGTTTCTGTCGTCAGAACTGTTTCACCGATGGGTTTTCGGCTCTACTAGTTTGGCCAGTCGCTTTGCATGATTTGTGATCAATAATAATCCCTATTTAATCCTCATGGGCCTTCATTCCTCCTGGAAGGTCTTCTTGACTGGGAAGCTGTGAAGGTAACTTTCATTCTCGAGAAATTCTTTTGTAAAAGAAATACTACTTTTTTTTCACGATTAAATAGATTTGAGAGGGATTCAAAAACAAACAATTTTAATAAAGTTTTGTGAAACAATGAAATTATTCCTTGCTGAAATGAGTGCACACATATTTATTCTCTTTCACATTGTTATGTAATTTGTGTCCTCTTGTCCTAGTGCTAAATGAATCTCTAATAAATCAAGGAGCCTATGTGTGTCTGTGTGGTTTTCATCTAATTTAACAATCGTTCATCTGATCTGCTTCAAACTGTGCAGTCTGAGGATGCAGCGTGGTGATCAACAGTCATGTCATGGTCCTGCGGCCATGACTCAGTGACTTTGTGTTTATGTTCTTTATTGTTATTATTCTCTTTATTATTCTTGGGCTGTTTTGGGATGGTTTGTGTTTTGGGATTTTAGATACTGGGTTTTGGGTTTGTGCTCCCTCTGTTGGTCCCTGGTGTTAGTGTTCCCCTGTCTCGTCAGGTTAATCAGGTCCAGCTGTTTCCCCCACCTGTGTGTGATTTCCCAGTGTCTCTTTGTGTACTTATAGTGTGTGTTTTCCTCTGCTCCTCGTCGCGTCGTCTGTGTTCATACCCTGTGAAATCCCCTGCGTGCTCTCCCTGCTGTTCTCCCTTCATGTTCAGGTTTGCCACTCCTTTGTGTAGTTTCACCCAGTTTAGTTCATCCTTAGTTCTGTTTTGCCATCTCCACTTTATGTTTGATATTGTCAATAAATCGCCTTCACATCTGAGTAAGTGCTGAATTTGAGTCCTCCTTTCCACTCTTCACACGGCCGCTGCCCCGGACCGTGACAAGTCATTGGCTAATAACGTAGCACTACACCCTCTCGTCCAATCGCATAAGCCCATGAAATGTCCCCTGGCTTCACGGACAGGGTTTACGTTGGAATAAGTTGGACAAATCTTTTAAAAGTTGCCAAGAAATATCTCCCACTAATGTTTCTGTCGCATCGGTGAGCTGAAACGCCAAACTAGTCGGATCGAGTGTTCAGCTGTTGCAGAGAAACACTGAGCCGGATGAAAAACCTTTCCTGCGTTTCTGTTTTCTTCTTCTTTTCTGGAATTAAAATTCACAGTGAAAACACCACAAAGATCAAGAATAATACATTCGTAGGACTTTTATACTTTTACACATCACATATAAATCAAGTTGAAGAATGAAGCACATCATGAGCTAGTTAATTATAATAATCTCAAATATTTTAAACTTTGTGATTTCAGAGGTTTAACAAAGTTTCCTATAATGTGTGGTCTGATCTTCATTGCAGGACACAGTAGAACGTGTTATTTTCTTGGGCTGAATTTGATGCCACTCCTTTCTGTGTCTCCTCCAGTGTCTCCTCCTGCTCTGCTAATTTTGCCTCCAGCTTGGACATTTTTTTCTCGTTTATCCAGCTTCATCTCCCGATCGATGTGTAGAGCCCCAGACAGCGATATGTAGTCATCAGTGAGGCTCTTGTTCAGATTTTCAAACTCTTCCACATCTGATTCATCTTGTGAGCCTCTGTGAATTTGATGTTCAGTAGTTCAGCTTTCTGCAAAGTCTCTAGGAAATTCTCCAGAGCTTTTTTCACATCAGACAGCTGAACTTCCTTCCTCTGGTCGAGGAAAAACACCAGTTTCCACAGAGCTTCAAGTCTTTTCACGACGAGGGGAGCCTGGATCTCCAACTTCCTAACTGGCAGACCACAGGCAGTAAGGATGGGCGGACATGTCTCAGCCTCCACCACTCTCAGCACTGGAGCCCCCCAGGGGTGTGTTCTGAGCCCCCTGCTGTACTCTTTGTACACATATGACTGTGTGGCCACTACCAGCTCCACCACCATCATCAAGTTTGCTGACGACACCGTCGTGGTGGGCCTGATCTCTGATAACAACGAGACGGCCTACCTGAAGGAGATTAGGAATCTGGAGAACTGGTGCCAGAGGAACAACCTCCTTCTAAACGTCAGTAAGACAAAGGAGCTGATAGTGGACTTCAGCACTAAGCAGGAGAGGAACTACCAGACCCCCGTCATCAACGAGTGCCCAGTGGAGAGAGTGGACAGCTTCAAATACCTCGGAGTTCACATCACGCAGGACCTGTCATGGTCCTGTCACATCAACACCGTGGTGAAAAAGGCCCGACAGCGTCTCTACCACCTCAGACGCTTGAGAGACTTCCAACTGCCCTCCAAGGTGCTCAGGAACTTTTACTCCTGCACCATAGAGAGCATCCTGGCGGGAAACATCTTAACCTGGTTCGGGAACAGCACCATGCAGGACAGACGAGCTCTACAGAGGGTTGTGCGGTCAGCTGAGCGCACCATCCGCTCCGAGCTCCCTGACCTGCACTCAATCTACAGCAGGCGGTGCTGGACCAAGGCCAGGAAGATCGTGAAGGACCTCAGCCATCCCAACAACAGACTGTTCTCTCTGCTGAGGTCAGGAAAGCGATTCCGCTCCCTGAAGACCAACACAGAGAGACTGAGGAGGAGCTTCTTCCCGCAGGCGATACGGTCTCTCAATCACACCACCACACAGTACTGACCCACACATACAGTTCTTACACACACTGGACTTTCTGGACTTTGGTTTCACTTCATTACTTAAATCACGCTGCTGTTATTGTGTATATATTTATTTATATTTCTTCATACATTCTTATATAGTTCTATATTGTGTATTTTGTTGTACAGTTATTTTATTTTCAACTTTAATTTATATATTTTATCTTATTCTCCCAGTTAAATTTACCCTTCATTCTAATTTGTGTTGTACAGTTATTTCATTTTTAACCTTAATTTATATTTTATTCCTTCCTAGTTAAATTTACCCTTTTTAATTTTTCATATTTATTTCCTATCTTATTCATAGCCTTTTCCTTTTTTGTTTTCTTTAGGTCACGAGCAGTTGTCCAAGCATTTCACTACATATCGTACTGTGTATGACTGTGTACGTGACAAATAAAATTTGAATTTGCTGGACATTATCCTTCATCTTCTCAATCGTTCTGTGAACATCCTTGAATGTCGTCATTATTTCCTTGTTCAGCTGAAGAGACATGTGCCAGGGAACAAAATGTTTTTATTCAGCCCTCAATGAGTCACATTCAAATTATAATGACTAGGATTGCTGAATCTCTGAACCTCACGTTGAGCGCACATGGACTCCTCAGCGACCACTTTCACAAAGAAAACAGTTTCCTGCTCTGCTTTTGAACGTCTGGTGTCCTGGTGCAGCCACAACAACCTGGTGCTGAATGCCCAGAAGACAGTGGAGATTATTGTGGACTTCAGGAAGCACACAGCTCCACTCCCCCCCCATCATCCTGACTGACACCCCCATCACCTCTGTGGACTCATTCCGCTTCCTGGGTACCACCATCACTCAGGACCTGAAGTGGGAGCCCACCATCACCTCCGTCATCAAGAAAGCCCAGCAGAGGATGTACTTCCTGAGGCAGCTGAAGAAATTCAACCTGCCAACACGGACGATGATGCAATTCTACACCGCAATCATCGAGTCCATCCTCACCTCCTCCATCACCGTGCGGTACGCTGGAGCCACTATCAGGGACAAACAGACTGCAGCGTGTTGTGCGCTCTGCTGAGAAGGTGATTGGCTGTCACTCTAAAAAGTAATTAATGGGATCTTTAGTCATTACTTACATATATATGTTGTTGTGAAATGAAAAATCAAGTTCATAAATACTGTTAGACTTCCTAATTAAAATTTTTATTTTATTGAGTTCGGGTGACACATAAATTATGCCTCTTTACTCAATATATAATCGTGATTTGTCTGAATTTAAAATCTTCTTTTAATCAAAAAACAATATAATTTTAAGTTCTGTCGATGTAAAATACAACTTGATGACGTGTAAACAGCTCACAGTTCCCTTCTTCTACACAAGCGGACATATTCAACAGCACGTGTTCAAGGTTTATCAAGAGCTGTGTTCATCGCGAACGGTGAGTAATTTTATGCGAAATTACACATATCTGCAGTCGCTCTGGATTTTGTTAGTTTACTTTAAAACAACGACGTAACATACATAACATACATCTTAGCTTGCCCCCGCGTTTGTGTGAAAGGCTAGAAGACCTTCAGTCTAGATCGAGAAGGAGAAGGAGAAGAGGGCAGTTCGGTAATGAGCTTTGTTGAAAATGTGATCAGAAGAGAGAGGCTAATACCTGATGGCACTGACCCACAAATACAACGGGCTCACCGATCCCTCGGTCCTAAGCCAGGTGCTGATGCCGCTCTCCGTTCCATTGTCGTCTGTTTTCTTCCGTTCAAAACAAAGGAAACCGTCCTCAGAAACGCATGGCAGAAGAAGATCCTCGTCAAAGACAAACCCATCGATTTTGACCATGATTATACTGCCACGGTAGTACAACAGCGCCGTGCACATAGAGAAGTGAAAAGCGCACTTAAACAAAAGGGCATACGATTCCAATTCTCTCCAGGGTTTAATTAGAGCCCCCGGGCTCGGTGTGAATAATGCAGCACCTGAGCGCACCTGAGCGGCCTGCTCGAGCAGAACGAGGAGCCGCAGGGAGGCCGAGAGAGCACCACCTCCAGAGGGAGAGAGAGGGTGGTGAAAGGGTTTGAAAGAGTAACATCATAACATCTGAAGGTTTTCATGTCACTCTAATGATGTCCTGACAGAACCACGAGGGGCATCAGAAACATCTGTGTCACACCTGTCCATCACTACATCTGTGTTAGTGACACTGCTGGAAGAATCCAGATTGCTTTGATTATTGTTTCCTTCCATTTTGTTTGCACTAACACTGCAAGCATCAGACTAAATCATACTTATTATTTATGACCCCACAGCACCATATCACCCTATTAGAGCACTTCGCTCTCGCTCTGCAGGCCTACTTGTTGTTCCTAGAGTATTTAAAAGTAGAATGGGAGGCAGAGCCTTCAGTTTTCAGGCCCCTCTTCTGTGGAACCAGCTTCCAGTTTGGATTCAGGAGACAGACACTATCTCTAATTTCAAGATTAGGCTTCAAACTTTCCTTTTTGCTAAAGCATATAGTTAGGGCTGGACCAGGTGACCCTGAATCCTCCCTTAGTTATGCTGCAATAGACGTAGGCTGCCGGGGATTCCCATGATGCATTGAGTTTTTCTTCTTCACTCACTATGTGTTAACAGACCTCTATGCATTGAATCATATCTGTTATTAACCTCTGTCTCTCTTCCACAGCATGTCTTTATCCTGTCTTCCTTCTCTCACCCCAACCAATCACAGCAGATGGCCCCGCCCCTCCCTGAGCCTGGTTCTGCTGGAGGTTTCTTCCTGTTAAAAGGGAGTTTTTCCTTCCCACTGTCGCCAAAGTGCTGCTCACATGTCATTGTTGGAGTTTCTCTTTTGTCTCTTTATTATCATAAGGTTCTTACTCTACAATATAAAGTACCTGGAGGCAACTGTTGTTGTTTTTTCTGTATAAATAAAAGTGAACTGAGTTGAATGTAATTTGGTTGAACAGGAAATTCACATCATGGATCTGGAGCAGCTGTGTGATGATGTCATGTCAACATGGACCAAAACCTCTGAGGGATGTTTCCAGAAACTTTTTAAATTTGTGCCACAAATGACTAAAGCAGAAGAGAGCTCAGACTCAGCTTCACTGTCATTCAGCCATTTGACATGATATGAATGAAAAACAGATTCTCTGTCCAGGACCTGGGTCTGAGCGACCCAGGGTCCATGAGCATTTATGACTCTTGTTATATGATATGTGTTTGTTTCTGCATTGTGCTGCTGTTCCTGTGTCTATGATGTTGGAGACCTCACCTGCTCAACCGCCTGCCATAACCACGCCACCATCACTTTACCTACCTGTTGCTGCTGCATCACCGTCCAATCTACCCCCAGTGGCTGCTACACCACCATCATTTCCACTGCCTGCAGCTGCCACACCAGCACGGCCTGCGTGTCACAAACCACCTGCAGTGCTTCGCCATGGGCCATCGGAGCTCTTACGTGGCTGGACCTACTACAAGGCTGTCATCAGATCACTGGCCGGCCACCAGAACTGCTATGCCACAGCTGCCAGACCTGTGGCAGGCCGCTCGAGCTGTTTTCCTGCCGTCACCGTCCATCGGGCCAGCTGCCAAAACTGTGGCAGAACTGTGGTTGATTTTTTCAGTTTTTTGGGGACTGTTTTGACAGCGCTGCTGGACGTGCGGTCGGACTTTGAAACCGTTGGGATTAGGGGCTCTGTTTGCTAGAGGATTTTGTTTTTGCACGGAGAGTGCGGAGACTCGGGAGCAGAGTACAGACACTTGGGAGAAGGCGCGACACGGGAGTCGTGGGAGCGCACTGGAGATTTGTTGTGTGTTACATTTACTTCACTGTAAATCAACGCACTGTTTACTGCACAGAGTCCAGCATTTAGGTCCTTTCTCCCCCACAGTCTGCCACACAGACCGTGACATTCTCAGGTCTCAGTATTGCAGCATGCTACCAAACAACGAGTAAAACATTACAAATAACTACAATTAATAGAACAAGAAATTCTCAAAAATAAGTACTGAAATATGCAAAAACATAAATAACAATCACAAATATATAATATTTAAATTTGGTTCTTCTTTATTTTAATGACTATTTACAGATTTTCACTGGAGGCATCAAAACTATGGATGAACACATGGAATTAAACCCTCGGCCTTCTCTCAGCGAGCTTCATGCTGTAGTCACCTGACATGGTTTCACTTCACAGGTGTGTTAACTCCAAAGCTGGAATCCTGGAATTTCTTGCCTTCTGAATCTGGTTGGGACTAGAAGTCAGGGTGGCACGCAGTAGGGCTGCACGATATTAGGAAACCCTGCGATGTGCGATAACTGCGATCAATATTGCGATAACGATATGACTTACGATAAAATAAATAGCAAAACAAACAAAAAACCCCGACCACATAATTTCCGTTTTACTGCAACAGTTTTATTTAAAGAAAGCTGCTGTATTAGCAGTGTAACAACAAAGTGCACTTTAACATTGAAACATTGCCCCCATAAAAATTTTTGGGTCTTCTTTAAGATCCCAGCTGGCCAGCACCTCACGTAATACACGGGCTATATTTTCACTAGTGTGAGAGTTTGGAAAACACACAGTCTCTAGACACCGTGTTTTCAGTTCAAAGTCTTCGGTGAGGAAGAGCACTGTGAAACTCATATATGGCTCCGTTGTACGACTTGATCATAGGTCTGTAGCATAGTTTTCAGCTTGGCTCAGTTCAAATGTGACGGTCTTGTGTAGGGCTGGGTATCGTCCATGATTTCTAGAATCGATTCGAATCCGATTCACAAGGTCCTGAATCGATTCGATACACGATTCGATTCAATTTGATTCGATTCGATTTAAATCTGGGAAATTTTGCCTCAGTCAGATTATAATTCAGATCAGTACATTTACATATTTTTGTATCTATAAAAAGGAAGCTGACACACGCAAGACTTTATCACAGGTGTGAGCGTCACAGCAGAGGCCTTTGTGTCAAAGTAGCTGAAGATAAAACACAGAAACACATGAAGGTGGTTTTCCTGGCCTGGATTTTATAAAAATATTCTGCAGTACATCAAAAACGAAAGAAAACCATTAACCAGCTTATGAACATTGCCTCTGAAGTTACAGCGGTTTTATTAGAGACAGCGTTTTGCATCATTTTAAAAAGTTTACATTTGTTCAGAAGCCTATTGAACGGCAGAAATTAGGTTTTCTCTTTGGAAGTAAGTAAAAAAAAACATCGGCCGACAGGCTGTAAACAACAGTAGACTTGTGCGTAACAACCAAGCAAATAATGCAGAAAACAGATTTCGGGGACAGACGGGAAACTGTTCTTGAAGTACAGAGAGAGAGAGAGAGCTGTGCATGAAGTGTGATTTTATCCTGGTGGAAGCAAAACAGCAACAGTCAGAGTGAATCCATGACGATGTTTATGTGAAGCGTTTGGATCTTCTTTTGCTGCTGGTTCGGTCAATATTGTTTGGAGAGAGATCAAACTAACAGCTTTAGAATCTGTGCAAAAACGGCGTGAACACAAAGCGCGGACCCGCCGAAACATCAGAATCAGCGAGCTGTCGGCTTTCAGCCCCGAGCGTGTCCGTGCCGTCGGGTGAGAAAGTCACATCTCACTGATCCTGATCCGTCGGCGCTTTGTGTTTACGTCTCTGTGCAGAATCTGTGTTCTTGCTCTCATTCACTGTTTTAAATGTTTGGTGGTTGTCAAAATTTTGTGAAGTTTCACCTGAGATTCTGGAATTTCAGGCAAAATACATTTATATTAAAAAAATCAATTCAGGATTTTAATGAATCGATATCACGTTATCCAAGCCAGAATCGATATTAATCGATGAATCGATTATTAAAACCCACCCTAGTCTTGCGGCATGTTTCGTACATTTGTGGAATGGCGACATGGGAAAAGTAGTTTCCTGAGGGGATGCGGTATCTCCGGTCCACTTTATGTATCAGACTGGTGAAGCCCTCCCTGCTAACTGTATTTATAGGCATCATGTCTTTGTCAAAAAATGTGTAATGGCCTCTGTTATTTCTTTGTAGCGCTTCCACGTTTTCTCATAAGGAGTTCCACTTTAAAAACTCGGATACAGAGACGGCCGTTGGACTGCGGGGCTCTTTGTCTTAACATTAGCAACATTAGCTAGCCCTGTCTTTCTGGAACTCTTCAAACAGTTCTCTGTGGTCGTGTTGAAGATGATGGTGGAGTCGTGTTTCCTCTGGTGGTTGCCACGAGTGTTCGGCAAGTTTTGCAGAGCACCTGTGTTTGGAGAACGTCGTCTTTACCAAATCCAAAGTACCTCCAAATAAGCGAGGTACTATTTTTTAGCCACGAGTTCATAGTCAGTAGCGTTCTCGTCATGCGTCTCGCTCTCAGCCATTACAACTCCGACTCGTCGCTGCAGCGTTGTTCGCTCCCCACCTACATAGGAGGCGGGCCTCTAATCCATTTGATTGGTTAATGCCGTGAAGGGCTCTGTTCGACTGGTCAAATGTGTAAAGGGGTTTCTTTGATTGGCAAATTCTTTAAAGCACGTGCGTAAACATTTTAAGGTACCCAATTATCGCAGTTTGCGCCGTCTTTTGCAATGGGCCCATCGCACAGGCTGATATTGCGATGACAATAAATTTTTTATTTATTGTGCAGGCCTAGTACACAGCTGACAGCTCTATTTGACAACTGTTAGAATTCATATTATGGCAAGAACCAATCAGCGAAGGAAACAACAGTCTGTCATTTCTTTAAGAACTGAAGGTCAGTCAATCCAGGAAATTGCAAAAACTTCACAAAAACCATAAAGCGCTACAAAGAAACTGGCTCACACGAGGACCGCCCCAGGAAAGCAAGAGCCAGAGTCCCCTCTGCTGCTGAGGATACATTCATCCACCAGCCTCAGAAATCACAAGTTAACAGCTACTCAGATCAGAGCGCAGATAAATGCCACATAGAGCTCCAGTAACAGACACACTCTACATCAGCTGTTCAGAGGAGACTGTGTGAATCAGGCCTTTATGGTCAAATAGCAAGCAGAGGAGATTAGTTTGGGCCAAGAAACACAGGGAATGGACATTAGACCATCTGTGCTTTGGTGTGATGAGTCCAAATCTGAGATCTTTGGTTCCACAAAGGTGAACGATGGTCTCTACATGCATGGTTCCCACCATGAAGCATGGAGAAGGAGTGTCTGGTAGTGTGTGCGCCAGTGAACATGAACTTTTAAAACTCAAAATATTTTTTTATATACTGGTTAAAAGTGTTTGTGAAATACTTTGTTCTTTATGCTGGACTAACAAACTGCAGTCACAAAGACTGACTGTGAGCACTTTTCGGTGATTACAGAGTCATAATAACGTGTCATATATGAGATTATCACCATGGCATGACATCACATCATGTATGTATTTGCAATATTTAAAAAAAACAGCTGACAGTGTGTTTTCATATTTTCATTCTGTGCTTAAAGGGAGAAAGGTTTATTATTTCTGCAGTATTGCTGTCATTGCTTTTATCTATAGTTTTTTTTTGTTGTTGAGAATAACAGAGTGAGTCAGACTGCAGGATGAACACTGAGCTGTTTGTGCCCCCCAGTGGTCTTTGACCACAACGTGCTTCCAGTGAATTCCCGAATCCAAGCTGTGTGTCATCAGCAGCCACTCCACCTTAAAACTGACTTCACGTATAAAACTTGGGTCATTTATTTAAGAATTTGCACCATATCCAGCCTTCTTGTGCCCCCCTGTACAGAAACTCAAATGTTATTTTCAGACTTTTATTTTAGGGAGCCTTACACCTGTACACATGGTACACATTCACAAATAACGTTTCATTTAAAAATTTGTAATAGAGGGGAGGACACATATGCTAATGTAATGTTAATAAATGGGTATTTATGAACACTAAACTTTCATGTTCAGAGAACACGCTCAGCTATATCTTGAGGATCTGAGTGTTCATGTGATTTATATTCTTTGCTATATATATGCAACAACGTCCAACGTTACATGTTAGTCAACTTCATTCACATTAATTAACCTTCAGCTATCGAAACTTGAGTTTTTATATTTCCTTGAACCACTTGAATGCACCTTTTCTAATTCGTGTTTTACCGGGGGTCCGCGAAGGCGCTTCGTTGGCATTTTACGGCCTCCGATTGGTACGATTTGTGTTATTTGCACCACGTGACACCAGACATGGCCGCCAGCGAGCCGAGTAAAGACGGTAAGTGTGACCTTTTAAACGTGTCCGCGGCTTTAATGCTGATATCTGGTGGTCTGCGTGCAAAGGTTTGGGTGTCGGTGACTCTCCGAGTCTGTGGGAATCCACAATCAGCAGAAAAAAGGCTAAAAAAAATCAGAAAAGCAGGCGGGAACCCGCCCGGCTAAGCTAGCAGGCTAGGAAATAGCTGGGCTGCTAACTGTGATTATACAGCAATCTGTATATTCAGTCAGTACTGAGTCTGACAGCTGTGAAGTTTATTCAGGATTTAACAGCGTGTAAAGTCTGAGTTCGATTAATGAGTTATTTAATTCATTAATTTATTTATTTTTTTACTTTTAGATCATAGTTTTGTCCCCACGGGTGATGAAAATAATTGTATACAGACAGATTTTTGTAGATCAGAGGGAAATGCTTCTTCATGCCAGGCTGTACATTCTCGCTTCCGCTTGGTTTTGACTCACCTGGTCTGGAGTAGAGTGTGTGTGGTATATAAGGTGTAGTCTCTCTTCTGCTTTCTCAGGTAAGGACAGCATTCTGGAGCCGCTGTGTTTCCCCGATCAGCCGGCTGACATCTCCAGCCCTCCCGGTGTTCAATGTCCCGGCTCCGAGCCGCTGGTCTGCCTGTTCTGCTCTGAGTCCGTCCCACCGCCGCGGAAAGACGTCCTCCTCAGACACCTGCTGATGGAGCACAAGCTTGTCATCGCCGACGTCAAACTCATCGCAGACGTCCCAAAGTACGAGCCACACATGCTCCGGCTCACTCGTTTAACTCTCGGGAACACGTTTGGATGTTTTTAGCATTTGGAACTCGATCATTTCACCAAAGACTTCCTGTAATTATTTGGGGTGATGGGGGGAAACCCTTACCTTACAAGTATAAATATATACAACAAGTCCAGCATGTCCACGCCTGCTAGTGTGCTGCTTTTATGAACCGTGACGAAGTGTTTCTGTGCGCCGGTAAACCTGGCTGTGAGTCGGTTTTTACTGACGAGTTTCCTCCATCAGGTACTTGCTGTACTGGAAGGGCAGATTCCTCGAGCAGCCGCTCACAGATTTCTGCAGCGTCATCAAAACCAACTCCACGGGCCCAGTCGGTGAGTTCACTCAAACAGGTAACGCGCCGCAGGATTCCCATCAGTCCTGGAAACCTCACGTGTGTTAGATGAAAGCAGACAGAAGGTAGAGCTTCCTGAAATCATGTGACTAAAAGCTTCTTTGCTTCCTGTAGTCATCTCTTATGATCCAACCCCCAAAAAGCTGCTTTTTACGCATAATTCCATAAACATCATTCAGTGACATGTCTGAGCCTGAACCAAGATACTGAACCTTGGATTGTCCGTCCTGATAATATTCTTATTTACTGTGTCAGCCTGGATGCAAAAGTTTCAATCAAGTCCACTTCCTAGTCCTCCTCTGATCCTGTGTGAATGCTTTCAGTCTGCTCGTTTCATCTCTGTATCGTCCGCAGTGATTGGTCGGACTGGCAGGCTCATCCGGTCTCTGCAGTGTGTCTGTTCTGTGATCACCAATCGGAGACGTTGGAGCAGATCTACGCGCATATGAAGGTACGGGAACGTAGAAGTTTCAGAGAAGGAAAATATCGTTTTCTGCTTTTCATCCCTGAAACGATTCTGCAAAGGCTTCTGGGAGAACGGAGACAGTGCACACTAACAGGAAACGATCTGCTTCCTGAGGTCTCTGCAAACATATGAATCCATCGTTCGCACAAAACATGGATTTTACTCAGAAAGTGCCCTCACACACAGACGGACCGAAGCTGAAGAGCTTTTAAAATGAAGCGCCTTTTATTTTGAAAAGTTTCCAAATAAATACATGATTGTCAAAACTTTAACGAGCAAATAAAAATGTTTCCTCGTTGTTGGGTCTGTTTCCACAGGCCCCGCTAGTTTAGAGACTTATTCATCATGAAGGAAACAAGACATAACAGAACATCTTCAACCGGTTTTTCACTCGCTAACGAGGGAAGTCTTTGGTCAAGAACCAGCTCTTGGAGCCCACGCCCCTGTCCTGTCTCAGGCCCGAAGTCCTTCAAAGAGCAGCTTCCCCCGTAGCTATTTATTGACATGGCAGTTACAATACACAATACAACACAAGCTCCCCCAGCACAGAGTGGCTGGAGAGGTCAGAGACAAAGGAACGTCTTGATCCTATAGGTTGAACTCAGACCGTACAAATTTAAGAAACACGATGACAACATTCAACAATTAGACTTAACACTCGTGAACAATAAATAAATCTAGGATTGGACGTCGACTGCAGTCCGATTTTGTCGTTGATTAAACGTTCTGGTTTAAAGTCAGAACCAGTTTCCCAAACGTGACTCTAAGTTTGTGCTCACGAGTGACGAGTTTACCTGAGAGGCAGAAAAGTTTCTCTCTGCTTTCTGGTTTTGTTATTTATGAAGTCTGTAACGGGCGTCGCGTGCGTGACCCTGACATCTTTCTGTTTTGTGTTTGCAGGAGGCTCACGGCTTCGACCTCCACCTCCTTAAGACCGAGCTCAGTGAGTGAAATCGCCGTGGTAATTCGAGCGCAGTTTGCTTCTATTTCTTCCTTCTGAGTGTTTCTAATGTTCTGTCCTCCCTCAGACCTCAAGTTCTACCAGCAGGTCAAACTGGTGAACTTCATCCGGCGGCAGATCCATCAGAGCCACTGCTACGGCTGCACGCGGATGTTCGACTGCCGGGCGGACGCCCTGCGTCACATCGCGGCTGAAGGTCACGTGATGAAACTGCCAGAGATGTCCGCCTGGGACCAGCCGCAGTAGGTTTAAGGAAGCGCCTGCAGAGTTAACCAATGAGAGCGCGGGCTTTAAAGCTGGCGTACAGCTGCTGATGAACGTGGTCAACGCCACAGATGTTTACACTTCATTTGGAGTATTTTTATCAGCTGATGAAAATGGCGTCCTTTTTGGGACTAATTTGAGCCTGAGCACTAAACGTCGTCTCGCTCCGCAGGTATTACTTCCCCACGTACGAGAACGACGCTCTCCTGTGCACGCTCTCTGACAGCGAGGAAGGCGACGGTGACGAGGAGCATCGCGGCGAGGAGATCCCGGTCATCGCGGAGGACATCTCTAACCTGAGAGCGCTGAAACAGTCCAGTGTCCTCAAGCAGCTGCTGAAGGAGCGAGGAGGCAGCAGCTAGGACCACAGACGGACACGTGTCATACGTTTGACTCAAAGGCGTCTCTGACGTCGGCTGAGCTCAGCTCATGGTGACCACATGCCACATGGCTGGAACGCAGCGGCACGGGTTTGAGTCCGGCCCTTTCCCTCTCAACTATTTCCTGTACGTCTCTACTTAGTAAAGATAAGAAAGGCAAAAGAAGAGTCCTCTCCACAGCTGGACACGCGGACGCCATGATGTCCGCTGAAACGTAATTGCTCTGCCTCGTGCAATGAAGCTGAAACATGCGTTTTCTTGAATATGAATTTTAGTACTCGAGTAAAAATGATTTTCTTTTGTAACTTGCAACTGAGCTGGATTCAGTGCTGTGGTGGACGAGCTCATCGTCAAGATGAGACGAGAGACTCTTTATTGTCATTGCACAGTCACACTTAGAACAACAGCACTACACAATTGCAAACTGTCCCGCGTCGGCACTACGCACAACACAAACAACACAACACAGGAACTTAATAAATGAAAAGAATGAGTGTATGTTTTACTGCACATTGTTGTTATTATTGTTGTTGTTGTCCCCTCAGAAAGCCCAGGGACGTCTCGTGCCTGAAACATCTGTCCTATTTGGTGTTTCTGTTGTTTTTCTGCATCGCTTTGCTGAGCGACACCTGCCGTATGGTGGAGCCGAACTGCAGCGCTCAGAGTTTTCACCGCGTCCTTCGCGTCCAGGCTCACGTTCACGAACATGCAGCACTGAGGAGAGAAACGAGAGGTCGCTGCAGGAACTCACTGCTGTCAAACTTCCTGTTTTATCCTCATTTCGTACTCTGGCAGGCTGTAGGACATTTTGGACAATCTATAATCTTCTAACACAAAAACATACAAGTGTTCACTGAAGTAAACACACAGAGCAGTAGCAGATTTTTTTTAAGTGTTTTATTTATTTTCATTTGCTGCTAACTGCCTTGTTTTCATTTGTAGTTTTTGTAGTAGGAAGAACTACAAAATCTACAAATAAACAAAGAGCAGTTAGCAAATGTAGTGCTCTCCACTATGTGAAGCCCTCACATGAATTTTTAGATTTTTCAGTTCAAGCCAATTAAATGAAATCCAAAAATTCAGCCCCAACAATCAAATGATCCCCTATGAGCAAGCACTCTGGCAACGGTGGAGAGGAAAAACTCCCTTTTAACAGGAAGAAACCTCTGGCAGAACCAGGCTCAGGGAGGGGCGGTCTTCTGCCATGGCTGGTTGGGGGGTGAGGGGCAAAATTAAATCAAACATAAAGGAGAGCATAGCGTATTTATGACAGGTCGGTGGACTGTGGCTCGAGTTCAAAAGATGCTCGAATCCCGCCTGAGGTGGTATGGACACGTGATTCGAAGCAATGAGAACTCAGCAAAAACGACTATTAAGGATCGACCCAGACGGACGCCGGCCTCGAGGCAGACCCCACAGAGCGGGACATTCGCTTCAGCTGAAAATCTTAGAGGCGACCCAGAAAGCTGCAGGAAACGCAATGACACATCCGGCAACAGTTAAACCTACTTTAAGTAGGTTTACACCCCACGAACCAGGCGATTCTCTTTCTGTTTTCTCTTGTTCCCGTACCGCTGGGCGCTGAAGATTTTCCACAGTTTGTCTGAGTTCTGCCATCTCTTGCCTCTGTTGTGTGTATTCTTGACTGAGTTCTATGTAGTTTTGACTGAGTTGTGCGTTTTCTAGCTTGAGTTGTGCGTTTTCTTGATCAAGTTGTGTGACATCGTGACTGAATTCTGTGCACATTTCAGTCACTCGTTCGAGTTCTTCGGTGAGTCGTGTGTTTTGTTCAATGAGTCGTGCGTTTTGATGCCGGAGGTGCTCTCTCATACGCTCCAGTATGTTTGACCGATCTCCCTGTGACATTTTTGTAAAGGGTTAAAGCTCAAGGGTGTCAAAGGGTAGCTGTGTCTCAAACAACTGTCTCTTTCTGCTGTAAACTGTTGAACGAGCTCCTATTTATAGACTCGGTGGGCGTGGCAGAGAATGCGATGTCGCTGTGACAAAACAATGATCCTTTGATCTTCTCAAAGGATCATTGTGATGTCGCCGTGACGTCACGATGATCGTTCGAGAAGATCAAAGGAGCGCTGTGGGTCATTCTGCGCATGCTCGGATCAATGAACGGGAGAATTATTTGTAAATACTTTGCTAGCTAACAAAGGTGCTTTTAGCAACAGCTGGTGGTGGTTCGTCGCTATCAACCCTTAAACTCGTGAACTGGCTCTCTAGCTTTTCGATTGCTACTGTTGTCTATCACATATGTATTATTTGGAACCCAGCTTACCTGTAAAAACAGACACACAGCAGGTAACAGGAACTACTCGGTGCGCCAGCTCGGCACCACTAGGCTGTGTCCCAATTCAGGGTCTGCACGCTTGAAGTACGCGCACTACGCACGGTGCGTACTATAAGTATGAGAAGTGCGGAAGTGAGAGGCTTGTGAAATAGGACGGTCTTGCCTTCGTCGCGCTGTTCAGGTTGCCTAGCAACCATGATACTAACCGCGAGAAACGTGTCATACAGCTTTGTGTGACAGAAACGAAGGAGAACATGTTTTGTTCATTTGAGACCAAAGGACCGTAAAACATGATTGTTGGGCTTCATTCCTGTGCTGAACAGTCATTTAAGATTAGCTAGTAAATAACAATTAGCTGATGTTGGTCATGAGACTAAAGTCATCTCACTGTGGTAATGTAAATATAATATGGCCAATATTAAAGTTATAGTCAGATTATTATGATATATTACAGCAGTGAGCTTGAACAGTTGTTTATATGTCCTATCACCTTAAATCTTCACTCAAAGACGAGTATCTGTGAGTGTGTATACAGATGTGTTATATATAAGAGACAAATATTGTTCGTTTAATACGTTGGCATTATTACATTTGGCTCAATGCTTACATATGTGTATAAAGCAAATGTACGAGCTGTGATAACTGTGTCTGATAGAATGAAGAGTAGACTGATATATGAAATATTCCTTTATTGGGTGAGAAAATCAGACCATGTCATAACTGCTGTAAGTCACACAGAATAGACATCAGAGCCTTAAACAGGCTGACGTCTGCTAAATGGGTCAAACTGGGCAGAAAGTCTACAAACACATAACATCCTTATAGAATATGATGTAACACTATAGATCAAACGATTGCTGATGTTGTCAGGGCCAAGATGATGAAAAGCTGTGGGAATTCTCTGAGGAGGTAGTAGGGACACAGGGAAACAGCCCTCACGGTGATTGTAGGGCACCAGCTGCCGCCATGTTGCTTCCCAGTGCATTCACGGTCTCTGTCGATGAAGGCGTGGTGAAAAGTGTGTAGCGTGCTGTTGTCGTCGCTGTTGTTTAACCACGATTCCATAAAAGCCAGAAAGTTCTGTACTCACGGAAGTGGTTGATGCAGGCTTGCAGCTTGTCACATTAGCAAGAATAATGGACGGGAGCGCTCGTTGTTTGTGTGTCTCTCTCCCCTCCTGGTCAGGGCCATGCAGAGATGTTTAAAGGGGCGGGTGCTCAAGTTAAAAAGGGGCACATTGAACCAGGCTGAATAACAACAACACACATTCATCAAGTATCTAATATGGGATTGCATCATACTATATCACTGTTGTGAGGTGGCAATAAGGCAAAGCAAACATAGCCTATGTTTTACCTGATGGGGTAAAATGTTGCTGTTGAGGGGTTTCTGCTGCTCCCACTGCTGATAGTGCAGGAGGGCAGGGCTGCGTATCCACACTTAACAACTCTTGCACTTAATCTATAATAAAATGATGACAGAAAATATAATGAAATATATTTGAAATAAAAATTTAATACAATTGGTTTCTTAATGTATGTTCTTTAAAATACAGTGTGTGTTTATTAAATATCATAATTATAACTAGAAAAATTTGCATTTCCTGCAAAAATGCTGTGTGGATGCTTTAAAGCTGAAGCTGTCTGCTGAAAACAGCTGAAGAAGCTGAAGTCATTATTTGAAAAGTAGTTGAACTTTTAATAATTTTACAGAAGCATAACAACTTAGAAAAAAGGTAATAACTTAGCAGAAACTCTCTTCTCACTGCTGAGGTCTGGGAAGCGCTTCCGCTCCCTTAAGGCCAAAACAGAGAGAATGAGGAGGAGCTTCTTCCCCCAGGCTATTCGGACCCTGAACCAGGTGTAGGACCGGACTCTCCCACACATCACATCACCACATGCACCACCACACATTTCCTATAATTTATAATCCTTATAATCTCTTTCTGCTATTTGCACATTTTTTTACTGTAAATTTCTAAGTTAATTTGTAAATTTTGTAGTAACCTGTAAATTGTAAATACTGTAAAACGTTTTTGTGTTATTTAATGGTCGGGCATTGTACAGCTACAAGCATTTCACCCCCATGTCATACTGTGTTGTGTGTGTGTGTGACAAATAAAATTTGAATTTGAAACATAACAACATAGCAGAAGTATTGTAATTCAGCAGAAATGTTCATATTTAGCACAAACATGAAAACTTGGAAGAAATGGTGTAACAGTAGAACAGTAGTATAATTTAGAAATAGAAACTCTTAGTAGAACTTAGTAGAAATGTAATATAGTAGCAGAAATACTATGATTTAGCAGAAAAGTAATAACTTAAGCAGACATTTTAGAAAAGCAAAATGGCCAGCAGAAAAAAGTTTTCTCAAAACTACTAGTTTTTCAACTGTGAACAATTGGCAGAAACATTAGAAAAGCCAGAAGGAAAAGCCAGCAAATACACAAGGGTAAGGCAAAACTGACATGCCTAACAATGTTTACAAATATGGAAACACACTCAGTAACTCAGTGACACATAAGACATGTCCAGAAAACAACGTGTACAAACATGGATGCAAACAAACAATATAATAATAGCTTCATAATGATTACAGGACATCAGACTATTTGTTCTTATAGCTTAATGATGCAGAATTATCACATAGAAATAAAAAACCTGAAGTTGTGCACTATTTGAACACGTTGCCTGCAGCACTGAAGGACTCTGCGACAGACGTGTGTCTCACCCTGGCAGCACCTGTCCTCTCCTCCGCTTCAGTTCGCCTCAACATAAGCTCGTCATATTCTGTGATATGATTTACTCTGAGGTGTTTGACGAGGGTAGTGATGTTGCCACAGCACCTCACTGTCTTGCCACATGTAAACATGCAAATCGCGTCTTGGCTGTTTGTGGAGGTAAAATGCATCCTCACATGACTCCGTTTAGGCTCAGCCATCCCATATGGAAAAGATATTTATAAATCTTATAAAGTTTGTATCGGTCTACATACAAGAGTGAAAACAGATATAAGATCCCTTGAAAAATTATATAAATGAAACTTGTATGTTTTGGATACTTACTAAAACAATATATGAAAGTAATAAGAAAGTGGCCACTTTGATGAGTAAATCATATAAGTTTTTACTATTTCTTTTCCATATGGGATTGTTGTGAGCGCACACACCAGGGGCAGTGTTGCCTACTTATTTAGTGAGTTTTCAGAGCCCTTTAGTGACTTTTTTTCTAAAAAGCAACTAGCGACAAATCTGGTGACTTTTTCTGGTGTTATTGGAGACTTATTTATGACAACGTTTTGATGTGAAAGGGCGTATCGCTCTTCTCACCAAGCAGCAGTGCTGCCGTGGGCACCTCGCCCACACCAAAGCGCTCACTGCTATCAGGACAGGAAATGTTCCCACTAGTGATGTGTCGGTTGTGAACGAAATGGCTCTTAGAGCCGGGTCTTTGACGTGAACGACGCGAGCCGTGGGTTTTTTTTTCTTTCTCTCACCCTCTCTCTCGCACTTTTTTTCCGCTTCACTCCGCACGCGAGTCTTGTGCTTAACGGTGTGTTCACACCGAACACGATGGACGCGAGCGTCAGGTTTACATGTAAAGTCAATGGAAAAGCGCGATGACACACGATTGCGGTCCCGCAAAAATTCGGAAGCAGAAGCGTCGCAAAAACGCCTGAAATGCGCGTCAGTGTAGCGCGTGTGGCGTGTTTGACTTGCGAAAAAAGCCAGGCGCGTGAGTTTTTGTGTTGCATTTTGTGCATATGCGCATTTCGTGTCTACCGCTCAGTTGAAAGAACTGAACTCCAGCGTCAAATCGCGCCGCGACAACCAATCAGGAGCCTGGTGACGTGGCTCTGACCTTGGTCAAAGGGGCAGATCCAGCCAAAGCCCTCCATTCTTCATTCAGTATGGAGGAAAAGCTAATCAGTGCTGTGGCTAATCACCCCGAGCTGTATGATGCTAGCTGCTACTGCTACCGAGACAGGAATAAAAAGGACCTAGCTTGGAGACACATAAGTGAGGAGATCGGACAACCTGGTAAGTTCATAAATTCTTCTTTTTAATTTTCAGACTGACCCGATGAAGCCGCGCAAAAGCTAGCAAGCCCACCTACTGTCCCGCTATTTTCCCACTGATGTACAAATACCTTTCCGCTAACAAGATAATGCGTTTATTCAGAGGACATCTGCAGGAGAAAGTGGAAGAGCCTCAGGGACACCTATAATAAGGAGAAGAGGACAGAGAAGGAGAAGAGGAGTGGGTCTGCAGCAGGATCGGAGAGGAGATGGAAGTTCTTCGCGGTCATGGGGTTTCTGGACTCCTTCCTCACCCCGCGGGAGACTAGCGGAAATATGGTGCAGACCGTGGGGAACTTCTCCCCCGAGGACCAGGGACAGCCCAAAGAGGCAGCAGGGGAGTGTCAGTCAGAAGGTATGTTTACAATGAATTAATGTAGGCAGTTAATTTATGCGTGTTGTCATACAGGAATATATTTTGTTTATTAATAAACAGTATACAGTAGCCCCGCTGTTCATCCGTCACCGCTTCGCCTTTTCGCTGATTTTTTTTATTGCACCGTACAGCTTTCAACACTGCGCATTGCATTCTGCAGCCCAAATGACAAATCTCCTCCGTGTCGTGTCTCCTGCGCTTGTCAAACTTATCATGTTTGGTTTTGATAACCATCACGTCCAATAGAAAAAACAGCACAAAAACACCCATAACTATGACCCTCATTCGGAAATAGACACCTGCACCGGGAGCGAAAAAGGCGCACGAAAGTGGCGCCGCAGAC
Organism: Maylandia zebra; assembly: GCF_041146795.1. Classification (NCBI taxonomy): domain Eukaryota; kingdom Metazoa; phylum Chordata; class Actinopteri; order Cichliformes; family Cichlidae; genus Maylandia; species Maylandia zebra. Next base: position 67,324,777 of record NC_135173.1, on the reverse strand, counting down.
GGAGAAAAAGCGCGGCATAATACTTTTACGTTTTAAAATCGACAAAGGTTTGCACTTTGAGAATCAACTTGTAAGAACTGTGACTACTGTTCATGTGCTGCAATAAATGGGAGACCACTGTATATAATAATAAGTATATAATAATATAATATTCTCTATGATTATTGTCTTCAACCTGTTAACATTTAATATTGTCTTGATAGAGTCAAGTAATCATGCAGAGTCCTCCCCTGTTGCTTCTCCTGGCTCCCCAGTCCCTGGTCCCTCCACTCCTGCTGCTGCACCCGCAGGTATGAACATCAAGCACTGACAGCTTTTTACTTGCTTGGATTTCCTTGTGATCACCTTTACTAAATATCTACAACCAATCTGTTTATATCCTGGTTTTTTTCAATTTTGAAAATGAAAATCTAGTAGCAGCCTCCTTCTCATTTCTTTGTGTTGTTTTGTGCTGTGTTTTACAGGCCCACAGAGGAGGACAGCTCGAAGGCGGGCGAGAGACGGGTCCCAGGACGGTCCATCGGCGGTGGAGCTGGCCATCCTGAGTCCCTAAAGAGGCCACGCCCGTCTCCAACAGAGCATTTTCTCCTCAGCCTTGTTCCTGCTCTGGAGAGCATGCCGCCTCAGACACGAGAATTCGTGAAATTTCAAATTTATAAATTAGCTTTTGAAAACAGCATAGGTGTGTTAAATTTGGAAACATTGGACCCTAATGATCAGTAGTTTTCTGATGAGGCAGCAGCTCTCCAGGGCAGAAACAATGTTCTCATTTTTCTCCTCCTTCTCCCCTGAGGCTCTTCCACTCCAAGCTGGGTCCTTTTTATTCCTTTCTCTCTGTAAATAGTTAAATTTCATATATTTATGTTGAATGTTTTTGTTACTGAATTTATATATTTTTTCAAATAAACATTTATAATGACAAATGTCTCAGTTCTACTACACAGCAAATATTGGCACCTGACTTGACACAAGTAGAATTTATTTCATATTATACTAATGACAAAACATACTAATACAGTGTGATGCAAAAGTTTGGGCAACATTGTGAAAAGTAATTATTTTCCTGTACAAATCATTGGTTGTCACAATAAAAATTGTCAGTTAAATATATCATATAGGAGACACACACAGTGATATTTGAGAAGTGAAATGAAGTTCACTGGATTTACAGAAAGTGTGCAATAACTGTTTAAACTAAATCAAGCAGGTGCATAAATTGGCAACACAACAAAAGAGACATGAAATAAATATTTAGTGTATATCAATGCGTGTGTCTCCTATATGATATATGCAAGTGACATTTTTTTACTGTAACAGCGATTCATAAAGGAAAATAATGACTATTAATAAGGTTGCCCAAACTTTTGCACCACACTGTATATAGGAACATAGTGAAGACAAGTTACTTACTCACAAAGAGCACGCGTATTTTTAGTGGTCCGGAGCTGCAGGAGAAACACAAGTTAACTCAGAGACACAGACTGATGCGACACAACCAGTAAGTAGGTGTACAGCGTACACTGTAGTGTGTAGCACCCAGGAGTATCAGCTTATTACGTACACGTTGGTAAGCTGTCTTGTTGCAACTGACGAACTGAAACAAACGAACGTGCTGTGTGTGCAACAGCGCGACACACATTACCTGTCCTTTTATTAACTGCACAGGTAGTGCTGGTCATAGCTGCTGGCTACCTGTGTAAGGCTGTCATGGGTCTGTAGCTCTGTCACCGTTTTAGGGAACATGTTTAGTTTTAAAGTAAGTTTCCGGGCTTTTCCTGCCTTTCTGGAGGGATTATATTTCACTAAAAAACGATCTAATATGCATGTCCACATAATTATGCATTATTACAATATATTAAAACACACGCTGTATTTTAAAGAACATGCATTAAGAAGCAGATTATATTAGATTTATATTTTAAATAAGACAAAATTTGGATTTTACAGCAGTAAAATGATTGTATCTCTACAGTTTAAACATGTAATAAGCTTTGCCCTGCACAGAGTGGATAGTGAAACAAATGGAATCATCATAAATACCATCCATTCATCCTTTCGCTTCCGCTTATCCTTTTCAGGGTCGCGGGGGGCGCTGGAGCCTATCCCAGCTGTCATAGGGCGAGAGGCGGGGTACACCCTGGACAGGTCGCCAGTCTGTCGCAGGGCCGACACACAGGGACAAACAACCATTTGCACTCACATTCACACCTAGTGACAATTTGGATTATCCAATTAACCTATCCCCTCAAGCTGCATGTCTTTGGACGGTGGGAGGAAGCCGGAGTACCCGGAGAGAACCCACGCAAACACGGGGAGAACATGCAAACTCCACACAGAAAGACCCCGGCCTGATGTTGGAATTGAACTCAGGACCTTCTTGCTGTGCGGCAACAGTGCTAACCACCGTGCCACCGTGCTGCCCTCATCATAAATACATTATTTCATATTTATTACTTCCCCCTCCTCATTGCTTTATTATTGTAGCTCTAGTAATAAATAATAATGTAAGGATTCTGGATCAGCACCATGATGCCCATAGTATATACAGTATTCTGAAGAAGGTCTAAAATGTCATTGTGTGTGCATGTGTGTGTTTTATTTAGATGGATTTTTAAAAAAAATATTACTCATGATATAACATTGTCCAGACATGCCTGGTAAGGACATGAGGAGGAAACAGTAGGAGCTGTGTGAGGCTACTAAAGGCAGGGCTATAACATTTTTCTGTCATCATTTTATTATAGATTAAGTGCTGGAGTTGTTAGGTGTGGATAATTAGATTATAGTTTATTGCAATAGCAAGTTGTGCCTTGTTCTCAGATAGACAGCAAGTGGAGAGTGATATATGAAATGATGGAAGGAAGGAAGAAGAGAAGCAAAGAGTGATCCACAGGCAGAGCCTAAATTATTTCTCACAGTTTTTTGTTGCCTTATGGTTCCAAGCGCTGTCACCAATCTTTGCATTTTGTTATTATCTCATGACACAGCTACCATCTCTCCTATGGACTTTTTAATGTTTACAGTCTCAGATCAACACAGCCCTGCCCTCCAGCACTATCCACAGCACCCTCAACAGCAACATTGTACCCATCAGGTAAAGCATCGGCTACGTTTGCTTTGCCTTGTTGCCCATATTAGATTCTTGATGAATGTGTGTTGTTGTTATTCAGCCTGGTTCAATGTGCCCCTTTTTAACTTTGAGCACCCGCCCCTTTAAACCTCTCTGCACAGCCCTGGTTAAATGTCACCGTTATTATTAGCCGGCCCGGAAACAGCGTATTTTATTTATTGTATCTCAAATTATAGCGTCATAATGATTACAGGACATCAGATTACTTGTTCTTATCACTTAATAATGCAGAGCTCATCATATAGAAATAAAAAAACTGAAGTTGTGCGCTATTTGAACACCTTGCCTGCCTGCAGCACTAAAGGACTCCATGAGAGACGTCTGTCTCGCCCTAGCAGCACCTGTCCTGTCCTCCTCTTCAGTTCGTCTCAACATACACTCGTCATATTCTGTGATATGATTTACTCTGAGGTGTTTGACAAGGTTAGTGATGTTGCCACAACCATACATGCCAACCCTCTCGATTTTTCCGGGAGAATCCCGGAGCCACCATTCTCCCGAATTTCCACCTGGACAACAAAATTGAAAAACCATATTGCAGAATTCATAGCGCCGCCGAGCCAATTCCAGTTTCCAACAATGGCGGCAGCTCCTTAGTTTTAATATCACTCTTATTTCTCTTTCTGGGTCGCAAAAAGAAAAAAACAACTTTTGACATATTTTCAGGTGAGAATGTAGCTGTGTAAACTTCAAATATCTGAGCCGACACATCGTCTTCAAACCCCCGCGGTCTTTCACTACTCGGGTTAAACATGATATATAAGTCACTTTGATAACTTAAAAATGTTATTGTTTGACTTTTTCAGTGTTTTATTTGTTCGTGAGTAAATCTGTTTGGCTGAGATTAAAGTTATTAGATTAGATTAAATTAAACTTTATTAATCCCTCGGGTGGGTTCCTCCGGGGTTTTCACACAGCTGAATAAACATCAAACAGAAAACTAATTAAAGAAAGTGTGAGACGGTCGAGAGTTTACGTCAGCGCCCGGTTATATTTTAGATAGCAAGGAACAGACGGCAGAGTTTCACTCCACCGAGGGAACTCGTGACGTACTACCTGGCTTTCTTTAGACCGCGAAGGCCGGGTCCTCAGGTGGAAGCAGCCTCTGAATTTGGACACCCCCGCTGTTTCGGTGATGGTGACATTTAACGTATTTTATCCGATAAATAAACACTGTAAAATGTGCCCTTTTGATTGTCTCCCTAATTCTGAGGTCTCAAGGTTGGGAAAGTATAGCCACAACACCTCACTCGTGGAGCACTTTTTTGCCACATGTATCCAAACCACGTCTCAGCTGTTTGTGGAGGTAAAATACGTCCGCACAATTAGGCTCAGCCATTGTTGTGAGTGCGCACGCCAAGGGGCTGCGAGACATTTATACAGCCGTATTTCGCACATGACTATGAAAGGCGGAAGAGCAAGTAGATCCTTTGAATGTAGACAATCCGAATGTTATAGTTTCTTTCCACTACGTTGCTGTTAATGATAAACTACAAATTAACCCTAAATTACTAAAAAATATCGATATTTTAATGTGAGAATCGATTCTACAACATAAATGACTGGTATCGGAGGAATCGATATTTCAGGATCAATCCGCACATCACTAATACTAATCATCCACAACTATTTTCAGTTGCAGATGATAAAGGATTCAGAAAGTTTATTCATGCGGGCCCATATGACAGAGAAGGTGAATGTTCTTTTTGTTTTCATATTTTAATTTATATTTAATTATATTGTGTTGTTTCACTTTAAATTTGTAAAAGGAAAAAGCTGAAAATTTAAATAGTTAAAAGTTGAAATGTTGGTTTTTGTATTATATGATTTATTTATTACATTTTATGTGGAGTGAATAAATAAAAGTATATTTACGGTGGCCCCTAGAGACAAAGCATGTACAAACTCCAAAACACGGAAAAACTCGAAAAAACGTAAAAACTCCATAGCACGTACAAACTCCAAAACACAGGAAAAACTCAGAAGCACGTAAAAACTAAAAACACGTACAAAAGACAACAGAAGTGCTCCAGGATGCTCGTGCGCAGTGTTGAACTTTTGTTACCTAGAGGCTACACAAGCCAGGAAGTACCAACGACCAGATTTGGTGTGTGGTAGTAACAGGTAAATGAACATTTGTTTTAAATTATCTGAATGAGTGCTTGTGTATAAATACACAAACAATACACATATGCTTTCAATTGTGTAATTTAACTGATCTAGGTAGCTCTGTTTTGGAAGTTCAGTTAACGCTAAAAATGTGTTTTGGAGTTTGTACGTGTTTTGTCTCTAGGGGCCACCACATATATTTATATATAAACATATATAAATAAAACCACTTTTTTGTTTACCATTAGTAACTCCTTTTGTGCATAATTTTATATTATTGTTAATAATAAATTATTTAAAGCAACAAAACAACCTGAAGAGCCGGTTGGGAGCCAAAAGAGCCGGCTCTTTTTAGTGAGCCGAGCCGAAAAAGCCGGTTCTCTAAAAAGAGCCGGAAATCCCATCACTAGTTCCCACCTGTGCGTCCAAACTGCAAATGAACCGCGCATGAGCGAAGCCGCTGCTCCCACACTGACTGTAACACAGTCAATTCTTCCTTTACTCTTATGTTGTTTTGTGGATCACAAGGTTTAAAAACACACACACACACAAAGTAACTCCACCAGAGTGCCTATTTCGGGTCACTTTTGCCAGTCCAACACAGATGAAGGAGTAGGGATGGAATTGTGACATAAAAAAAAACCCAAATAAAAACCAATAATCACTAAAAAAAAATTTAATTTGTAGTTCTAAGTCACTTCTAAATGCATTTAGGGCATTTTTTACTCACTTTATGTCTCTTCTTTTTTTTTCTCACCTACAACGTGGAAAAATTAGGCGATGGTGTCTTTTAGCAACTTCTAGAGACTTTTAGGAAAGCCAATAGCGATTTTCCTAACCGAGGAGTTGGCAACACTGGCCAGGGGCTGCAACACTAGGTCCCCTAACTTTCAGAAGCTGTTGAAAGGATAAAGTTGTGGTATATCAGTGGTTAGAAATACCATTACTACTTTAGGATTAGTGTAACACAAAGTCAGGGCTGACCTGGGACCATGTCTGTGAGTCACAGTGCGCAGCATGTGCTGCTAATGCTAACTGCTAACTAAAAGCCAAAAATCCAGAATTTGTTACGCTGGCTGCTGGGCTCAGTGGGTTTTTGCAGCAGCTCTACCTGTACTAGATGCACCTGCTCCTTGTCGTTTCTATCTCTGACTTCATGTCCTCTACAAGAGTTTTTTTTTTTTTAATCTTCAAATGTTCAATAAAAACATGTATCACTAATTCATAACGAAGAAAGCTTTGTAACTATCCCCACTGGTGAAGACTGTGTCATTTCCACAATACTGCCCTCACAAACGATTGGCTCCTGGGAAGTCGTGCAGGCCCTGAGATGTCGATTTGAATGTGCCAGTCCTCATAGAGTAGGAAAGAAGTAACTTAGCAGGAATATTGGAAAATCAATATTCCCAGCTGGAAAAGCTAACCAAAGGTAAAATTCACTCAAAATTACTTGTTGCGCTACTAAGGCAAAGTGGCACAAACTTTAGAAAAACAAGAAAGAACACCCGGCAGAAACACAAAATTATAAACACACACACACAAAGAGGTGCTTCTGTAAAGTTATTAGAAGTTCAAAAACTTTTTCAAATACTGACTTCAGCTTCTTCAGCTATTTTCAGCTTTATGTTTTCAGCTGTATCTATGGCAGTCAAACAGCCTGGATTTGCTCAATTTGAATCCACCAATCAGAGCTGCTGCTTCTGTCTGCTTCATCAGGCTGTGTAGTTGTTCCTGTCAATGCAGCTGCATCCCTTGCTCAGTCAGTGCTCACACAGAAAGAGACACAGGCTGTCTGCAAAGTCATGACATGGAGCGTTAACATAAAATGTTAGGAAAAATTTTGTGACTTAAGACAAACGTAATAACTTAGCAGAAATACTATTATTTGGCAGAAATACTATGATTTGGTTGAAATACTATGATTTAGCAGAAATACGGTATTTAGCACAAATCCTTTAAAGTAGCAGAAATACTATGATTTAGCAGAAACACTATAATTAAGCAGAAATACTATATTTAGCACAAATCCTACAAAGTAACAGAAATAGTATAATTTAGCAGAAATACGGTATTTAGCACAAAAATTAAAAAATAGCAGAAATTCTATGATTTAGCAGAAATGCTATATTTAGCAAAAATCCTATAAAGTAGCTGAAATGCTATGATTTGGCAGAAACTATAATTACGCAGAAGTAGTATGATTTAGCAGAAATACGGTATTTAGCACAAAAATTTTAAAGTAGCAGAAATGCTATGATTTAGCAGGAATACTATGATTTTGTAGAAATACTTTAATTTAGCAGAAATACTATATTTAGCACAAATCCTATTAAGGAAACAGAATAAGAATAATTTAACAAAAACACTATAATTAAGCAGAAATAGTATGTTTCAGCAGAAATACGGTATTTAGCACAAAAATTTTAAAGTAGCAGAAATGCTATGATTTAGCAGGAATACTATTATTCAGCAGAAATACAGTATTTTACACAGGCATTAAAAAGTAGCAGAAATACTATGATTTGGTAGAAATACTTTAATTTAGTAGAAATCCTATATTTAGCACAAATCCTATAAAGTAACAGAAATAGAATAATTTAACAAAAACAACTATAATTAAGCAGAAATAGTATGTTTTAGCAGAAATACGGTACTTAGCACAAAAATTTAAAAGTAGCAAAAATACTATGATTTTGTAGAAATACTGTATTCATTACAAATCCTATAAAGTAACAGAAATAGAATAATTTAACAAAAAGACTATAATTAAGCAGAAATAGTATGATTTAGCAGAAATACGGTATTTAGCACAAAAATTTTAAAGTAGCAGAAATTCCATGATTTAGCAGAAATACTGTATTAAGTAGAAATACTATATTTAGCACAAATCCTATAAAGTGTAACAGAAATAGAATAATTTAATAAAAACACTATAATTAAGCAGAAATAGTATGTTTCAGCAGAAATACGGTATTTAGCACAAAAATTTTAAAGTAGCAGAAATGCTATGATTTAGCAGGAATACTATGATTTTGTAGAAATACTTTAATTTAGCAGAAATACTATATTTAGCACAAATCCTATTAAGGAAACAGAATAAGAATAATTTAACAAAAACACTATAATTAAGCAGAAATAGTATGTTTCAGCAGAAATACGGTATTTAGCACAAAAATTTTAAAGTAGCAGAAATGCTATGATTTAGCAGGAATACTATTATTCAGCAGAAATACAGTATTTTACACAGGCATTAAAAAGTAGCAGAAATACTATGATTTGGTAGAAATACTTTAATTTAGTAGAAATCCTATATTTAGCACAAATCCTATTAAGGAAACAGAATAAGAATAATTTAACAAAAACACTATAATTAAGCAGAAATAGTATGTTTCAGCAGAAATACGGTATTTAGCACAAAAATTTTAAAGTAGCAGAAATGCTATGATTTAGCAGGAATACTATTATTCAGCAGAAATACAGTATTTTACACAGGCATTAAAAAGTAGCAGAAATACTATGATTTGGTAGAAATACTTTAATTTAGTAGAAATCCTATATTTAGCACAAATCCTATAAAGTAACAGAAATAGAATAATTTAACAAAAACAACTATAATTAAGCAGAAATAGTATGTTTTAGCAGAAATACGGTACTTAGCACAAAAATTTAAAAGTAGCAAAAATACTATGATTTTGTAGAAATACTGTATTCATCACAAATCCTATAAAGTAACAGAAATAGAATAATTTAACAAAAAGACTATAATTAAGCAGAAATAGTATGATTTAGCAGAAATACGGTATTTAGCACAGACCGTGGGGATGAAGGGGAATGAGGACCCAGGTGCGGAGCTTTGTGTGCAAACAGTGCGTTTATTTACAGTGACGAAACTGATACACAACAATACATTCCCGTGTGTTCCCAACTCGTTAGCAACCTCAATTACACTGGTAAGCTCACACTCACAAACAGACCAGCTCGAGAACTGACAGGAAGTCCCACACAATGATCCTGCGTTGGTGGGAGCTCAATCGGATTCTTAAATAGCTCCCCGACGAGCCTGATCAGCAGCAGGTGTGTGTGGGGCTTCAGGCGTGGCCAATCCTCTAGTGGGACCACACCCATCAGGCCTGCAGGTGCTTGACATCCACACACATATACGCACACATACAGACACCCTGTCTACACACACAATAAGTGGAACACCAAACAGAAGCATAGAATAACAAATACATAACACAATATAGTTCATAACTGCTCGGGGACCCTGGGTCACTCCAACTCAGGACCCTGACAGACTGGTGTTTTCTTGACCGAGTTGTGTGACATCGTGACTGAATTCTGTGCACATTTCAGTCACTCGTGCGTGTTCTTCGATGAGTCGTGTGTTTTGTTCAATGAGTCGTGCGTTTTGATGCCGGAGTTGCTCTCTCGTACGCTGCAGTGGGTTTGACCGATCTCCCTGTGACATTTTTGTAAAGGGTTAAAGCTCAAAGGGTAGCTGTGTCTCAAACAACTGTCTCTTTCTGCTGTAAACTGTTGAACGAGCTCCTATTTATAGACTCGGTGGGCGTGGCAGAGAATGCGATGTCGCTGTGACAAAACAATGATCCTTTGATCTTCTCAAAGGATCATTGTGATGTCGCCGTGACCTCACGATGATCGTTCGAGAAGATCAAAGGAGCGCTGTGGATCATTCTGCGCATGCTCAGATCAATGAACGGGAGAATTATTTGTAAATACTTTGCTAGCTAACAAAGGTGCTTTTAGCAACAGCTGGTGGTGGTTCGTCGCTATCAACCCTTAAACTCGTGAACTGGCTCTCTAGCTTTTCGATTGCTACTGTTGTCTATCACATATGTATTATTTGGAACCCAGCTTACCTGTAAAAACAGACACACAGCAGGTAACAGGAACTACTCGGTGCGCCAGCTCGGCACCACTAGGCTGTGTCCCAATTCAGGGTCTGCACGCTTGAAGTACGCGCACTACGCACGGTGCGTACTATAAGTATGAGAAGTGCGGAAGTGAGAGGCTTGTGAAATAGGACGGTCTTGCCTTCGTCGCGCTGTTCAGGTTGCCTAGCAACCATGATACTAACCGCGAGAAACGTGTCATACAGCTTTGTGTGACAGAAACGAAGGAGAACATGTTTTGTTCATTTGAGACCAAAGGACCGTAAAACATGATTGTTGGGCTTCATTCCTGTGCTGAACAGTCATTTAAGATTAGCTAGTAAATAACAATTAGCTGATGTTGGTCATGAGACTAAAGTCATCTCACTGTGGTAATGTAAATATAATATGGCCAATATTAAAGTTATAGTCAGATTATTATGATATATTACAGCAGTGAGCTTGAACAGTTGTTTATATGTCCTATCACCTTAAATCTTCACTCAAAGACGAGTATCTGTGACAGTGTGTATACAGATGTGTTATATATAAGAGAAAAATATTGTTCGTTTAATACGTTGGCATTATTACATTTGGCTCAATGCTTACATATGTGTATAAAGCAAATGTACGAGCTGTGATAACTGTGTCTGATAGAATGAAGAGTAGACTGATATATGAAATATTCCTTTATTGGGTGAGAAAATCAGACCATGTCATAACTGCTGTAAGTCACACAGAATAGACATCAGAGCCTTAAACAGGCTGACGTCTGCTAAATGGGTCAAACTGGGCAGAAAGTCTACAAACACATAACATCCTTATAGAATATGATGTAACACTATAGATCAACTTAGCTCAGAATATATAAAGCATATAAACAGTTACAGCAATATGATGCAACAAACACAGCAGCTACTGATCCAAAATACTCAAAGCTTCATAGAACTGAAACCAACATTTATTTTAGCTCCATTCTGCTGCTGATACAGACTTTAGGTTTCTGAACATTAAACTTGTTGCCGCCTTTCATGGTGTGTAACTTGAAGGCCCTGAGTACTCTGAGTACTTTCTCCCACACTGGAAACACTGGGATGATCACATTATGTGAACATTACCTAATAAGACTGATTCAGCACAGACAGTTATGTTAAACTTTCCTAGCAGTCCTTCACAAACAGGGAACAGTCTGTCTATTCTCTCCATCTGTCAGCTGCTGCTGGCTCTTCCTCCTCCTCTTCCTCACACACTGCCGAGTTTGTCCTGGTGGATCATCAGGGGTGCAAAGCCTCACAGATGATGTGCAGCAGTGGGTCCCTCAGTCTGTCCTCACTCTGGACACTTGCAGTCGTCACACATGGACATCAAATGTGTGATAAGCTGCAGGATTCAAACACAAGTGTAACTTATAAACACATGTTCATACTTTTATTCCACAATCAGAGAGAAAGAAACAGAGAGAGAGTGCAGGACAGACAGACAGGTGGCAGTCTCAGGTGTACACACTGCTACACAACAGCACAGAGAAGCAGGATTTAGTGTTTGTGTTATTACGAGTGTAAACAAGAAGAGTTCCAGATGGTACAGTGGACACATGTGTGACTGCTGTGATTAAAGCATCTTTCTTTCAGCTTAACGAGTGAACCGTCAGCTCGTTCAAACACACGTTAAAGTCCGTTTGGCTCGACACCACCGAACAGAGGCAGCAATATAACACAGCTCACATTAACAGTGCAGTGGATCCTGCTTGTGCCGTGATATTCAGGACTGCAAACCGAGCAGCATCACTGACTTTCAGCTTTTTGTGTTTGTGGATATATGACTGACTTTAATTATCCACAAAATCATCAGATTCTCTGCAAGATTAAGGTCGACTATATATATATTTATATATGGGGCGATCGTGGCTCGACCCTATATTATCACGCCCAAACCTCGCAATAATAGCGGTGTAACAACTTGTTCTTTGTGACAAGATAAACATGTCTCCTATACAAGATAAACACACCTTTACAATATTGACCACAGAAATGTACAATCAAGAACATTTTAACTGCTGGAACCATCTATTAAACTTCTTTATACATAAGCCATTTCTGTGACACTTACAGTATGTCTCTACCAGCTTTGCACATCTACAGACTGAAATCCTTGCGCATTCTTCTTTGCAAAACAGCTCCACAACTGCTCTGTGATGGCCTCAGAGGAGAATATTGGGAGCAACAACACCATGAAGTCCAAAGAACACCCCAGACAGGTCAAGGATAAAATTATTGAGAAATTTAAAGCAGGCTTAGGCTACAAAAAGATTTCCCAAGCCTTGAACATCCCACGGAGCACTGTTCAAGCCATCATTCAGAAATGGAAGGAGTATGGCACAACTGTAAACCTACCAAGACAAGGCCGTCCACCTAAACTCACAGGCCGAACAAGGAGAGCGCTGATCAGAAATGCAGCCAAGAGGCCCATGGTGACTCTGGACGAGCTGCAGAGATCTACAGCTCAGGTGGGGGAATCTGTCCACAGGACAACTATTAGTCGTGCACTGCACAAAGTTGGCCTTTATGGAAGAGTGGCAAGAAGAAAGCCATTGTTAACAGAAAACCAGAAGAAGTCCCGTTTGCAGTTTGCCCCAAGCCATGTGGGGACACAGCAAACATGTGGAAGAAGCTGCTCTGGTCAGATGAGACCAAAATGCAAAACGCTGTGTGTGGAAAACTAACACTGCACATCACTCTGAACACACCATCCCCACTGTCAGATATGGTGGTGGCAGCATCATGCTCTGGGGGGGCTTCTCTTCAGCAGGGACAGGGAAGCTGGTCAGAGTTGATGGGAAGATGGATGGAGCCAAATACAGGGCAATCTTGGAAGAAAACCTCTTGGAGTCTGCAAAAGACTTGAGACTGGGGCGGAGGTTCAGCTTCCAGCAGGACAACGACCCTGAACATAAAGCCAGGAAACAATGGGATGGTTTAAAACAAAACACATCCATGTGTTAGACTGGCCCAGTCAAAGTCCAGATCTAAATCCAATCCAGAATCTGTGGCAAGATCTGAAAACTGCTGTTCACAAACGCTGCCCATCTAATCTGACTGAGCTGGAGCTGTTTTACAAAGAAGAATGGGCAAAGATTTCAGTCTGTAGATGTGCAAAGCTGGTAGAGACAGACCCTAAAAGACTGGCAGCTGTAACTGCAGCAAAAGCTGGTTCTACAAAGTATCGACTCAGGGGCTGAATAATTATGCACACCCCACTTTGCAGTTATTTATTTGTAAAAAATGTTTGGAATCATGTATGATTTTCGTTCCACTTCTCACGTGTGCACCACTTTGTGTTGGTCTTTCACGTGGAATTCCAATAATATTGATTCATGTTTGTGGCTGTAATGTGACAAAATGTGGGAAAGTTCAAGGGGGCCAAATACTTTTGCAAGCCACTGTACATGCCAGCCGAGCAGCCTCAGGTAGTTCTCTAAAACATTTTAAATTATAAAGCTGGGTTTCACTACACCCTGAGAGGTCAGTGAAGGCAGCAGCGAGCTCATTTACCATCTTACAGTCTTCCAGTTTGATCTTCAGACACTCTGTCACCTGTCCCGACTGCTCCTGAGCTGCTGCCTCTTCTGGACACAGCACGCTGATCTTCACACACACACACACACACACACACACACACACACACACACACACACACACACACACACACACAGGTGAAATCTCTGGTATCTGAGGCACACAGTTGATGTAAAGGTAGGTTGGCTGTAAAAGGGGAGGAGCTAAAACATATTTGAACTGTGATTCATGCAAAGCTACTCTAGTGGAGCAGAAGTAGAAACCCTTGATGTAATTCCTGTCTTCATGCGAACGTGCTATAATTCAGTCCGCACACAAATGTGCCCATGTCTGCTGACCTTGCAGACTTTTGTAAAAACTTGTGCTGTCAGCGTTAATCTCGTTAAAATGATGCTAACGCCATAACCGCATTAACACGGCAAATCTGCCTTAGCGAGTTATCGCGGATCGCCCCGTGCGTGGGGCTACATGGCACTAACGCGTTAATGAGCTAACCGTGCTAACGCATTGCAGCCCACGCTAACATACATATATACATATATATACGTGTATGTATATATATATACACAAGGAGTGCAGAATTATTAGGCAAATGAGTATTTTGTCCACATCATCCTCTTCATGCATGTTGTCTTACTCCAAGCTGTATAGGCTCGAAAGCCTACTATCAATTAAGCATATTAGGTGATGTGCATCTCAAAAAATGAGAAGGGGTGTGGTCTAATGACATCAACACCCTATATCAGGTGTGCATAATTATTAGGCAACGTCCTTTCCTTTGGCAAAATGGGTCAAAAGAAGGACTTGACAGGCTCAGAAAAGTCAAAAATAGTGAGATATCTTGCAGAGGGATGCAGCAGTCTCAAAATTGCAAAGCTTCTGAAGCGTGATCATCGAACAATCAAGCGTTTCATTCAAAATAGTCAACAGGGTCGCAAGAAGCGTGTGGAAAAACCAAGGCGCAAAATAACTGCCCATGAACTGAGAAAAGTCAAGCGTGCAGCTGCCAAGATGCCACTTGCCACCAGTTTGGCCATATTTCAGAGCTGCAACATCACTGGAGTGCCCAAAAGCACAAGGTGTGCAATACTCAGAGACATGGCCAAGGTAAGAAAGGCTGAAAGACGACCACCACTGAACAAGACACACAAGCTGAAACGTCAAGACTGGGCCAAGAAATATCTCAAGACTGGTTTTTCTAAGGTTTTATGGACTGATGAAATGAGAGTGAGTCTTGATGGGCCAGATGGATGGGCCCCTGGCTGGATTGGTAAAGGGCAGAGAGCTCCAGTCCGACTCAGACGCCAGCAAGGTGGAGGTGGAGTACTGGTTTGGGCTGGTATTCAATTCAATTCAATTCAATTTTATTTATATAGCGCCAAATCACAACAAAAGTCGCCTCAAGGCGCTTCATAGATACAGAGAAAAACCCAACAATCATATGACCCCCTATGAGCAGCACTTTGGCGACAGTGGGAAGGAAAAACTCCCTTTTAACAGGAAGAAACCTCCGGCAGAACCAGGCTCAGGGAGGGGCGGCCATCTGCTGCGACCGGTTGGGGTGAGAGAAGGAAGACAGGATAAAGACATGCTGTGGAAGAGAGACAGAGATTAATAACAGATATGATTCAATGCAGAGAGGTCTGTTAATACATAGTGAGTGAGAAAGGTGACTGGAAAGGAAAAACTCAATGCATCATGGGAATCCCCCGGCAGTCTACGTCTATTGCAGCATAACTAAGGGAGGATTCAGGGTCACCTGGTCCAGCCCTAACTATATGCTTTAGCAAAAAGGAAAGTTTGAAGCCTAATCTTGAAAGTAGAGATAGTGTCTGTCTCCTGAATCCAAACTGGAAGCTGGTTCCACAGAAGAGGGGCCTGAAAACTGAAGGCTCTGCCTCCCATTCTACTTTTAAATACTCTAGGAACAACAAGTAGGCCTGCAGAGCGAGAGCGAAGTGCTCTAATAGGGTGATATGGTACTACAAGGTCATTAAGATAAGATGGGGCCTGATTATTTAAGACCTTGTATGTGAGGAGCAGGATTTTGAATTCAATTCTGGATTTAACAGGAAGCCAATGAAGGGGAAATCTGCTCTCTCTTTCTAGTCCCTGTCAGGACTCTTGCTGCAGCATTTTGGATTAGTTGAAGGCTTTTCAGCGAGTTTTTTGGACTTCCTGATAATAATGAATTACAGTCGTCCAGCCTGGAAGTAATAAATGCATGAACTAGTTTTTCAGCGTCACTCTGAGACAGGATATTTCTAATTTTAGAGATGTTGCACAAATGGAAGAAAGCAGTCTTACATATTTGTTTAATATGTGCGTTGAAGGACATGTCCTGGTAAAAAATAATGGATTGGATTTATATAGCGCTTTTCAAGGCACCCAAAGCGCTTTACAATACCACTATTCATTCACGCTCACATTCATACACTGGTGGAAGCAAGCTACAGTTGTAGCCACAGCTGCCCTGGGGCAGACTGACAGAAGCGAGGCTGCCATATCGCGCCATCGGCCCCTCTGGCCAACACCAGTAGGCAAGTAGGGTAAAGTGTCTTGCCCAGGGACACAACGACCAGGACAGAGAGCCCAGGGATCGAACCGGCGACCTTCCGGTTACAGATGCGATTCCCAACCCCCTGAGCCACGGTCGCCCAATAAAAAAATGACTCCAAGGTTCCTCACAGTGTTACTGGAGGCCAAGGTAATGCCATCCAGGGTAAGAATCTGGTTAGATACCATATTTCTAAGATTTTCAGGGCCGAGTATCATCAAAGATGAGCTTGTGGGGCCTTTTCGGGTTGAGGATGGAGTCAAGCTCAACTCCCAGTCCTACTGCCAGTTTCTGGAAGACACCTTCTTCAAGCAGTGGTACAGGAAGAAGTCTGCATCCTTCAAGAAAAACATGATTGTCATGCAGGACAATGCTCCATCACATGCGTCCAAGTACTCCACAGCATGGCTGGCAAGAAAGGGTATAAAAGAAGACAAACTAATGACATGGCCTCCTTGTTCACCTGATCTGAACCCCATTGAGAACCTGTGGTCCATCATCAAATGTGAGATTTAAAGGAGGGAAAACAGTACACCTCTCTGAACAGTGTCTGGGAGGCTGTGGTTGCTGCTGCACACAATGTTGATGGTGAACAGATCAAAACACTGACAGAATCCATGGATGGCAGGCTTTTGAGTGTCCTTGCAAAGAAAGGTGGCTATATTGGTCGCTGATTTGTTTTGTTTTTGAATGTCAGAAATGTATATTTGTGAATGTGGAGATGTTATATTGGTTTCACTGGTAAAAATAAATTGGGGTACTGGAACAAGAAGGCATCGGTGGGCAAGGGACGAAAACAGGGCGTTGTTGGAATGCTACTACGCAAGTAACCCCGGCGGAAGGGGCTACATGAATAGGATGAGGGACCTATGGATTCTTCGATACCCAACATCCACAATGACGGCGAAACAACTAGTAGCTCAGTGTTCCAACATTCGAAAGAAGGGACTGCTCTCACAGCTAGAGATTGACGAGGTACAACACAAATGCTACGGCAAGGAGGAGTCAGGACGCCAGGTCAGGGGGGAGATATCATCACCCCCACCCGAGATTGGGTACATAGCCCCAAGTGCGATAGGAGAAGGATCGTTGAGTGCGAGAGGAATTGACCTGAAAAATAGGATCATGGCCAAGCTTGAAACCTGGATCCCCCGTAGCCGGTTACCAAGATTACGTGAAGTACCCTCAGAAGGTCTGCTAGATGATGTTAATGCAGCACTACGGGCAATACCTACAACCACGATTACCGACACTAACAAGCTGATCTACAATACGGGATCAGTGAGATGCTTGGCTACAAGTTGAACAGCCACAAGGGGCAGTACCCTCCATGGAGAAGGAGGCTAGAGGGCAAGATCAAAGTAGCACGGAGGGAGGTTAGCCAACTAACGGAGTTGCAGAAAGGTGCGACAAATAAGGTGCCTAAGAAATACAGCAAGCTGTCCATACCTGAGGCCTTGGAAACTGCCAAGCAAAGACTCACAGCCTTGGCCAGCCGCTTGAGGAGGTACACCAGAGAGATAGAAGGCAGGAGAATAAACCAGCTGTTCTCCACAGAACCAGCAAAGGTGTACTCTCAGTGGCAAGGGAACAATAAGAGAACAGCACCACCAAGGCTGGAGACGGAGCAATACTAGAAGAGCATATGGGAGAAGGATACAACCCATAACGGCAATGCTCAGTGGCTAGAGGATCTGAGGGCAGACCACAGCGACCTCCCTGAACAGGGTCCAGTAACCATCACAGTGGCAGATATCCAAGAAAGGGTCTCCAGTATGAAGAGTTGGACAGCACCAGGGCCCGACATGGTTCACGCCTACTGGCTGAAGAAGCTAACTGCACTCCACGAGCGTCTGGCAGCACAAATGAACCAGCTGCTAGTTAACGAAAGACACCCGGAATGGCTAACTGAAGGCCGGACGGTCCTGATCCCCAAGGACCCCAAGAAGGGACCGGTCCCCTCCAACTACCGACCAATAACCTGCCTCAGTACTACATGGAAGCTCCTGTCAGGCATCATATCGGCTAAGATGAACAGGCACATGGGTCAATACATGAGCGGGACACAGAAAGGAATTGGCAAGAATACCAGAGGTGCAAAACACCAGCTACTGGTAGACAGAACAATCAGCCGAGACTGCAAGACCAAACTGACCAACCTGTGCACTGCCTGGATTGATTACAAGAAGGCCTATGACTCAATGCCCCACAGCTGGATACTGGAATGCCTAGAATTGTACAAGATCAATGGGACCCTAAGAGCCTTCATCAGGAACTCAATGGGGATGTGGCGTACAACACTAGAGGCCAACTCCAAGCCCATAGCACAAGTTACCATCAAGTGCGGGATCTACCAAGGAGATGCTCTGTCCCCACTGCTGTTCTGCATAGGCCTGAACCCCCTCAGTGAGATCATTAACAAGACTGGCTACGGATACCGACTACGGAACGGAGCAGTTGTCAGCCACCTCCTGTACATGGATGACATCAAGCTGTATGCCAAGAGTGAACGAGACATCGATTCACTCATCCACACTACCAGGCTATACAGCAATGACATTGGAATGTCGTTCGGACTGGAGAAGTGTAGTCGGATGGTAACAAAGAGAGGGAAGGTAGTCAGAACTGAGGGGATTGAACTACCAGAAGGCGACATAGAGGACAGTTACAAGTACCTGGGGATCCCGCAGGCAAATGGGAACCATGAAGAGGCCGCTAGAAAGGCTGCAACCACCAAGTACCTGCAGAGGGTCAGGCAAGTCCTGAGGAGTCAGCTGAATGGTAAGAACAAGATCCGGGCCATCAACACATACGCCCTGCCCGTGATCAGGTACCCTGCTGGGGTAATAAGCTGGCCAAAGGAGGAGATAGAAGCCACTGACATAAAGACAAGAAAGCTCCTTACCATGCATGGAGGGTTTCACCCCAAGTCCAGCACCCTGAGGCTGTACGCTAAGCGGAAGGAAGGGGGCCGGGGACTGGTGAGTGTCAGCACCACAGTCCAGGATGAGACAACGAACATCCAAGAATACATTGGGAAGATGGCCCCAACTGACCGAGTGCTCAGTGAATACCTCAGGCAGCAGAAACCCAAGAAAGAGGAGGGAGACGAGGAACCATCATGGAAGGACAGGCCCCTGCACGGTATGTACCACCGGCAGATAGAGGAGGTGGCTGATATCCAGAAATCCTACCAGTGGCTGGACAAAGCTGGACTGAAAGACAGCACAGAGGCACTAATCATGGCAGCACAAGAACAAGCTCTGAGCACAAGATCCATTGAGGCTGGGGTCTATCACACCAGGCAAGACCCCAGGTGCAGGCTGTGTAAAGATGCCCCAGAGACAATCCAGCACATAACAGCAGGGTGCAAGATGCTAGCAGGCAAGGCATACATGGAACGCCATAACCAAGTGGCCGGCATACTGTACAGAAACATCTGTGCCGAGTATAACCTGGAAGTCCCGAGGTCAAAATGGGAGATGCCCCCAAGGGTGGTGGAGAATGACCGAGCTAAGATCCTGTGGGACTTCCAGATACAGACAAAATGGTGGTGGCTAACCAACCGGACATAGTGGTGGTAGACAAACAGAAGCAGACGGCCGTAGTGATCGATGTAGCGGTTCCGAATGACAGCAATATCAGGAAGAAGGAACACGAGAAGCTGGAGAAATACCAAGGGCTCAGAGAAGAGCTCGAGAGGATGTGGAGGGTGAAGGTAACGGTGGTCCCCATGGTAATCGGAGCACTAGGTGCGGTGACTCCCAAGCTAGGCGAGTGGCTCCAGCAGATCCCGGGAATAACATCGGAGATCTCTGTCCAGAAGAGCGCAGTCCTGGGAACAGCTAAGATACTGCGCAGGACCCTCAAGCTCCCAGGCCTCTGGTAGAGGACCCGAGCTTCAAGGACAAACCGCCCGCAGGGGCGTGCTGGGTGTTTTATTTATATATAAATAAAAGAATTGGGAGAATTTAACAATACATACATACATACATACACACACAGACATATATATATATATATATGTCTGTGTGTGTATATAATCGATGTATAAATGCTCAATCAACAATCCTTTATTCCATACAATTCAACACTTTAAGAGCACAAACCCTCCGGATGGGGAGACATGCATGCAGAGTGACACAGCAAATCTCAAACTGGTGGAGTGTTACTCAAGCTCTTATAGCCTCTAATGGGCAACACCTAGTCGTAAAGGCCTAAACATTCACATTCTTTCTCTCACACGGCGCCCAAGTTATGACCTCGGCTCATTGTTTTTCCTGCTCCCAACAAGGTGGTGGGGTGAACCTCCTGTGGAATGTGCTCTGTCTCCTCTGCTATCAGAACAGCAAGGCCCTGACTCTCTGCACACAATATTCTCTTCTTAACTCAGCAGTATAGTGCATCATAAAACAATATCATCATCATAATGTTCTAATATATGGTATACATATACATATGTGTATGTATGTGTATATATATGTATGTTTGTCATTGTTAACGTCACACCTAAAAACATAGCTTTTACTTTACGGTACAACAGGTATCATTTACCGTAATACCTGTTATATGCACGCGTGATACACAATAATAACACATAATAACCAATCAGACAGATTCATCAGGTAACATGAGAACATTCACTGCCTGGAACAGCGTATGGATGCTAGGGCTCCGGTGCACCGTCAGCCTCAGAATCTCCAGCTACTGGCTGCTGTGCTGCTGTAGATGGAGGGCAACCAGCTATGTGATGGTGATTAACTTATTCACCACAAGGTGTCACTGCTGTGCTTCCCAACAACACTCACGCTACAAGGTAAGAGTCCCCTTTGTTGTGTCAGTTAGTGATGGAGACATATACAGGTATTTGCAGCAAACTATAATTGATTGTTCTTCTCTCCTAACTTCAGTGCAGCTTGTAGAATAAAAATATAAATGAAACTGTTAACATTAAAGCTAACAGCTGGCTGCTTTCACCTTTACTTTGTGCTACATTCCTGTTCATCAAAACATCATTGCAGACAAATAAGGTCTCCATGTACCTGACCTGAGTGCATCTCTTAGAAAGAAAATATCACCTCTCATTCTATTGGCTGTACCTTCCAGTGTTGGGTAAGTTACTTTAAATTAGTAACTTAGTTACATTACTAGTTACTTCTATCAAAAGTAACTCAGTTACTTCAAGTTACTCGTTACTTTCAGAGTAACTAGTTACTAGGGAAAGTAACTTTGGTTTTACTCATAATTCTCTTGTTAATGTGTTGCTTCCGTAACTGGATACCCAGCCAGACTGTCAGTCTTCTAGCTTGCTTACTTGCCACAGTGCACTGTGCCACCTACCAATAGAAAGGAAAAAAATAATGTGCACATTTCCACGAGAGAAATCCCACGCCTGATTCTATCCTATCCTGCTTTTTACATCCAACACAAAAACTGCAGTCGTGGTGCTTTCGATTGTACTCAGAACTCGGAAATTCTGCCTTCTGAATAGGAAGATGTAGGTAACACCAGACTGCAGATGAGCTGCTTACAGGGCTGGACTGGGACAAAAAATCGGCCCGGGGAATTTGACTAGAGACCGGCCGCCATTATAGGAAAAATCATAAAGCCTTTGAATGAAAATAAACCCTGTTGTGACAGTGATGTACACTGTTCTGATGGTATATATGCATCAATCTATCAATCGTTTGTTGTAAGACTCAGATAATTATTTTTTTAAAAGCGAGACATTTTAAATGATAATAAGAAAGAAAAGTATTTCTTTGTGCCCCCCTCTCCCTGTTAATGCCCTACATGGCCCCCTGGCAACACTTTGCTAGACCCGCCCCTGCACAGTTACCAGCTGTCAGCTACTTAGAAAAGGATCCTGGGGTTATTTGTCTCTCAGAAACAGTTCATAACTTCAACTCATTCCTGTCACCTAAAAGGTAAACCTGTTTCTCCATCACCTGTTCAGCTCTGATGGTTCAGTAAGGACATCTCCTGGTTTCATCTTCATGTTTCCCTCTCACCACATAACCAAACCGACATCATGACCAGCAGCTTTACAGCTGTGGCTCCAGCAAACATCAGCTGATACTAGAAAGTAATATTAAATAAATTCTAACAACAGCTGATCAAGCTTAAACGTGCTGCTGTTGTTTATCCGCTGGTTTCCTCTTTCTGGCACAAAGTGGGCGATAAACAAACAACAGAGAAAAGCCGATCAGCTGATCATTGATCAGTTTCATGATTGAAGTAGAAACAGGAGAGGGAGGGGGGAGAATGAAAGAAGAAGAGGCAGCTGTGCAGCAAAGACACAGAATAACTGCAGCTTTGTCTTTTTCATTGTAGCTGAATTACGGGACAAACTGTTCCTTTTCACCTCAATAAGAAACGCGTAATATTTTCTCTGAATACCAGACGGGACGGTTGGCAACTCTAATAATTAATCTTATGAACAAAATAAAGTTCAACATCAGTAACATAGCACCACCCAGCTGTATAGAAACCCTGTCATGCTAGCTAGCACGCAGTACGAAAAAGTCAGCACAGCTAAAATAAACTCCACCTAAACTTGGTTCATATCTGACCCAGAGAGACTGCAGGTCATAACTTCTTACCTGAAGTTCAGTTCACCTGACACTCTCGGACCAGCGGCTGCTTCGGGTCTCTCCTCCTGTCTCCCCTTTCCCTCCTCCACCTGCTGCCTCCACCACTTGCTAATGTTATTGAATCTGTGGAAGCTCCGCGATGCCTCCACACGAAGTAATGAATAACCAGCATATTTAAATCCCAGTAACGAGTAACGCGTTCCTGGTTTTGGCATAATAACTAGTTACCGTGCTACTTACCACAATAATAACGTAGTTACTGTAACGCGTTACTTAATAACGCGTTAGTCCCAACACTGGTACCTTCATGATGTAAACAATGACGTGCATGCAGCGCAGGTATCGCCTCCAACTGTGCAGCCTTACTGGGTTTGCTGTGAAATATTTAAAGAGATCAAATATTTGCCGCTCACATCAAACTGGACTCTATGAACTAGAATTAGTTCAAAAACAATTGGTTAACATTTCTGTTTTTACATTTACGATTACCAACACACACCACAGAAACGTCTTTTCACAGAGGGCCACTTCCTGTGTGGATGAAGCAAACCGACAGCAGGCAGTTGTGATTCGCTGGCTGTGACTCACCTGAAGCGTTACAGGCCTCTCTGCTTGGACTGTTGGGCTGAGGCTCACCTGGGTCAGGATTGGACCGTCTGTGCTCAGAACATCGGCTCACTCTGATTCAATTCATGTCAGAACAAAACCAAGAACAGCTGGGTGGTAACTAAGTACAAAATACTTAAGCATTCCAGGTATCCGTGCTTTACTTTGAAGTATTCTGCTGATAATAAACAGGGCTAACGCAGATCGTTGTGTCTGTTGCTGTACGTCAGCACAGAGATGTTTCAGATAAATCACCTAAAAAACTCACAAGAATGAAATTGACATTCATTTTCCTCAACACCTGAGCAGCAACACTTGTGACCTCCACTGACTGGTAAATACCCAAACTCTTTACTCCTCTGCTCCTGTACGATGGGAGATTTTACCCTGGAGTCATCTTTGTTAAAACCAGCAGCAGTTTAATATTTTTAACTATGCTTTGAAAGTGTTTTCTTCAAATGGGAATTTAGAGTTGAAACGTGTTGTATTCAGCAGCCAGAGGCTAAATCCTGCCCTTCACTAACTTTAATACATTTTGACCTGCCAGGTTGTAGCTGTGGTCCGGTGCACAGAAGAGTGCACCTCTGCTGCATTTGCAATAAAAAGCTGACCAACGCAGAATGAAACTTAAAGGGAAGTTGGTGCCGGAGACAAAGAGAAACCTGTGCATGGATCTTCTCTCTTGATTTGTTGCAGGGAGGCTGCAGGGAGTCACTGAGCTCAAAGGAGTGTGTAGCTACGGCACAACAAGCAGTTTCTTTGAGCCGAATATAAAAGTGACGGAGCTTTATGTGCAGGTAAGTTGTAAGACTACGCCCGTTGTCCAGCGTGCTGTTGCCTAAATAACAAAGAAAACAATGACCCTGTCATGTCTGCGTCAGTCTTGAAAGGACAAACAGCATAATTATGCAGTTGCCACTTTAAAATAATCCTTCTTGTCAGTGGAAATTCTTTGTCATTTCCCAACGCGGACACTTGCAGCATGCTCTCATTTATGAGAAACTGGTGGAGTTTCTACGCCCAAAGATAACGATCTTTCCTCAAATGCATTCTTTTGTAAAAACAAACTCACAGTGAAGAATGTGAAGGTGGACACGTATCAGTGCCACTCTGTTAACCTGCTTAACCTGCAGTAACCGAACATTCAAGAGATTCCCCACCCCACCCCCGAATGCACAGACCGAGTGGATAGCTCACAAAATGTGTCTTTTTTCACAACAAATTCTCTCTTAATGTCCATGAAAGAACTAGAAAAGCTGATCGCGTCCTTGATTGTTAACGTGAGCTTGTCCATTGCTCAAATGAGCTGAGCTTTAAATCAGCAGAAATAAAAAGCTAAGTGTTTCTTTAATACAGCAGTTAAATGTGGAATCAGCTGCTGCCACTGGGTCCAGTTTTACACGTTTGTATGAAAGTATATTTAAAGCTCCAGAAAAGTTTCATTTACCCCTAAAGATGCAAAATGCTCTTCATGCTTCGTTAGAAACTGCATTACTTATAAATGTGGAAATTATATATTTATTATTATTTATTTTTAAAAAAGGAGAACACTGAGGTCGATTAGCTCAGAACTTTGTTTTATATCTTCTCTTTGAACAAGATAGAAATTTAGGGGTAACATGGCCTTACAAACCTATTACACACAGCCTATTCAGTTCATAGGCTGTGTCTATGAACTAAAATTAGTTGAAACAATTGGTTAACATTTCTGTTTTTACATTTGACTACGCACGTTTAGCTTCATTTCTGCAGTTCCACAATAGTATGTGTGTTTTATCCCTGGTATGAAAAATGTTCAGCTGCTGACGGGACAGAGTTCTTTGGAGTCGTGATGCAAAAACAACCTTTATCTTCACGGCGATGTCACACAGACACACTGAACACTGATTCTGAGGAATGCTTGACTTAACAAACACTGGTTGTTGCACAATCACAAAGCAGAACATGAACATATTTCAGTCTTCTTCTTCCTCCTGCTCCCTTCAGGGGGCGCCACAGCAGATCATCAGCCGCCATCTCCTCCTATCCCAGCATCCTCCTCTGTCACACCAACCCTCTGCATGTCCTCCGTCACTGCGTCCTTTGAGGTCTTCCTCTTTTCCTCCTGCCTGGCAGCTCCATCTTCATCACTCTGTCCAGTATATCCACTGTCCTTCATTCCCTGCTCGGTCATCTCTTTTCACTTCCTGTGTCATTGTCTTTTATTTTCTTATCTCTAGTCTATGTCAGAGCGCCTGTTTCCAGGCCCCGTCTGCGGTCTCCAGTTCCTTGTGCCTTTGGATTTTCTCCCTTTTGGACTTTTCACTTTTGCCCATTGGGACTTTGTTTTGTTTTCTCATTGTTTGTTAAATCTCACCTGTTTTCCATGTCTGCATTTTCACATCTCAAAGTGATATTTGAGTCAATTTCAGGGCCTGTAAAGAAGTTTAATCAGTAATTCAGCTTCTACCAGGTTCTGACTGTGAGCCTCAATTACACATACAGTCGGGGAAGATGGCCCCGCCCCTCCCTGAGCCTGGTTCTGCTGGAGGTTTCTTCCTGTTAAAAGGGAGTTTTTCCTTCCCACTGTCGCCAAAGTGCTGCTCATAGGGGGTCACATGATTGTTGGATTTTTCTCTGTATGTAGTATTGGATTGTCTACCTTAGAAGAGGAAAGCAGGTATTTGTTAGACCTTTCTCAACTTCAACACATTCTGTATACATGTTCTTCTACATGAGGTGTATATGTACAGTGGCAAGTGTTCATATTTTCTGCTTGTGAAGTTGTGTCTCATTGTTGTTTTTTAAATTCTTCAAATGCAGTCATCACTTCAAACTATTCACAGTAAATGATTTTTTGTTTCTATGGGCGGAGTCTCCAACTTTGTGATTGCAGCCTTTTCTTAGAACATAAATCTGTGTGTAATCCACCAGTTTAACGTATCCTTCCAGTTACTTTGGAAGCTCTCACACTCAGACCTCTGAGCCGAATCTGAAACTTCCTTTTTGAGAGATTTCAGGTTCAGCTCATCAGAGCTTCCAGATGAAGTTCATCCCAGTTTAATTCTGATACCACTTACAGGGTCTTTGTGATAAATCCTTAAAGTATTTTTCTGGAAAGATCTCAGCTTTAAGGGCTTCTCATCCATCTCACCCATCATCAGTTTTAGACCCAGTTCCAGCTTCTGAATGCTTGACTGTCTTCCAACAGTTTGAGCCAGTGTCTTATTCTGCTTTAAAAGATATAATTGATCATCTCAAAATCTCTGGTTCCCCGCATGATATTCTTTCTTCTTGTTTCTTTAAGGAAGCTTTACATGTTATTGGTCCTTGTATCTTATCTCTGCTGAATGCATCATTGTCATCAGGTTGTGTACCGTCTCTCTAAGCATGCTGTTGTGCAACCTATTATGAAAAAGAAAAATCTTGACCCTAATGCTCTCACTAACTACAGGCCGATCTCCAAACTCCCTTTTATTTCCAAAATATTGTAAAAGGTAGTTCTAAAACAACTTCAGGCCTTTTTAGATGCAAATGGTATTAATGACAAGTTTCAGTCTGGTTTGAAACCTCGCCCCAGCACAGAGACAGCCTTACTTAGAGTTTTTAATGATCTTCTTTTAACTGCTGACTCTGGATATTCTGTGGTCTTAGTTTTACTTGACTTGTCTGCTGCTTTGGTTAACCACAACATTCTTCTATCAAGAGTGGAACATGTTGTTGGTCTCAAAGGTTTTATCTTGGTTTAAATCCTACCTCTCAGAGAGGTCGTTCTCTGTTGCTATGGGGCAACACTCCTCGGCTTCTGCCCCTATTTATTGTGGTGTGCCTCAAGGGTCCGTGCTCGGTCCTGCTCTCTTCTCTTTGTACATGTTGCCCTTGGGATAAATTTTTAGTAAATACAACATCTCCTTTCACTGTTATGCTGATGATATCCAGATTTATTCACCTTTGAAATCTGATGTGACTGCTTCTTTGCAACCTCTGTTCAACTGCTTGCATGAAGTTAAAATTTGGTTATCACATAATTTTCTTACATTGAACGAGACCGAAATCATAGTCTTTGGTAGTCACACTCCGCTAAACCAGTTAGCTGATGCCCTAGGCCCTCTCGCTAGCCATCTCTCGCCCACTGTAAGGAACCTCGGAGTGTTCCTGGAGGGCTCTTTTAAACTCGAGAAACAGGTCTCCACTGTGGTAAAAAACAGCTTTTACCAGTTGCGTCAGATATCCAAAGCAAAGCCGTTCCTTCCTTTAAAAGATCTTGAAAAGCTTATCCACGCATTTATTACATCCAGATCGGACTACTGTAACTCCCTCTACTCGGGCCTCCAACACTCCTCTCTTTGCCGGCTCCAGTTAATTCAAAATGCAGCTGCGCGTCTTTTAACAGGTATGAGAATTCATGAACACATAACTCCAATGTTAGCCATTTTACATTGGCTCCCTGTTAAATATCGCAAAGATTTTAAAATTCTTTTGTTCACTTTTAATATTCTGAATAATTTAGCGCCCAGCTATCTGAACTACTCCACTCATACAATCCCAACAGAGCAGATCGTCCAATCACAGGCTCCTAGCACAACCTAGGTCTCGAATGAAGTCGAGAGGTGACCGGGCCTTTGCATCCGTGGCACCCAGACTCTGGAATAACCTCCCTGTTCATGTTCGTACTGCCGAGTCGATCCAGTCTTTTAAATCACGTCTTAAAACTTATCTTTTTACTTTGGCTTTTGATTCTAACTAGTTGGTCTAGCTTGTTGTGTTGTTACCTATTGTTTGTTGTCCTGTTTTATTGTTTGTTTTAATTGTCTCATGCTTATACTGACTGTGAAGCACTATGGTCAACACTGTTGTTTTAATATGTGCTATATAAATAAATTTCGATTTGATTTTGATTTGAATTCAGTCTAGTTAAGTTTACTTCTCCATGGCACCGTTACAGTTCTGTTACCTTTCTTTCCTTACAGTTCACCATGGATAAGCTGGTCTCCGAACTTTTCGGCCTCTGCCCAACCATCATCGAGATGTATGACAATATGAAGGACAATGACGAACGCTGCAGGCGGATTGCTGACAGGGTCAGAGCTTTGGAGGGACTGGTTTTAACCGTCAAAGAAAGGGGATCAGGCAGAAACTCTGGCGCTGTGGAGAAAGCGCTGAAGGAACTCCACACCATCTTGAAACATGCTGAGAAACTGGTGTCAAAATTCTCAAAAAATAATCGGCTTAAGCAGTTCATGATGTCAGGCAGCATTGGAGCAAAGTTCAGCGAGGTGAACCAAAGACTCACTGAGAACTTCCAGATGCTTTCTGGAGCTCTGCAGGTTGAGCAGAGCAACGTACTGCACAAGGTGTATGAAACTGTTTTAGGGCGCCCCTACACACCGCTGCCTAACCCCCCATGTCCTACGTTTTCCCCAGCAGCACCGCCTATCCCCTCTCCTCCCGTGCCTGCCGCCTACATCATGGCACCCATGCGGGCTTCGACGCCTGTTCTGGCCCAGCCTTTCTGCAAAACTACAACAGTTCGCGTTCTTGTCTCCAATAACATGCCCCCGATGCCCGTCATTAGGACCATCAGCCCTGTTTCTGTCGTCAGAACTGTTTCACCGATGGGTTTTCGGCTCTACTAGTTTGGCCAGTCGCTTTGCATGATTTGTGATCAATAATAATCCCTATTTAATCCTCATGGGCCTTCATTCCTCCTGGAAGGTCTTCTTGACTGGGAAGCTGTGAAGGTAACTTTCATTCTCGAGAAATTCTTTTGTAAAAGAAATACTACTTTTTTTTCACGATTAAATAGATTTGAGAGGGATTCAAAAACAAACAATTTTAATAAAGTTTTGTGAAACAATGAAATTATTCCTTGCTGAAATGAGTGCACACATATTTATTCTCTTTCACATTGTTATGTAATTTGTGTCCTCTTGTCCTAGTGCTAAATGAATCTCTAATAAATCAAGGAGCCTATGTGTGTCTGTGTGGTTTTCATCTAATTTAACAATCGTTCATCTGATCTGCTTCAAACTGTGCAGTCTGAGGATGCAGCGTGGTGATCAACAGTCATGTCATGGTCCTGCGGCCATGACTCAGTGACTTTGTGTTTATGTTCTTTATTGTTATTATTCTCTTTATTATTCTTGGGCTGTTTTGGGATGGTTTGTGTTTTGGGATTTTAGATACTGGGTTTTGGGTTTGTGCTCCCTCTGTTGGTCCCTGGTGTTAGTGTTCCCCTGTCTCGTCAGGTTAATCAGGTCCAGCTGTGTCTCCCACCTGTGTGTGATTTCCCAGTGTCTCTTTGTGTACTTATAGTGTGTGTTTTCCTCTGCTCCTCGTCGCGTCGTCTGTGTTCATACCCTGTGAAATCCCCTGCGTGCTCTCCCTGCTGTTCTCCCTTCATGTTCAGGTTTGCCACTCCTTTGTGTAGTTTCACCCAGTTTAGTTCATCCTTAGTTCTGTTTTGCCATCTCCACTTTATGTTTGATATTGTCAATAAATCGCCTTCACATCTGAGTAAGTGCTGAATTTGAGTCCTCCTTTCCACTCTTCACACGGCCGCTGCCCCGGACCGTGACAAGTCATTGGCTAATAACGTAGCACTACACCCTCTCGTCCAATCGCATAAGCCCATGAAATGTCCCCTGGCTTCACGGACAGGGTTTACGTTGGAATAAGTTGGACAAATCTTTTAAAAGTTGCCAAGAAATATCTCCCACTAATGTTTCTGTCGCATCGGTGAGCTGAAACGCCAAACTAGTCGGATCGAGTGTTCAGCTGTTGCAGAGAAACACTGAGCCGGATGAAAAACCTTTCCTGCGTTTCTGTTTTCTTCTTCTTTTCTGGAATTAAAATTCACAGTGAAAACACCACAAAGATCAAGAATAATACATTCGTAGGACTTTTATACTTTTACACATCACATATAAATCAAGTTGAAGAATGAAGCACATCATGAGCTAGTTAATTATAATAATCTCAAATATTTTAAACTTTGTGATTTCAGAGGTTTAACAAAGTTTCCTATAATGTGTGGTCTGATCTTCATTGCAGGACACAGTAGAACGTGTTATTTTCTTGGGCTGAATTTGATGCCACTCCTTTCTGTGTCTCCTCCAGTGTCTCCTCCTGCTCTGCTAATTTTGCCTCCAGCTTGGACATTTTTTTCTCGTTTATCCAGCTTCATCTCCAGATCGATGTGTAGAGCCCCAGACAGCGATATGTAGTCATCAGTGAGGCTCTTGTTCAGATTTTCAAACTCTTCCACATCTGATTCATCTTGTGAGCCTCTGCGAATTTGATGTTCAGTATTTCAGCTTTCTGCAAAGTCTCTAGGAAATTCTCCAGAGCTTTTTTCACATCAGACAGCTGAACTTCCTTCCTCTGGTCGAGGAAAAACACCAGTTTCCACAGAGCTTCAAGTCTTTTCACGACGAGGGGAGCCTGGATCTCCAACTTCCTAACTGGCAGACCACAGGCAGTAAGGATGGGCGGACATGTCTCAGCCTCCACCACTCTCAGCACTGGAGCCCCCCAGGGGTGTGTTCTGAGCCCCCTGCTGTACTCTTTGTACACATATGACTGTGTGGCCACTACCAGCTCCACCACCATCATCAAGTTTGCTGACGACACCGTCGTGGTGGGCCTGATCTCTGATAACAACGAGACGGCCTACCTGAAGGAGATTAGGAATCTGGAGAACTGGTGCCAGAGGAACAACCTCCTTCTAAACGTCAGTAAGACAAAGGAGCTGATAGTGGACTTCAGCACTAAGCAGGAGAGGAACTACCAGACCCCCGTCATCAACGAGTGCCCAGTGGAGAGAGTGGACAGCTTCAAATACCTCGGAGTTCACATCACGCAGGACCTGTCATGGTCCTGTCACATCAACACCGTGGTGAAAAAGGCCCGACAGCGTCTCTACCACCTCAGACGCTTGAGAGACTTCCAACTGCCCTCCAAGGTGCTCAGGAACTTTTACTCCTGCACCATAGAGAGCATCCTGGCGGGAAACATCTTAACCTGGTTCGGGAACAGCACCATGCAGGACAGACGAGCTCTACAGAGGGTTGTGCGGTCAGCTGAGCGCACCATCCGCTCCGAGCTCCCTGACCTGCACTCAATCTACAGCAGGCGGTGCTGGACCAAGGCCAGGAAGATCGTGAAGGACCTCAGCCATCCCAACAACAGACTGTTCTCTCTGCTGAGGTCAGGAAAGCGATTCCGCTCCCTGAAGACCAACACAGAGAGACTGAGGAGGAGCTTCTTCCCGCAGGCGATACGGTCTCTCAATCACACCACCACACAGTACTGACCCACACATACAGTTCTTACACACACTGGACTTTCTGGACTTTGGTTTCACTTCATCACTTAAATCACGCTGCTGTTATTGTGTATATGCTGCTGTTATTGTGCATATATTTATTTAGATTTCTTCATACATTCTTATATAGTTCTATATTGTGTATTGTGTATTTTGTTGTACAGTTATTTTATTTTCAACTTTAATTTATATATTTTATCTTATTCTCCCAGTTAAATTTACCCTTCATTCTAATTTGTGTTGTACAGTTATTTCATTTTTAACCTTAATTTATATTTTATTCCTTCCTAGTTAAATTTACCCTTTTTAATTTTTCATATTTATTTCCTATCTTATTCATAGCCTTTTCCTTTTTTGTTTTCTTTAGGTCACGAGCAGTTGTCCAAGCATTTCACTACATATCGTACTGTGTATGACTGTGTACGTGACAAATAAAATTTGAATTTGAATTTGCTGGACATTATCCTTCATCTTCTCAATCGTTCTGTGAACATCCTTGAATGTCGTCATTATTTCCTTGTTCAGCTGAAGAGACATGTGCCAGGGAACAAAATGTTTTTATTCAGCCCTCAATGAGTCACATTCAAATTATAATGACTAGGATTGCTGAATCTCTGAACCTCACGTTGAGCGCACATGGACTCCTCAGCGACCACTTTCACAAAGAAAACAGTTTCCTGCTCTGCTTTTGAACGTCTGGTGTCCTGGTGCAGCCACAACAACCTGGTGCTGAATGCCCAGAAGACAGTGGAGATTATTGTGGACTTCAGGAAGCACACAGCCCCACTCCCCCCCATCATCCTGACTGACACCCCCATCACCTCTGTGGACTCATTCCGCTTCCTGGGTACCACCATCACTCAGGACCTGAAGTGGGAGCCCACCATCACCTCCGTCATCAAGAAAGCCCAGCAGAGGATGTACTTCCTGAGGCAGCTGAAGAAATTCAACCTGCCAACACGGACGATGATGCAGTTCTACACTGCAATCATCGAGTCCATCCTCACCTCCTCCATCACCGTGTGGTACGCTGGAGCCACTATCAGGGACAAACAGACTGCAGCGTGTTGTGCGCTCTGCTGAGAAGGTGATTGGCTGTCACTCTAAAAAGTAATTAATGGGATCTTTAGTCATTACTTACATATATATGTTGTTGTGAAATGAAAAATCAAGTTCATAAATACTGTTAGACTTCCTAATTAAAATTTTTATTTTATTGAGTTCGGGTGACACATAAATTATGCCTCTTTACTCAATATATAATCGTGATTTGTCTGAATTTAAAATCTTCTTTTAATCAAAAAACAATATAATTTTAAGTTCTGTCGATGTAAAATACAACTTGATGACGTGTAAACAGCTCACAGTTCCCTTCTTCTACACAAGCGGACATATTCAACAGCACGTGTTCAAGGTTTATCAAGAGCTGTGTTCATTGCGAACGGTGAGTAATTTTATGCGAAATTACACATATCTGCAGTCGCTCTGGATTTTGTTAGATTACTTTAAAACAACGACGTAACATACATAACATACATCTTAGCTTGCCCCCGCGTTTGTGTGAAAGGCTAGAAGACCTTCAGTCTAGATCGAGAAGGAGAAGGAGAAGAGGGCAGTTCGGTAATGAGCTTTGTTGAAAATGTGATCAGAAGAGAGAGGCTAATACCTGATGGCACTGACCCACAAATACAACGGGCTCACCGATCCCTCGGTCCTAAGCCAGGTGCTGATGCCGCTCTCCGTTCCATTGTCGTCTGTTTTCTTCCGTTCAAAACAAAGGAAACCGTCCTCAGAAACGCATGGCAGAAGAAGATCCTCGTCAAAGACAAACCCATCGATTTTGACCATGATTATACTGCCACGGTAGTACAACAGCGCCGTGCACATAGAGAAGTGAAAAGCGCACTTAAACAAAAGGGCATACGATTCCAATTCTCTCCAGGGTTTAATTAGAGCCCCCGGGCTCGGTGTGAATAATGCAGCACCTGAGCGCACCTGAGCGGCCTGCTCGAGCAGAACGAGGAGCCGCAGGGAGGCCGAGAGAGCACCACCTCCAGAGAGAGAGAAAGGGTTTGAAAGAGTAACATCATAACATCTGAAGGTTTTCATGTCACTCTAATGATGTCCTGACAGAACCACGAGGGGCATCAGAAACATCTGTGTCACACCTGTCCATCACTACATCTGTGTTAGTGACACTGCTGGAAGAATCCAGATTGCTTTGATTATTGTTTCCTTCCATTTTGTTTGCACTAACACTGCAAGCATCAGACTAAATCATACTTAGTATGTATGACCCCACAGTACCATATCACCCTATTAGAGCACTTCGCTCTCGCTCTGCAGGCCTACTTGTTGTTCCTAGAGTATTTAAAGTAGAATGGGAGGCAGAGCCTTCAGTTTTCAGGCCCCTCTTCTGTGGAACCAGCTTCCAGTTTGGATTCAGGAGTCAGACACTATCTCTACTTTCAAGATTAGGCTTCAAACTTTCCTTTTTGCTAAAGCATATAGTTAGGGCTGGACCAGGTGACCCTGAATCCTCCCTTAGTTATGCTGCAATAGACGTAGGCTGCCGGGGGATTCCCATGATGCATTGAGTTTTTCTTCTTCACTCACTATGTATTAACAGACCTCTCTGCATTGAATCATATCTGTTATTAACCTCTGTCTCTCTTCCACAGCATGTCTTTATCCTGTCTTCCTTCTCTCACCCCAACCAATCACAGCAGATGGCCCCGCCCCTCCCTGAGCCTGGTTCTGCCGGAGGTTTCTTCCTGTTAAAAGGGAGTTTTTCCTTCCCACTGTCGCCAAAGTGCTGCTCACATGTCATTGTTGGAGTTTCTCTTTTGTCTCTTTATTATCATAAGGTTCTTACTCTACAATATAAAGTACCTGGAGGCAACTGTTGTTGTTTTTTCTGTATAAATAAAAGTGAACTGAGTTGAATGTAATATGGTTGAACAGGAAATTCACATCATGGATCTGGAGCAGCTGTGTGATGATGTCATGTCAACATGGACCAAAACCTCTGAGGGATGTTTCCAGAAACTTTTTAAATTTGTGCCACAAATGACTAAAGCAGAAGAGAGCTCAGACTCAGCTTCACTGTCATTCAGCCATTTGACATGATATGAATGAAAAACAGATTCTCTGTCCAGGACCTGGGTCTGAGCGACCCAGGGTCCATGAGCATTTATGACTCTTGTTATATGATATGTGTTTGTTTCTGCATTGTGCTGCTGTTCCTGTGTCTATGATGTTGGAGACCTCACCTGCTCAACCGCCTGCCATAACCACGCCACCATCACTTTACCTACCTGTTGCTGCTGCATCACCGTCCAATCTACCCCCAGTGGCTGCTACACCACCATCATTTCCACTGCCTGCAGCTGCCACACCAGCACGGCCTGCGTGTCACAAACCACCTGCAGTGCTTCGCCATGGGCCATCGGAGCTCTTACGTGGCTGGACCTACTACAAGGCTGTCATCAGATCACTGGCCGGCCACCAGAACTGCTATGCCACAGCTGCCAGACCTGTGGCAGGCCGCTCGAGCTGTTTTCCTGCCGTCACCGTCCATCGGGCCGGCTGCCAAAACTGTGGCAGAACTGTGGTTGATTTTTTCAGTTTTTTGGGGACTGTTTTGACAGCGCTGCTGGACGTGCGGTCGGACTTTGAAACCGTTGGGATTAGGGGCTCTGTTTGCTAGAGGATTTTGTTTTTGCACGGAGAGTGCGGAGACTCGGGAGCAGAGTACAGACACTTGGGAGAAGGCGCGACACGGGAGTCGTGGGAGCGCACTGGAGATTTGTTGTGTGTTACATTTACTTCACTGTAAATCAACGCACTGTTTACTGCACAGAGTCCAGCATTTAGGTCCTTTCTCCCCCACAGTCTGCCACACAGACCGTGACATTCTCAGGTCTCAGTATTGCAGCATGCTACCAAACAACGAGTAAAACATTACAAATAACTACAATTAATAGAACAAGAAATTCTCAAAAATAAGTACTGAAATATGCAAAAACGTAAATAACAATCACAAATATATAATATTTAAATTTGGTTCTTCTTTATTTTAATGACTATTTACAGATTTTCACTGGAGGCATCAAAACTATGGATGAACACATGGAATTAAACCCTCGGCCTTCTCTCAGCGAGCTTCATGCTGTAGTCACCTGACATGGTTTCACTTCACAGGTGTGTTAACTCCAAAGCTGGAATCCTGGAATTTCTTGCCTTCTGAATCTGGGACTAGAAGTCAGGGTGGCACGCAGTAGGGCTGCACGATATTAGGAAACCCTGCGATGTGCGATAACTGCGATCAATATTGCGATAACGATATGACTTACGATAAAATAAATAGCAAAACAAACAAAAAACCCCGAATACATAATTTCCGTTTTACTGCAACAGTTTTATTTAAAGAAAGTTGCCGTATTAGCAGTGTAACAACAAAGTGCACTTTAACATTGAAACATTGCCCCCATAAAAATTTTTGGGTCTTCTTTAAGATCCCAGCTGGCCAGCACCTCACGTAATACACGGGCTATATTTTCACTAGTGTGAGAGTTTGGAAAACACACAGTCTCTAGACACCGTGTTTTCAGTTCAAAGTCTTCGGTGAGGAAGAGCACTGTGAAACTCATATATGGCTCCGTTGTACGACTTGATCATAGGTCTGTAGCGTAGTTTTCAGCTTGGCTCAGTTCAAATGTGACAGTCTTGTGTAGGGCTGGGTATCGTCCATGATTTCTAGAATGGATTCGAATCCGATTCACAAGGTCCTGAATCGATTCGATACACAATTCGATTCAATTTGATTCGATTCGATTTAAATCTGGGAAATTTTGCCTCAGTCAGAAATATTATAATTCAGATCAGCACATTTACATATTTTTGTATCTATAAAAAGGAAGCTGACACTTTCCAGACTTTATCACAGGTGTGAGCGTCACAGCAGAGGCCTTTGTGTCAAAGTAGCTGAAGATAAAACACAGAAACACATGAAGGTGGTTTTCCTGGCCTGGATTTTATAAAAATATTCTGCAGTACATCAAAAACGAAAGAAAACCATTAACCAGCTTATGAACATTGTCTCTGAAGTTACAGCGGTTTTATTAGAGACAGCGTTTTGCATAATTTTAAAAAGTTTACATTTGTTCAGAAGCCTATTGAACGGCAGAAATTAGGTTTTCTCTTTGGAAGTAAGTAAAAAAAACATCGGCCGACAGGCTGTAAACAACAGTAGACTTGTGCGTAACAACCAAGCGAATAATGCAGAAAACAGATTTCGGGGACAGACGGGAAACTGTTCTTGAAGTACAGAGAGAGAGAGAGAGCTGTGCATGAAGTGTGATTTTATCCTGGTGGAAGCAAAACAGCAACAGTCAGAGTGAATCCATGACGATGTTTATGTGAAGCGTTTGGATCTTCTTTTGCTGCTGGTTCGGTCAATGTTGTTTGGAGAGAGATCAAACTAACAGCTTTAGAATCTGTGCAAAAACGGCGTGAACACAAAGCGTGAACACAAAGCGCAGACCCGCCGAAACATCAGAATCAGCGAGCTGTCGGCTTTCAGCCCCGAGCGTGTCCGTGCCGTCGGGTGAGAAAGTCACATCTCACTGATCCTGATCCGTCGGCGCTTTGTGTTTACGTCTCTGTGCAGAATCTGTGTTCTTGCTCTCATTCACTGTTTTAAATGTTTGGTGGTTGTCAAAATTTTGTGAAGTTTCACCTGAGATTCTGGAATTTCAGGCAAAATACATTTATATTAAAAAAATCAATTCAGGATTTTAATGAATCGATATCACGTTATCCAAGCCAGAATCGATATTAATCGATGAATCGATTATTAAAACCCACCCTAGTCTTGCGGCATGTTTCGTACATTTGTGGAATGGCGACATGGGAAAAGTAGTTTCCTGAGGGGATGCGGTATCTCCGGTCCACTTTATGTATCAGACTGGTGAAGCCCTCCCTGCTAACTGTATTTATAGGCAGAGATGGGCAGTAATGCGTTACTTGTAACGCGTTATTGTAATCCGATTACTTTTTTCAAGTAACTAGTAAAGTAAGGGATTACTATTGCAAAAACAGTAATTAGATTACCGTTACTTTCCCGTAGGAAGGCTGCGTTACTGCGTTACTAAAACCGTGATTTTTTTGCGAGAATGTCTCATGACAGTGACGTAAGCGAGTGCTACGGTTGTGACAACAGCTGTGTGCAGATCAACAATGGATCATATATCGAGTGCAGGAGAGAGTATGAGCGTGCAGCGTTTAAAGCGTGGAAGTACTGACCTTACTTTGAGTTTGATTCCATAAAAAGTGACAAAAACATTAGTGTCCGCTGTGCATGGGAAGAAAACTTCTTTTTACAGCGAAAAAAACCCCTAAACTTCCAAGCAAGCTCCGAGTGCGCTATGACGTAATGGAAAATTCACAGAGAAACTGCCGTATCCTTCCACTGACCGCTGCGGCACACCTGCACCAGGGTAAACCTCCGCCTACCCAACTCCTGCTGTACAGGTGAAAATAGAGCAACAGGACCGCTAGTCTTTGATTTTATTTATTTTCTGCTGTGTTTTACTTGCATCTATTTGAAAGACTGAGTGTAAACACAAAAAAAAAAAATATTTTATGTGCTGGAATGTGCAGAAAATAGGTTTAAATATTAAACAAATTTCTTCCAGTCAGAGAATGTTGCATATAATTAAATTTTTGCTTGATGCATAAAGTTAAAAAGATTAAAATTAATAAAACTATAAAAGTTTTAAAAAGAGACTTTTCCATTTGATTACATTTTGTATGATGGATTATGCAGAAAAAGTAGAATTGGGCTGAAAGATCTATCGCTTTATCACCTCTTCAGGTTGTAAATCATGTTTTTAAAAAGTAACTAAGTAATTAATTACTTTTGAAAATAAGTAATCAGTAAAGTAACGGGATTACTTTTTGGGGGAAGTAATCAGTAATTAGTTACTGATTACTTTTTTCAAGTAACTTGACCAACACTGTTTATAGGCATCATGTCTTTGTCAAAAAATGTGTAATGGCCTCTGTTATTTCTTTGTAGCGCTTCCACGTTTTCTCATAAGGAGTTCCACTTGAAAAACTCGGATACAGAGACGGCCGTTGGACTGCGGGGCTCTTTGTCTTAACATTAGCAACATTAGCTAGCCCTGTCTTTCTGGAACTCTTCAAACAGTTCTCTGTGGTCGTGTTGAAGATGATGGTGGAGTCGTGTTTCCTCTGGTGGTTGCCACGAGTGTTCGGCAAGTTTTGCAGAGCACCTGTGTTTGGAGAACGTCGTCTTTACCAAATCCAAAGTACCTCCAAATAAGCGAGGTACTATTTTTTAGCCACGAGTTCATAGTCAGTAGCGTTCTCGTCATGCGTCTCGCTCTCAGCCATTACAACTCCGACTCGTCGCTGCAGCGTTGTTCGCTCCCCACCTACATAGGAGGCGGGCCTCTAATCCATTTGATTGGTTAATGCCGTGAAGGGCTCTGTTCGACTGGTCAAATGTGTAAAGGGGTTTCTTTGATTGGCAAATTCTTTAAAGCACGTGCGTAAACATTTTAAGGTACCCAATTATCGCAGTTTGCGCCGTCTTTTGCAATGGGCCCATCGCACAGGCTGATATTGCGATGACAATAAATTTTTTATTTATTGTGCAGGCCTAGTACACAGCTGACAGCTCTATTTGACAACTGTTAGAATTCATATTATGGCAAGAACCAATCAGCGAAGGAAACAACAGTCTGTCATTTCTTTAAGAACTGAAGGTCAGTCAATCCAGGAAATTGCAAAAACTTCACAAAAACCATAAAGCGCTACAAAGAAACTGGCTCACACGAGGACCGCCCCAGGAAAGCAAGAGCCAGAGTCCCCTCTGCTGCTGAGGATACATTCATCCACCAGCCTCAGAAATCACAAGTTAACAGCTACTCAGATCAGAGCGCAGATAAATGCCACATAGAGCTCCAGTAACAGACACACTCTACATCAGCTGTTCAGAGGAGACTGTGTGAATCAGGCCTTTATGGTCAAATAGCAAGCAGAGGAGATTAGTTTGGGCCAAGAAACACAGGGAATGGACATTAGACCATCTGTGCTTTGGTGTGATGAGTCCAAATTTGAGATCTTTGGTTCCACAAAGGTGAACGATGGTCTCTACATGCATGGTTCCCACCATGAAGCATGGAGAAGGAGTGTCTGGTAGTGTGTGCGCCAGTGAACATGAACTTTTAAAACTCAAAATATTTTTTTATATACTGGTTAAAAGTGTTTGTGAAATACTTTGTTCTTTATGCTGGACTAACAAACTGCAGTCACAAAGACTGACTGTGAGCACTTTTCGGTGATTACAGAGTCATAATAACGTGTCATATATGAGATTATCACCATGGCATGACATCACATCATGTATGTATTTGCAATATTTAAAAAAAACAGCTGACAGTGTGTTTTCATATTTTCATTCTGTGCTTAAAGGGAGAAAGGTTTATTATTTCTGCAGTATTGCTGTCATTGCTTTTATCTATAGTTTTTTTTTGTTGTTGAGAATAACAGAGTGAGTCAGACTGCAGGATGAACACTGAGCTGTTTGTGCCCCCCAGTGGTCTTTGACCACAACGTGCTTCCAGTGAATTCCCGAATCCAAGCTGTGTGTCATCAGCAGCCACTCCACCTTAAAACTGACTTCACGTATAAAACTTGGGTCATTTATTTAAGAATTTGCACCATATCCAGCCTTCTTGTGCCCCCCTGTACAGAAACTCAAATGTTATTTTCAGACTTTTATTTTAGGGAGCCTTACACCTGTACACATGGTACATATTCACAAATAACGTTTCATTTAAAAATTTGTAATAGAGGGGAGGACACATATGCTAATGTAATGTTAATAAATGGGTATTTATGAACACTAAACTTTCATGTTCAGAGAACACGCTCAGGTATATCTTGAGGATCTGAGTGTTCATGTGATTTATATTCTTTGCTATATATATGCAACAACGTCCAACGTTACATGTTAGTCAACTTCATTCACATTAATTAACCTTCAGCTATCGAAACTTGAGTTTTTATATTTCCTTGAACCACTTGAATGCACCTTTTCTAATTCGTGTTTTACCGGGGGTCCGCGAAGGCGCTTCGTTGGCATTTTACGGCCTCCGATTGGTTCGATTTGTGTTATTTGCACCACGTGACACCAGACATGGCCGCCAGCGAGCCGAGTAAAGACGGTAAGTGTGACCTTTTAAACGTGTCCGCGGCTTTAATGCTGATATCTGGTGGTCTGCGTGCAAAGGTTTGGGTGTCGGTGACTCTCCGAGTCTGTGGGAATCCACAATCAGCAGAAAAAAGGCTAAAAAAAATCAGAAAAGCAGGCGGGAACCCGCCCGGCTAAGCTAGCAGGCTAGGAAATAGCTGGGCTGCTAACTGTGATTATACAGCAATCTCTATATTCAGTCAGTACTCAGTCTGACAGCTGTGAAGTTTATTCAGGATTTAACAGCGTGTAAAGTCTGAGTTCGATTAATGAGTTATTTAATTCATTAATTTATTTATTTTTTTACTTTTAGATCATAGTTTTGTCCCCACGGGTGATGAAAATAATTGTATACAGACAGATTTTTGTAGATCAGAGGGAAATGCTTCTTCATGCCAGGCTGTACATTCTCGCTTCCGCTTGGTTTTGACTCACCTGGTCTGGAGTAGAGTGTGTGTGGTATATAAGGTGTAGTCTCTCTTCTGCTTTCTCAGGTAAGGACAGCATTCTGGAGCCGCTGTGTTTCCCCGATCAGCCGGCTGACATCTCCAGCTCTCCCGGTGTTCAATGTCCCGGCTCCGAGCCGCTGGTCTGCCTGTTCTGCTCTGAGTCCGTCCCACCGCCGCGGAAAGACGTCCTCCTCAGACACCTGCTGATGGAGCACAAGCTTGTCATCGCCGACGTCAAACTCATCGCAGACGTCCCAAAGTACGAGCCACACATGCTCCGGCTCACTCGTTTAACTCTCGGGAACACGTTTGGATGTTTTTAGCATTTGGAACTCGATCATTTCACCAAAGACTTCCTGTAATTATTTGGGGTGATGGGGGGAAACCCTTACCTTACAAGTATAAATATATACAACAAGTCCAGCATGTCCACGCCTGTTAGTGTGCTGCTTTTATGAACCGTGACGAAGTGTTTCTGTGCGCCGGTAAACCTGGCTGTGAGTCGGTTTTTACTGACGAGTTTCCTCCATCAGGTACTTGCTGTACTGGAAGGGCAGATTCCTCGAGCAGCCGCTCACAGATTTCTGCAGCGTCATCAAAACCAACTCCACGGGCCCAGTCGGTGAGTTCACTCAAACCCACAGAGGACCTGACCTTTCAAAGTGAACCACGTACACTTCCTCCAGCTCTGATTAATGACTCATTAAAAACTCTTCTTCCTCGCTGACCTGACAGAGAAGCAGGAGGACTACTTCCTGCTGTGTGACGTCCTTCCAGAAGACAGAGTCCTCCGAGAGAAGCTGCAGCAGAAACGACTGGTGAGGAGACGTGACACTCGGAGCATCCTGAGTGAATCTTGTGCTGCTGGAAGTTTCGTTTCTTTTAAACTTTGTTTTGAGGCAAAGTCTGAAAATCAGGAAAAATCAGAAAAATTGCAGATTTGAGTGATTTGACACGCTTTGTGTCGTTGTAACCTCTGCACTTTAAATATCTGAGCACTCTGAG
Source organism: Maylandia zebra (assembly GCF_041146795.1). Taxonomy (NCBI): domain Eukaryota; kingdom Metazoa; phylum Chordata; class Actinopteri; order Cichliformes; family Cichlidae; genus Maylandia; species Maylandia zebra. The sequence goes on along the minus strand of NC_135173.1, from coordinate 67,282,270 downwards.
GTAGTTTTCTGAAGAATTCCTCTGAGCTCTTCTTCTGTGCTCCCACAGGAGGAGGTCCTGGAGCAGCAGCAGAAGGAGCGAGACGACAGCAGCTTCCATCGTCTCTGCATGTTCTGCAGCGAAGAGTTCACGGGAAACAGGTAACGCGCCGCGGGATTCCCATCAGTCCTGGAAACCTCACGTGTGTTAGATGAAAGCAGACAGAAGGTAGAGCTTCCTGAAATCATGTGACTAAAAGCTTCTTTGCTTCCTGTAGTCATCTCTTATGATCCAACCCCCAAAAAGCTGCTGTTTACGCATAATTCCATAAACATCATTCAGTGACATGTCTGAGCCTGAACCAAGATACTGAACCTTGGATTGTCCGTCCTGATAATATTCTTATTTACTGTGTCAGCCTGGATGCAAAAGTTTCAATCAAGTCCACTTCCTAGTCCTCCTCTGATCCTGTGTGAATGCTTTCAGTCTGCTCGTTTCATCTCTGTATCGTCCGCAGTGATTGGTCGGACTGGCAGGCTCATCCGGTCTCTGCAGTGTGTCTGTTCTGTGATCACCAATCGGAGACGTTGGAGCAGATCTACGCGCATATGAAGGTACGGGAACGTAGAAGTTTCAGAGAAGGAAAATATCGTTTTCTGCTTTTCATCCCTGAAACGATTCTGCAAAGGCTTCTGGGAGAACGGAGACAGTGCACACTAACAGGAAACGATCTGCTTCCTGAGGTCTCTGCAAACATATGAATCCATCGTTCGCACAAAACATGGATTTTACTCAGAAAGTGCCCTCACACACAGACGGACCGAAGCTGAAGAGCTTTTAAAATGAAGCGCCTTTTATTTTGAAAAGTTTCCAAATAAATACATGATTGTCAAAACTTTAACGAGCAAATAAAAATGTTTCCTCGTTGTTGGGTCTGTTTCCACATGCCCAGCTAGTTTAGAGACTTATTCATCATGAAGGAAACAAGACATAACAGAACATCTTCAACCGGTTTTTCACTCGCTAACGAGGGAAGTCTTTGGTCAAGAACCAGCTCTTGGAGCCCACGCCCCTGTCCTGTCTCAGGCCCGAAGTCCTTCAAAGAGCAGCTTCCCCCGTAGCTATTTATTGACATGGCAGTTACAATACACAATACAACACAAGCACCTCCCACTGTAAAACCCCCCAATGGTTCTAAGACAAGGCTGTGTGTGTGTGTGTGTGTGTGTGTGTGTGTGTGTGTGTGTGTGTGTGTGTGTGTGTGTGTGTGTCATAAAAGCAGGAAGCTTACAACAGAAGAAACAGATCTGTCAGGATGCATCTGCAATAAAAGCTCCCCCAGCACAGAGTGGCTGGAGAGGTCAGAGACAAAGGAACGTCTTGATCCTATAGGTTGAACTCAGACCGTACAAATTTAAGAAACACGATGACAACATTCAACAATTAGACTTAACACTCGTGAACAATAAATAAATCTAGGATTGGACGTCGACTGCAGTCCGATTTTGTCGTTGATTAAACGTTCTGGTTTAAAGTCAGAACCAGTTTCCCAAACGTGACTCTAAGTTTGTGCTCACGAGTGACGAGTTTACCTGAGAGGCAGAAAAGTTTCTCTCTGCTTTCTGGTTTTGTTATTTATGAAGTCTGTAACGGGCGTCGCGTGCGTGACCCTGACATCTTTCTGTTTTGTGTTTGCAGGAGGCTCACGGCTTCGACCTCCACCTCCTTAAGACCGAGCTCAGTGGGTGAAATCGCCGTGGTAATTCGAGCGCAGTTTGCTTCTATTTCTTCCTTCTGAGTGTTTCTAATGTTCTGTCCTCCCTCAGACCTCAAGTTCTACCAGCAGGTCAAACTGGTGAACTTCATCCGGCGGCAGATCCATCAGAGCCGCTGCTACGGCTGCACGCGGATGTTCGACTGCCGGGCGGACGCCCTGCGTCACATCGCGGCTGAAGGTCACGTGATGAAACTGCCAGAGATGTCCGCCTGGGACCAGCCGCAGTAGGTTTAAGGAAGCGCCTGCAGAATTAACCAATGAGAGCGCGGGCTTTAAAGCTGGCGTACAGCTGCTGATGAACGTGGTCAACGCCACAGATGTTTACACTTCATTTGGAGTATTTTTATCAGCTGAGGAAAATGGCGTCCTTTTTGGGACTAATTTGAGCCTGAGCACTAAACGTCGTCTCGCTCCGCAGGTATTACTTCCCCACGTACGAGAACGACGCTCTCCTGTGCACGCTCTCTGACAGCGAGGAAGGCGACGGTGACGAGGAGCATCGCGGCGAGGAGATCCCGGTCATCGCGGAGGACATCTCTAACCTGAGAGCGCTGAAACAGTCCAGTGTCCTCAAGTAGCTGCTGAAGGAGCGAGGAGGCAGCAGCTAGGACCACAGACGGACACGTGTCATACGTTTGACTCAAAGGCGTCTCTGACGTCGGCTGAGCTCAGCTCATGGTGACCACATCCCACATGGCTGGAACGCAGCGGCACGGGTTTGAGTCCGGCCCTTTCCCTCTCAACTATTTCCTGTACGTCTCTACTTAGTAAAGATAAGAAAGGCAAAAGAAGAGTCCTCTCCACAGCTGGACACGCGGACGCCATGATGTCCGCTGAAACGTAATTGCTCTGCCTCGTGCAATGAAGCTGAAACATGCGTTTTCTTGAATATGAATTTTAGTACTCGAGTAAAAATGATTTTCTTTTGTAACTTGCAACTGAGCTGGATTCAGTGCTGTGGTGGACGAGCTCATCGTCAAGATGAGACGAGAGACTCTTTATTGTCATTGCACAGTCACACTTAGAACAACAGCACTACACAATTGCAAACTGTCCCGCGTCGGCACTACGCACAACACAAACAACACAACACAGGAACTTAATAAATGAAAAGAATGAGTGTATGTTTTACTGCACATTGTTGTTATTATTGTTGTTGTTGTCCCCTCAGAAAGCCCAGGGACGTCTCGTGCCTGAAACATCTGTCCTATTTGGTGTTTCTGTTGTTTTTCTGCATCGCTTTGCTGAGCGACACCTGCCGTATGGTGGAGCCGAACTGCAGCGCTCAGAGTTTTCACCGCGTCCTTCGCGTCCAGGCTCACGTTCACGAACATGCAGCACTGAGGAGAGAAACGAGAGGTCGCTGCAGGAACTCACTGCTGTCAAACTTCCTGTTTTATCCTCATTTCGTACTCTGGCAGGCTGTAGGACATTTTGGACAATCTATAATCTTCTAACACAAAAACATACAAGTGTTCACTGAAGTAAACACACAGAGCAGTAGCAGATTTTTTTTAAGTGTTTTATTTATTTTCATTTGCTGCTAACTGCCTTGTTTTCATTTGTAGTTTTTGTAGTAGGAAGAACTACAAAATCTACAAATAAACAAAGAGCAGTTAGCAAATGTAGTGCTCTCCACTATGTGAAGCCCTCACATGAATTTTTAGATTTTTCAGTTCAAGCCAATTAAATGAAATCCAAAAATTCAGCCCCAACAATCAAATGATCCCCTATGAGCAAGCACTCTGGCAACGGTGGAGAGGAAAAACTCCCTTTTAACAGGAAGAAACCTCTGGCAGAACCAGGCTCAGGGAGGGGCGGTCTTCTGCCATGACTGGTTGGGGGGTGAGGGGCAAAATTAAATCAAACATAAAGGAGAGCACAGCGTATTTATGACAGATGCTCGAATCCCGCCTGAGGTGGTATGGACACCTCACTCTTGTTCCCGTACCGCTGGGCGCTGAAGATTTTCCACAGTTTGTCTGAGTTCTGCCATCTCTTGCCTGAGTTGTGTGTTTTCTCGACAGAGTCGTGTGTTTTTTTGAATGTGTCGTGTGACATCGTTACTGAGTTCTATGTGTTCTTTACTGAGTACTATGTGGTTTTCACTGAGTTGTGCGTTTTCTAGCTCGAGTTGTGCGTTTTCTAGCTCGAGTTGTGCGTTTTCTTGACCGAGTTGTGTGTTTTCTCGACCGAGTCGTGTGTTTTCTTGAGTGTGTCGTGTGACATCGTGACTGAAGTCTATGCACATTTCATTGACTCGTGCGAGTTCTTTGGTGAGTCGTGCGTTTTCTTTCCTGAGCTGTGCGTTTTGATGACGGAGTTCGTCTAACGGAGCTGCTCTTGCCTGTGACATTTTTGTAAAGGTTTAAGGCTGAAGGGTGTCAAAGGGTAGCTGTGTCTCAAACAACTGTCTCTTTCTGCTGTAAACTGTTGAACGAGCTCCTATTTATAGACTCGGTGGGCGTGGCAGAGAATGCGATGTCGCTGTGACAAAACAATGATCCTTTGATCTTCTCAAAGGATCATTGTGATGTCGCCGTGACGTCACGATGATCGTTCGAGAAGATCAAAGGAGCGCTGTGGGTCATTCTGCGCATGCTCAGATCAATGAACGGGAGAATTATTTGTAAATACTTTGCTAGCTAACAAAGGTGCTTTTAGCAACAGCTGGTGGTGGTTCGTCGCTATCAACCCTTAAACTCGTGAACTGGCTCTCTAGCTTTTCGATTGCTACTGTTGTCTATCACATATGTATTATTTGGAACCCAGCTTACCTGTAAAAACAGACACACAGCAGGTAACAGGAACTACTCGGTGCGCCAGCTCGGCACCACTAGGCTGTGTCCCAATTCAGGGTCTGCACGCTTGAAGTACGCGCACTACGCACGGTGCGTACTATAAGTATGAGAAGTGCGGAAGTGAGAGGCTTGTGAAATAGGACGGTCTTGCCTTCGTCGCGCTGTTCAGGTTGCCTAGCAACCATGATACTAACCGCGAGAAACGTGTCATACAGCTTTGTGTGACAGAAACGAAGGAGAACATGTTTTGTTCATTTGAGACCAAAGGACCGTAAAACATGATTGTTGGGCTTCATTCCTGTGCTGAACAGTCATTTAAGATTAGCTAGTAAATAACAATTAGCTGATGTTGGTCATGAGACTAAAGTCATCTCACTGTGGTAATGTAAATATAATATGGCCAATATTAAAGTTATAGTCAGATTATTATGATATATTACAGCAGTGAGCTTGAACAGTTGTTTATATGTCCTATCACCTTAAATCTTCACTCAAAGACGAGTATCTGTGAGTGTGTATACAGATGTGTTATATATAAGAGACAAATATTGTTCGTTTAATACGTTGGCATTATTACATTTGGCTCAATGCTTACATATGTGTATAAAGCAAATGTACGAGCTGTGATAACTGTGTCTGATAGAATGAAGAGTAGACTGATATATGAAATATTCCTTTATTGGGTGAGAAAATCAGACCATGTCATAACTGCTGTAAGTCACACAGAATAGACATCAGAGCCTTAAACAGGCTGACGTCTGCTAAATGGGTCAAACTGGGCAGAAAGTCTACAAACACATAACATCCTTATAGAATATGATGTAACACTATAGATCAACTTAGCTCAGAATATATAAAGCATATAAACAGTTACAGCAATATGATGCAACAAACACAGCAGCTACTGATCTAAAATCCTCAAAGCTTCATAGAACTGAAACCAACATTTATTTTAGCTCCATTCTGCTGCTGATACAGACTTTAGGTTTCTGAACATTAAACTTGTTGCTGCCTTTCATGGTGTGTAACTTGAAGGCCCTGAGTACTCTGAGTACTTTCTCCCACACTGGAAACACTGGGATGATCACATTATGTGAACATTACCTAATAAGACTGATTCAGTACAGACAGTTCTGTTAAACTTTCCTAGCAGTCCTTCACAAACAGGGAACAGTCTGTCTATTCTCTCCATCTGTCAGCTGCTGCTGGCTCTTCCTCCTCCTCTTCCTCACACACTGCCGAGTTTGTCCTGGTGGATCATCAGGGGTGCAAAGCCTCACAGATGATGTGCAGCAGTGTGTCCCTCAGTCTGTCCTCACTCTGGACACTTGCAGTCGTCACACATGGACATCAAATTTGTGATAAGCTGCAGGATTCAAACACAAGTGTAACTTATAAACACATGTTCATACTTTTATTCCACAATCAGAGAGAAAGAAACAGAGAGAGAGTGCAGGACAGACAGGTGACAGTCTCAGGTGTACACACTGCTACACAACAGCACAGAGAAGCAGGATTTAGTGTTTGTGTTATTACGAGTGTAAACAAGAAGAGTTCCAGATGGTGCAGTGGACACATGTGTGACTGCTGTGATTAAAGCATCTTTCTTTCAGCTTAACGAGTGAACCGTCAGCTCGTTCAAACACACGTTAAAGTCCGTTTGGCTCGACACCACCGAACAGAGGCAGCAATATAACACAGCTCACATTAACAGTGCAGTGGATCCTGCTTGTGCCGTGATATTCAGGACTGCAAACCGAGCAGCATCACTGACTTTCAGCTTTTTGTGTTTGTGGATATATGACTGACTTTAATTATCCACAAAATCATCAGATTCTCTGCAAGATTAAGGTCGACTATATATATATTTATATATGGGGCGATCGTGGCTCGACCCTATATTATCACGCCCAAACCTCGCAATAATAGCGGTGTAACAACTTGTTCTTTGTGACAAGATAAACATGTCTCCTATACAAGATAAACACACCTTTACAATATTGACCACAGAAATGTACAATCAAGAACATTTTAACTGCTGGAACCATCTATTAAACTTCTTTATACATAAGCCATTTCTGTGACACTTACAGTATGTCTCTACCAGCTTTGCACATCTACAGACTGAAATCCTTGCGCATTCTTCTTTGCAAAACAGCTCCACAACTGCTCTGTGATGGCCTCAGAGGAGAATATTGGGAGCAACAACACCATGAAGTCCAAAGAACACCCCAGACAGGTCAAGGATAAAATTATTGAGAAATTTAAAGCAGGCTTAGGCTACAAAAAGATTTCCCAAGCCTTGAACATCCCACGGAGCACTGTTCAAGCCATCATTCAGAAATGGAAGGAGTATGGCACAACTGTAAACCTACCAAGACAAGGCCGTCCACCTAAACTCACAGGCCGAACAAGCAGAGCGCTGATCAGAAATGCAGCCAAGAGGCCCATGGTGACTCTGGACGAGCTGCAGAGATCTACAGCTCAGGTGGGGGAATCTGTCCACAGGACAACTATTAGTCGTGCACTGCACAAAGTTGGCCTTTATGGAAGAGTGGCAAGAAGAAAGCCATTGTTAACAGAAAACCAGAAGAAGTCCCGTTTGCAGTTTGCCCCAAGCCATGTAGGGACACAGCAAACATGTGGAAGAAGCTGCTCTGGTCAGATGAGACCAAAATGCAAAACGCTGTGTGTGGAAAACTAACACTGCACATCACTCTGAACACACCATCCCCACTGTCAGATATGGTGGTGGCAGCATCATGCTCTGGGGGGGCTTCTCTTCAGCAGGGACAGGGAAGCTGGTCAGAGTTGATGGGAAGATGGATGGAGCCAAATACAGGGCAATCTTGGAAGAAAACCTCTTGGAGTCTGCAAAAGACTTGAGACTGGGGCGGAGGTTCAGCTTCCAGCAGGACAACGACCCTGAACATAAAGCCAGGAAACAATGGGATGGTTTAAAACAAAACACATCCATGTGTTAGACTGGCCCAGTCAAAGTCCAGATCTAAATCCAATCCAGAATCTGTGGCAAGATCTGAAAACTGCTGTTCACAAACGCTGCCCATCTAATCTGACTGAGCTGGAGCTGTTTTACAAAGAAGAATGGGCAAAGATTTCAGTCTGTAGATGTGCAAAGCTGGTAGAGACAGACCCTAAAAGACTGGCAGCTGTAACTGCAGCAAAAGCTGGTTCTACAAAGTATCGACTCAGGGGCTGAATAATTATGCACACCCCACTTTGCAGTTATTTATTTGTAAAAAATGTTTGGAATCATGTATGATTTTCGTTCCACTTCTCACGTGTGCACCACTTTGTGTTGGTCTTTCACGTGGAATTCCAATAATATTGATTCATGTTTGTGGCTGTAATGTGACAAAATGTGGGAAAGTTCAAGGGGGCCAAATACTTTTGCAAGCCACTGTACATGCCAGCCGAGCAGCCTCAGGTAGTTCTCTAAAACATTTTAAATTATAAAGCTGGGTTTCACTACACCCTGAGAGGTCAGTGAAGGCAGCAGCGAGCTCATTTACCATCTTACAGTCTTCCAGTTTGATCTTCAGACACTCTGTCACCTGTCCCGACTGCTCCTGAGCTGCTGCCTCTTCTGGACACAGCACGCTGATCTTCACACACACACACACACACACACACACACACACACACACACACACACACACACACACACACACAGGTGAAATCTCTGGTATCTGAGGCACACAGTTGATGTAAAGGTAGGTTGGCTGTAAAAGGGGAGGAGCTAAAACATATTTGAACTGTGATTCATGCAAAGCTACTCTAGTGGAGCAGAAGTAGAAACCCTTGATGTAATTCCTGTCTTCATGCGAACGTGCTATAATTCAGTCCGCACACAAATGTGCCCATGTCTGCTGACCTTGCAGACTTTTGTAAAAACTTGTGCTGTCAGCGTTAATCTCGTTAAAATGATGCTAACGCCATAACCGCATTAACACGGCAAATCTGCCTTAGCGAGTTATCGCGGATCGCCCCGTGCGTGGGGCTACATGGCACTAACGCGTTAATGAGCTAACCGTGCTAACGCATTGCAGCCCACGCTAACATACATATATACATATATATACGTGTATGTATATATATATACACAAGGAGTGCAGAATTATTAGGCAAATGAGTATTTTGTCCACATCATCCTCTTCATGCATGTTGTCTTACTCCAAGCTGTATAGGCTCGAAAGCCTACTATCAATTAAGCATATTAGGTGATGTGCATCTCAAAAAATGAGAAGGGGTGTGGTCTAATGACATCAACACCCTATATCAGGTGTGCATAATTATTAGGCAACGTCCTTTCCTTTGGCAAAATGGGTCAAAAGAAGGACTTGACAGGCTCAGAAAAGTCAAAAATAGTGAGATATCTTGCAGAGGGATGCAGCAGTCTCAAAATTGCAAAGCTTCTGAAGCGTGATCATCGAACAATCAAGCGTTTCATTCAAAATAGTCAACAGGGTCGCAAGAAGCGTGTGGAAAAACCAAGGCGCAAAATAACTGCCCATGAACTGAGAAAAGTCAAGCGTGCAGCTGCCAAGATGCCACTTGCCACCAGTTTGGCCATATTTCAGAGCTGCAACATCACTGGAGTGCCCAAAAGCACAAGGTGTGCAATACTCAGAGACATGGCCAAGGTAAGAAAGGCTGAAAGACGACCACCACTGAACAAGACACACAAGCTGAAACGTCAAGACTGGGCCAAGAAATATCTCAAGACTGGTTTTTCTAAGGTTTTATGGACTGATGAAATGAGAGTGAGTCTTGATGGGCCAGATGGATGGGCCCCTGGCTGGATTGGTAAAGGGCAGAGAGCTCCAGTCCGACTCAGACGCCAGCAAGGTGGAGGTGGAGTACTGGTTTGGGCTGGTATTCAATTCAATTCAATTCAATTTTATTTATATAGCGCCAAATCACAACAAAAGTCGCCTCAAGGCGCTTCATAGATACAGAGAAAAACCCAACAATCATATGACCCCCTATGAGCAGCACTTTGGCGACAGTGGGAAGGAAAAACTCCCTTTTAACAGGAAGAAACCTCCGGCAGAACCAGGCTCAGGGAGGGGCGGCCATCTGCTGCGACCGGTTGGGGTGAGAGAAGGAAGACAGGATAAAGACATGCTGTGGAAGAGAGACAGAGATTAATAACAGATATGATTCAATGCAGAGAGGTCTGTTAATACATAGTGAGTGAGAAAGGTGACTGGAAAGGAAAAACTCAATGCATCATGGGAATCCCCCGGCAGTCTACGTCTATTGCAGCATAACTAAGGGAGGATTCAGGGTCACCTGGTCCAGCCCTAACTATATGCTTTAGCAAAAAGGAAAGTTTGAAGCCTAATCTTGAAAGTAGAGATAGTGTCTGTCTCCTGAATCCAAACTGGAAGCTGGTTCCACAGAAGAGGGGCCTGAAAACTGAAGGCTCTGCCTCCCATTCTACTTTTAAATACTCTAGGAACAACAAGTAGGCCTGCAGAGCGAGAGCGAAGTGCTCTAATAGGGTGATATGGTACTACAAGGTCATTAAGATAAGATGGGGCCTGATTATTTAAGACCTTGTATGTGAGGAGCAGGATTTTGAATTCAATTCTGGATTTAACAGGAAGCCAATGAAGGGGAAATCTGCTCTCTCTTTCTAGTCCCTGTCAGGACTCTTGCTGCAGCATTTTGGATTAGTTGAAGGCTTTTCAGCGAGTTTTTTGGACTTCCTGATAATAATGAATTACAGTCGTCCAGCCTGGAAGTAATAAATGCATGAACTAGTTTTTCAGCGTCACTCTGAGACAGGATATTTCTAATTTTAGAGATGTTGCACAAATGGAAGAAAGCAGTCTTACATATTTGTTTAATATGTGCGTTGAAGGACATGTCCTGGTAAAAAATAATGGATTGGATTTATATAGCGCTTTTCAAGGCACCCAAAGCGCTTTACAATACCACTATTCATTCACGCTCACATTCATACACTGGTGGAAGCAAGCTACAGTTGTAGCCACAGCTGCCCTGGGGCAGACTGACAGAAGCGAGGCTGCCATATCGCGCCATCGGCCCCTCTGGCCAACACCAGTAGGCAAGTAGGGTAAAGTGTCTTGCCCAGGGACACAACGACCAGGACAGAGAGCCCAGGGATCGAACCGGCGACCTTCCGGTTACAGATGCGATTCCCAACCCCCTGAGCCACGGTCGCCCAATAAAAAAATGACTCCAAGGTTCCTCACAGTGTTACTGGAGGCCAAGGTAATGCCATCCAGGGTAAGAATCTGGTTAGATACCATATTTCTAAGATTTTCAGGGCCGAGTATCATCAAAGATGAGCTTGTGGGGCCTTTTCGGGTTGAGGATGGAGTCAAGCTCAACTCCCAGTCCTACTGCCAGTTTCTGGAAGACACCTTCTTCAAGCAGTGGTACAGGAAGAAGTCTGCATCCTTCAAGAAAAACATGATTGTCATGCAGGACAATGCTCCATCACATGCGTCCAAGTACTCCACAGCATGGCTGGCAAGAAAGGGTATAAAAGAAGACAAACTAATGACATGGCCTCCTTGTTCACCTGATCTGAACCCCATTGAGAACCTGTGGTCCATCATCAAATGTGAGATTTAAAGGAGGGAAAACAGTACACCTCTCTGAACAGTGTCTGGGAGGCTGTGGTTGCTGCTGCACACAATGTTGATGGTGAACAGATCAAAACACTGACAGAATCCATGGATGGCAGGCTTTTGAGTGTCCTTGCAAAGAAAGGTGGCTATATTGGTCGCTGATTTGTTTTGTTTTTGAATGTCAGAAATGTATATTTGTGAATGTGGAGATGTTATATTGGTTTCACTGGTAAAAATAAATTGGGGTACTGGAACAAGAAGGCATCGGTGGGCAAGGGACGAAAACAGGGCGTTGTTGGAATGCTACTACGCAAGTAACCCCGGCGGAAGGGGCTACATGAATAGGATGAGGGACCTATGGATTCTTCGATACCCAACATCCACAATGACGGCGAAACAACTAGTAGCTCAGTGTTCCAACATTCGAAAGAAGGGACTGCTCTCACAGCTAGAGATTGACGAGGTACAACACAAATGCTACGGCAAGGAGGAGTCAGGACGCCAGGTCAGGGGGGAGATATCATCACCCCCACCCGAGATTGGGTACATAGCCCCAAGTGCGATAGGAGAAGGATCGTTGAGTGCGAGAGGAATTGACCTGAAAAATAGGATCATGGCCAAGCTTGAAACCTGGATCCCCCGTAGCCGGTTACCAAGATTACGTGAAGTACCCTCAGAAGGTCTGCTAGATGATGTTAATGCAGCACTACGGGCAATACCTACAACCACGATTACCGACACTAACAAGCTGATCTACAATACGGGATCAGTGAGATGCTTGGCTACAAGTTGAACAGCCACAAGGGGCAGTACCCTCCATGGAGAAGGAGGCTAGAGGGCAAGATCAAAGTAGCACGGAGGGAGGTTAGCCAACTAACGGAGTTGCAGAAAGGTGCGACAAATAAGGTGCCTAAGAAATACAGCAAGCTGTCCATACCTGAGGCCTTGGAAACTGCCAAGCAAAGACTCACAGCCTTGGCCAGCCGCTTGAGGAGGTACACCAGAGAGATAGAAGGCAGGAGAATAAACCAGCTGTTCTCCACAGAACCAGCAAAGGTGTACTCTCAGTGGCAAGGGAACAATAAGAGAACAGCACCACCAAGGCTGGAGACGGAGCAATACTAGAAGAGCATATGGGAGAAGGATACAACCCATAACGGCAATGCTCAGTGGCTAGAGGATCTGAGGGCAGACCACAGCGACCTCCCTGAACAGGGTCCAGTAACCATCACAGTGGCAGATATCCAAGAAAGGGTCTCCAGTATGAAGAGTTGGACAGCACCAGGGCCCGACATGGTTCACGCCTACTGGCTGAAGAAGCTAACTGCACTCCACGAGCGTCTGGCAGCACAAATGAACCAGCTGCTAGTTAACGAAAGACACCCGGAATGGCTAACTGAAGGCCGGACGGTCCTGATCCCCAAGGACCCCAAGAAGGGACCGGTCCCCTCCAACTACCGACCAATAACCTGCCTCAGTACTACATGGAAGCTCCTGTCAGGCATCATATCGGCTAAGATGAACAGGCACATGGGTCAATACATGAGCGGGACACAGAAAGGAATTGGCAAGAATACCAGAGGTGCAAAACACCAGCTACTGGTAGACAGAACAATCAGCCGAGACTGCAAGACCAGACTGACCAACCTGTGCACTGCCTGGATTGATTACAAGAAGGCCTATGACTCAATGCCCCACAGCTGGATACTGGAATGCCTAGAATTGTACAAGATCAATGGGACCCTAAGAGCCTTCATCAGGAACTCAATGGGGATGTGGCGTACAACACTAGAGGCCAACTCCAAGCCCATAGCACAAGTTACCATCAAGTGCGGGATCTACCAAGGAGATGCTCTGTCCCCACTGCTGTTCTGCATAGGCCTGAACCCCCTCAGTGAGATCATTAACAAGACTGGCTACGGATACCGACTACGGAACGGAGCAGTTGTCAGCCACCTCCTGTACATGGATGACATCAAGCTGTATGCCAAGAGTGAACGAGACATCGATTCACTCATCCACACTACCAGGCTATACAGCAATGACATTGGAATGTCGTTCGGACTGGAGAAGTGTAGTCGGATGGTAACAAAGAGAGGGAAGGTAGTCAGAACTGAGGGGATTGAACTACCAGAAGGCGACATAGAGGACAGTTACAAGTACCTGGGGATCCCGCAGGCAAATGGGAACCATGAAGAGGCCGCTAGAAAGGCTGCAACCACCAAGTACCTGCAGAGGGTCAGGCAAGTCCTGAGGAGTCAGCTGAATGGTAAGAACAAGATCCGGGCCATCAACACATACGCCCTGCCCGTGATCAGGTACCCTGCTGGGGTAATAAGCTGGCCAAAGGAGGAGATAGAAGCCACTGACATAAAGACAAGAAAGCTCCTTACCATGCATGGAGGGTTTCACCCCAAGTCCAGCACCCTGAGGCTGTACGCTAAGCGGAAGGAAGGGGGCCGGGGACTGGTGAGTGTCAGCACCACAGTCCAGGATGAGACAACGAACATCCAAGAATACATTGGGAAGATGGCCCCAACTGACCGAGTGCTCAGTGAATACCTCAGGCAGCAGAAACCCAAGAAAGAGGAGGGAGACGAGGAACCATCATGGAAGGACAGGCCCCTGCACGGTATGTACCACCGGCAGATAGAGGAGGTGGCTGATATCCAGAAATCCTACCAGTGGCTGGACAAAGCTGGACTGAAAGACAGCACAGAGGCACTAATCATGGCAGCACAAGAACAAGCTCTGAGCACAAGATCCATTGAGGCTGGGGTCTATCACACCAGGCAAGACCCCAGGTGCAGGCTGTGTAAAGATGCCCCAGAGACAATCCAGCACATAACAGCAGGGTGCAAGATGCTAGCAGGCAAGGCATACATGGAACGCCATAACCAAGTGGCCGGCATACTGTACAGAAACATCTGTGCCGAGTATAACCTGGAAGTCCCGAGGTCAAAATGGGAGATGCCCCCAAGGGTGGTGGAGAATGACCGAGCTAAGATCCTGTGGGACTTCCAGATACAGACAAAATGGTGGTGGCTAACCAACCGGACATAGTGGTGGTAGACAAACAGAAGCAGACGGCCGTAGTGATCGATGTAGCGGTTCCGAATGACAGCAATATCAGGAAGAAGGAACACGAGAAGCTGGAGAAATACCAAGGGCTCAGAGAAGAGCTCGAGAGGATGTGGAGGGTGAAGGTAACGGTGGTCCCCATGGTAATCGGAGCACTAGGTGCGGTGACTCCCAAGCTAGGCGAGTGGCTCCAGCAGATCCCGGGAATAACATCGGAGATCTCTGTCCAGAAGAGCGCAGTCCTGGGAACAGCTAAGATACTGCGCAGGACCCTCAAGCTCCCAGGCCTCTGGTAGAGGACCCGAGCTTCAAGGACAAACCGCCCGCAGGGGCGTGCTGGGTGTTTTATTTATATATAAATAAAAGAATTGGGAGAATTTAACAATACATACATACATACATACACACACAGACATATATATATATATATATGTCTGTGTGTGTATATAATCGATGTATAAATGCTCAATCAACAATCCTTTATTCCATACAATTCAACACTTTAAGAGCACAAACCCTCCGGATGGGGAGACATGCATGCAGAGTGACACAGCAAATCTCAAACTGGTGGAGTGTTACTCAAGCTCTTATAGCCTCTAATGGGCAACACCTAGTCGTAAAGGCCTAAACATTCACATTCTTTCTCTCACACGGCGCCCAAGTTATGACCTCGGCTCATTGTTTTTCCTGCTCCCAACAAGGTGGTGGGGTGAACCTCCTGTGGAATGTGCTCTGTCTCCTCTGCTATCAGAACAGCAAGGCCCTGACTCTCTGCACACAATATTCTCTTCTTAACTCAGCAGTATAGTGCATCATAAAACAATATCATCATCATAATGTTCTAATATATGGTATACATATACATATGTGTATGTATGTGTATATATATGTATGTTTGTCATTGTTAACGTCACACCTAAAAACATAGCTTTTACTTTACGGTACAACAGGTATCATTTACCGTAATACCTGTTATATGCACGCGTGATACACAATAATAACACATAATAACCAATCAGACAGATTCATCAGGTAACATGAGAACATTCACTGCCTGGAACAGCGTATGGATGCTAGGGCTCCGGTGCACCGTCAGCCTCAGAATCTCCAGCTACTGGCTGCTGTGCTGCTGTAGATGGAGGGCAACCAGCTATGTGATGGTGATTAACTTATTCACCACAAGGTGTCACTGCTGTGCTTCCCAACAACACTCACGCTACAAGGTAAGAGTCCCCTTTGTTGTGTCAGTTAGTGATGGAGACATATACAGGTATTTGCAGCAAACTATAATTGATTGTTCTTCTCTCCTAACTTCAGTGCAGCTTGTAGAATAAAAATATAAATGAAACTGTTAACATTAAAGCTAACAGCTGGCTGCTTTCACCTTTACTTTGTGCTACATTCCTGTTCATCAAAACATCATTGCAGACAAATAAGGTCTCCATGTACCTGACCTGAGTGCATCTCTTAGAAAGAAAATATCACCTCTCATTCTATTGGCTGTACCTTCCAGTGTTGGGTAAGTTACTTTAAATTAGTAACTTAGTTACATTACTAGTTACTTCTATCAAAAGTAACTCAGTTACTTCAAGTTACTCGTTACTTTCAGAGTAACTAGTTACTAGGGAAAGTAACTTTGGTTTTACTCATAATTCTCTTGTTAATGTGTTGCTTCCGTAACTGGATACCCAGCCAGACTGTCAGTCTTCTAGCTTGCTTACTTGCCACAGTGCACTGTGCCACCTACCAATAGAAAGGAAAAAAATAATGTGCACATTTCCACGAGAGAAATCCCACGCCTGATTCTATCCTATCCTGCTTTTTACATCCAACACAAAAACTGCAGTCGTGGTGCTTTCGATTGTACTCAGAACTCGGAAATTCTGCCTTCTGAATAGGAAGATGTAGGTAACACCAGACTGCAGATGAGCTGCTTACAGGGCTGGACTGGGACAAAAAATCGGCCCGGGGAATTTGACTAGAGACCGGCCGCCATTATAGGAAAAATCATAAAGCCTTTGAATGAAAATAAACCCTGTTGTGACAGTGATGTACACTGTTCTGATGGTATATATGCATCAATCTATCAATCGTTTGTTGTAAGACTCAGATAATTATTTTTTTAAAAGCGAGACATTTTAAATGATAATAAGAAAGAAAAGTATTTCTTTGTGCCCCCCTCTCCCTGTTAATGCCCTACATGGCCCCCTGGCAACACTTTGCTAGACCCGCCCCTGCACAGTTACCAGCTGTCAGCTACTTAGAAAAGGATCCTGGGGTTATTTGTCTCTCAGAAACAGTTCATAACTTCAACTCATTCCTGTCACCTAAAAGGTAAACCTGTTTCTCCATCACCTGTTCAGCTCTGATGGTTCAGTAAGGACATCTCCTGGTTTCATCTTCATGTTTCCCTCTCACCACATAACCAAACCGACATCATGACCAGCAGCTTTACAGCTGTGGCTCCAGCAAACATCAGCTGATACTAGAAAGTAATATTAAATAAATTCTAACAACAGCTGATCAAGCTTAAACGTGCTGCTGTTGTTTATCCGCTGGTTTCCTCTTTCTGGCACAAAGTGGGCGATAAACAAACAACAGAGAAAAGCCGATCAGCTGATCATTGATCAGTTTCATGATTGAAGTAGAAACAGGAGAGGGAGGGGGGAGAATGAAAGAAGAAGAGGCAGCTGTGCAGCAAAGACACAGAATAACTGCAGCTTTGTCTTTTTCATTGTAGCTGAATTACGGGACAAACTGTTCCTTTTCACCTCAATAAGAAACGCGTAATATTTTCTCTGAATACCAGACGGGACGGTTGGCAACTCTAATAATTAATCTTATGAACAAAATAAAGTTCAACATCAGTAACATAGCACCACCCAGCTGTATAGAAACCCTGTCATGCTAGCTAGCACGCAGTACGAAAAAGTCAGCACAGCTAAAATAAACTCCACCTAAACTTGGTTCATATCTGACCCAGAGAGACTGCAGGTCATAACTTCTTACCTGAAGTTCAGTTCACACTCGGACCGGCGGCCGCCTCGGGTCTCTCCTCCTGTCTCCCCTTTCCCTCCTCCACCTGCTGCCTCCACCACTTGCTAATGTTATTGAATCTGTGGAAGCTCCGCGATGCCTCCACACGAAGTAACGAATAACCAGCATATTTAAATCCCAGTAACGAGTAACGCGTTCCTGGTTTTGGCATAATAACTAGTTACCGTGCTACTTACCACAATAATAACGTAGTTACTGTAACGCGTTACTTAATAACGCCTTAGTCCCAACACTGGTACCTTCATGATGTAAACAATGACGTGCATGCAGCGCAGGTATCGCCTCCAACTGTGCAGCCTTACTGGGTTTGCTGTGAAATATTTAAAGAGATCAAATATTTGCCGCTCACATCAAACTGGACTCTATGAACTAGAATTAGTTCAAAAACAATTGGTTAACATTTGTGTTTTTACATTTACGATTACCAACACACACCACAGAAACGTCTTTTCACAGAGGGCCACTTCCTGTGTGGATGAAGCAAACCGACAGCAGGCAGTTGTGATTCGCTGGCTGTGACTCACCTGAAGCGTTACAGGCCTCTCTGCTTGGACTGTTGGGCTGAGGCTCACCTGGGTCAGGATTGGACCGTCTGTGCTCAGAACATCGGCTCACTCTGATTCAATTCATGTCAGAACAAAACCAAGAACAGCTGGGTGGTAACTAAGTACAAAATACTTAAGCATTCCAGGTATCCGTGCTTTACTTTGAAGTATTCTGCTGATAATAAACGGGGCTAACGCAGATCGTTGTGTCTGTTGCTGTACGTCAGCACAGAGATGTTTCAGATAAATCACCTAAAAAACTCACAAGAATGAAATTGACATTCATTTTCCTCAACACCTGAGCAGCAACACTTGTGACCTCCACTGACTGGTAAATACCCAAACTCTTTACTCCTCTGCTCCTGTACGATGGGAGATTTTACCCTGGAGTCATCTTTGTTAAAACCAGCAGCAGTTTAATATTTTTAACTATGCTTTGAAAGTGTTTTCTTCAAATGGGAATTTAGAGTTGAAACGTGTTGTATTCAGCAGCCAGAGGCTAAATCCTGCCCTTCACTAACTTTAATACATTTTGACCTGCCAGGTTGTAGCTGTGGTCCGGTGCACAGAAGAGTGCACCTCTGCTGCATTTGCAATAAAAAGCTGACCAACGCAGAATGAAACTTAAAGGGAAGTTGGTGCCGGAGACAAAGAGAAACCTGTGCATGGATCTTCTCTCTTGATTTGTTGCAGGGAGGCTGCAGGGAGTCACTGAGCTCAAAGGAGTGTGTAGCTACGGCACAACAAGCAGTTTCTTTGAGCCGAATATAAAAGTGACGGAGCTTTATGTGCAGGTAAGTTGTAAGACTACGCCCGTTGTCCAGCGTGCTGTTGCCTAAATAACAAAGAAAACAATGACCCTGTCATGTCTGCGTCAGTCTTGAAAGGACAAACAGCATAATTATGCAGTTGCCACTTTAAAATAATCCTTCTTGTCAGTGGAAATTCTTTGTCATTTCCCAACGCGGACACTTGCAGCATGCTCTCATTTATGAGAAACTGGTGGAGTTTCTACGCCCAAAGATAACGATCTTTCCTCAAATGCATTCTTTTGTAAAAACAAACTCACAGTGAAGAATGTGAAGGTGGACACGTATCAGTGCCACTCTGTTAACCTGCTTAACCTGCAGTAACCGAACATTCAAGAGATTCCCCACCCCACCCCCGAATGCACAGACCGAGTGGATAGCTCACAAAATGTGTCTTTTTTCACAACAAATTCTCTCTTAATGTCCATGAAAGAACTAGAAAAGCTGATCACGTCCTTGATTGTTAACGTGAGCTTGTCCATTGCTCAAATGAGCTGAGCTTTAAATCAGCAGAAATAAAAAGCTAAGTGTTTCTTTAATACAGCAGTTAAATGTGGAATCAGCTGCTGCCACTGGGTCCAGTTTTACACGTTTGTATGAAAGTATATTTAAAGCTCCAGAAAAGTTTCATTTACCCCTAAAGATGCAAAATGCTCTTCATGCTTCGTTAGAAACTGCATTACTTATAAATGTGGAAATTATATATTTATTATTATTTATTTTTAAAAAAGGAGAACACTGAGGTCGATTAGCTCAGAACTTTGTTTTATATCTTCTCTTTGAACAAGATAGAAATTTAGGGGTAACATGGCCTTACAAACCTATTACACACAGCCTATTCAGTTCATAGGCTGTGTCTATGAACTAAAATTAGTTGAAACAATTGGTTAACATTTCTGTTTTTACATTTGACTACGCACGTTTAGCTTCATTTCTGCAGTTCCACAATAGTATGTGTGTTTTATCCCTGGTATGAAAAATGTTCAGCTGCTGACGGGACAGAGTTCTTTGGAGTCGTGATGCAAAAACAACCTTTATCTTCACGGCGATGTCACACAGACACACTGAACACTGATTCTGAGGAATGCTTGACTTAACAAACACTGGTTGTTGCACAATCACAAAGCAGAACATGAACATATTTCAGTCTTCTTCTTCCTCCTGCTCCCTTCAGGGGGCGCCACAGCAGATCATCAGCCGCCATCTCCTCCTATCCCAGCATCCTCCTCTGTCACACCAACCCTCTGCATGTCCTCCGTCACTGCGTCCTTTGAGGTCTTCCTCTTTTCCTCCTGCCTGGCAGCTCCATCTTCATCACTCTGTCCAGTATATCCACTGTCCTTCATTCCCTGCTCGGTCATCTCTTTTCACTTCCTGTGTCATTGTCTTTTATTTTCTTATCTCTAGTCTATGTCAGAGCGCCTGTTTCCAGGCCCCGTCTGCGGTCTCCAGTTCCTTGTGCCTTTGGATTTTCTCCCTTTTGGACTTTTCACTTTTGCCCATTGGGACTTTGTTTTGTTTTCTCATTGTTTGTTAAATCTCACCTGTTTTCCATGTCTGCATTTTCACATCTCAAAGTGATATTTGAGTCAATTTCAGGGCCTGTAAAGAAGTTTAATCAGTAATTCAGCTTCTACCAGGTTCTGACTGTGAGCCTCAATTACACATACAGTCGGGGAAGATGGCCCCGCCCCTCCCTGAGCCTGGTTCTGCTGGAGGTTTCTTCCTGTTAAAAGGGAGTTTTTCCTTCCCACTGTCGCCAAAGTGCTGCTCATAGGGGGTCACATGATTGTTGGATTTTTCTCTGTATGTAGTATTGGATTGTCTACCTTAGAAGAGGAAAGCAGGTATTTGTTAGACCTTTCTCAACTTCAACACATTCTGTATACATGTTCTTCTACATGAGGTGTATATGTACAGTGGCAAGTGTTCATATTTTCTGCTTGTGAAGTTGTGTCTCATTGTTGTTTTTTAAATTCTTCAAATGCAGTCATCACTTCAAACTATTCACAGTAAATGATTTTTTGTTTCTATGGGCGGAGTCTCCAACTTTGTGATTGCAGCCTTTTCTTAGAACATAAATCTGTGTGTAATCCACCAGTTTAACGTATCCTTCCAGTTACTTTGGAAGCTCTCACACTCAGACCTCTGAGCCGAATCTGAAACTTCCTTTTTGAGAGATTTCAGGTTCAGCTCATCAGAGCTTCCAGATGAAGTTCATCCCAGTTTAATTCTGATACCACTTACAGGGTCTTTGTGATAAATCCTTAAAGTATTTTTCTGGAAAGATCTCAGCTTTAAGGGCTTCTCATCCATCTCACCCATCATCAGTTTTAGACCCAGTTCCAGCTTCTGAATGCTTGACTGTCTTCCAACAGTTTGAGCCAGTGTCTTATTCTGCTTTAAAAGATATAATTGATCATCTCAAAATCTCTGGTTCCCCGCATGATATTCTTTCTTCTTGTTTCTTTAAGGAAGCTTTACATGTTATTGGTCCTTGTATCTTATCTCTGCTGAATGCATCATTGTCATCAGGTTGTGTACCGTCTCTCTAAGCATGCTGTTGTGCAACCTATTATGAAAAAGAAAAATCTTGACCCTAATGCTCTCACTAACTACAGGCCGATCTCCAAACTCCCTTTTATTTCCAAAATATTGTAAAAGGTAGTTCTAAAACAACTTCAGGCCTTTTTAGATGCAAATGGTATTAATGACAAGTTTCAGTCTGGTTTGAAACCTCGCCCCAGCACAGAGACAGCCTTACTTAGAGTTTTTAATGATCTTCTTTTAACTGCTGACTCTGGATATTCTGTGGTCTTAGTTTTACTTGACTTGTCTGCTGCTTTGGTTAACCACAACATTCTTCTATCAAGAGTGGAACATGTTGTTGGTCTCAAAGGTTTTATCTTGGTTTAAATCCTACCTCTCAGAGAGGTCGTTCTCTGTTGCTATGGGGCAACACTCCTCGGCTTCTGCCCCTATTTATTGTGGTGTGCCTCAAGGGTCCGTGCTCGGTCCTGCTCTCTTCTCTTTGTACATGTTGCCCTTGGGATAAATTTTTAGTAAATACAACATCTCCTTTCACTGTTATGCTGATGATATCCAGATTTATTCACCTTTGAAATCTGATGTGACTGCTTCTTTGCAACCTCTGTTCAACTGCTTGCATGAAGTTAAAATTTGGTTATCACATAATTTTCTTACATTGAACGAGACCGAAATCATAGTCTTTGGTAGTCACACTCCGCTAAACCAGTTAGCTGATGCCCTAGGCCCTCTCGCTAGCCATCTCTCGCCCACTGTAAGGAACCTCGGAGTGTTCCTGGAGGGCTCTTTTAAACTCGAGAAACAGGTCTCCACTGTGGTAAAAAACAGCTTTTACCAGTTGCGTCAGATATCCAAAGCAAAGCCGTTCCTTCCTTTAAAAGATCTTGAAAAGCTTATCCACGCATTTATTACATCCAGATCGGACTACTGTAACTCCCTCTACTCGGGCCTCCAACACTCCTCTCTTTGCCGGCTCCAGTTAATTCAAAATGCAGCTGCGCGTCTTTTAACAGGTATGAGAATTCATGAACACATAACTCCAATGTTAGCCATTTTACATTGGCTCCCTGTTAAATATCGCAAAGATTTTAAAATTCTTTTGTTCACTTTTAATATTCTGAATAATTTAGCGCCCAGCTATCTGAACTACTCCACTCATACAATCCCAACAGAGCAGATCGTCCAATCACAGGCTCCTAGCACAACCTAGGTCTCGAATGAAGTCGAGAGGTGACCGGGCCTTTGCATCCGTGGCACCCAGACTCTGGAATAACCTCCCTGTTCATGTTCGTACTGCCGAGTCGATCCAGTCTTTTAAATCACGTCTTAAAACTTATCTTTTTACTTTGGCTTTTGATTCTAACTAGTTGGTCTAGCTTGTTGTGTTGTTACCTATTGTTTGTTGTCCTGTTTTATTGTTTGTTTTAATTGTCTCATGCTTATACTGACTGTGAAGCACTATGGTCAACACTGTTGTTTTAATATGTGCTATATAAATAAATTTCGATTTGATTTTGATTTGAATTCAGTCTAGTTAAGTTTACTTCTCCATGGCACCGTTACAGTTCTGTTACCTTTCTTTCCTTACAGTTCACCATGGATAAGCTGGTCTCCGAACTTTTCGGCCTCTGCCCAACCATCATCGAGATGTATGACAATATGAAGGACAATGACGAACGCTGCAGGCGGATTGCTGACAGGGTCAGAGCTTTGGAGGGACTGGTTTTAACCGTCAAAGAAAGGGGATCAGGCAGAAACTCTGGCGCTGTGGAGAAAGCGCTGAAGGAACTCCACACCATCTTGAAACATGCTGAGAAACTGGTGTCAAAATTCTCAAAAAATAATCGGCTTAAGCAGTTCATGATGTCAGGCAGCATTGGAGCAAAGTTCAGCGAGGTGAACCAAAGACTCACTGAGAACTTCCAGATGCTTTCTGGAGCTCTGCAGGTTGAGCAGAGCAACGTACTGCACAAGGTGTATGAAACTGTTTTAGGGCGCCCCTACACACCGCTGCCTAACCCCCCATGTCCTACGTTTTCCCCAGCAGCACCGCCTATCCCCTCTCCTCCCGTGCCTGCCGCCTACATCATGGCACCCATGCGGGCTTCGACACCTGTTCTGGCCCAGCCTTTCTGCAAAACTACAACAGTTCGCGTTCTTGTCTCCAATAACATGCCCCCGATGCCCGTCATTAGGACCATCAGCCCTGTTTCTGTCGTCAGAACTGTTTCACCGATGGGTTTTCGGCTCTACTAGTTTGGCCAGTCGCTTTGCATGATTTGTGATCAATAATAATCCCTATTTAATCCTCATGGGCCTTCATTCCTCCTGGAAGGTCTTCTTGACTGGGAAGCTGTGAAGGTAACTTTCATTCTCGAGAAATTCTTTTGTAAAAGAAATACTACTTTTTTTTCACGATTAAATAGATTTGAGAGGGATTCAAAAACAAACAATTTTAATAAAGTTTTGTGAAACAATGAAATTATTCCTTGCTGAAATGAGTGCACACATATTTATTCTCTTTCACATTGTTATGTAATTTGTGTCCTCTTGTCCTAGTGCTAAATGAATCTCTAATAAATCAAGGAGCCTATGTGTGTCTGTGTGGTTTTCATCTAATTTAACAATCGTTCATCTGATCTGCTTCAAACTGTGCAGTCTGAGGATGCAGCGTGGTGATCAACAGTCATGTCATGGTCCTGCGGCCATGACTCAGTGACTTTGTGTTTATGTTCTTTATTGTTATTATTCTCTTTATTATTCTTGGGCTGTTTTGGGATGGTTTGTGTTTTGGGATTTTAGATACTGGGTTTTGGGTTTGTGCTCCCTCTGTTGGTCCCTGGTGTTAGTGTTCCCCTGTCTCGTCAGGTTAATCAGGTCCAGCTGTGTCTCCCACCTGTGTGTGATTTCCCAGTGTCTCTTTGTGTACTTATAGTGTGTGTTTTCCTCTGCTCCTCGTCGCGTCGTCTGTGTTCATACCCTGTGAAATCCCCTGCGTGCTCTCCCTGCTGTTCTCCCTTCATGTTCAGGTTTGCCACTCCTTTGTGTAGTTTCACCCAGTTTAGTTCATCCTTAGTTCTGTTTTGCCATCTCCACTTTATGTTTGATATTGTCAATAAATCGCCTTCACATCTGAGTAAGTGCTGAATTTGAGTCCTCCTTTCCACTCTTCACACGGCCGCTGCCCCGGACCGTGACAAGTCATTGGCTAATAACGTAGCACTACACCCTCTCGTCCAATCGCATAAGCCCATGAAATGTCCCCTGGCTTCACGGACAGGGTTTACGTTGGAATAAGTTGGACAAATCTTTTAAAAGTTGCCAAGAAATATCTCCCACTAATGTTTCTGTCGCATCGGTGAGCTGAAACGCCAAACTAGTCGGATCGAGTGTTCAGCTGTTGCAGAGAAACACTGAGCCGGATGAAAAACCTTTCCTGCGTTTCTGTTTTCTTCTTCTTTTCTGGAATTAAAATTCACAGTGAAAACACCACAAAGATCAAGAATAATACATTCGTAGGACTTTTATACTTTTACACATCACATATAAATCAAGTTGAAGAATGAAGCACATCATGAGCTAGTTAATTATAATAATCTCAAATATTTTAAACTTTGTGATTTCAGAGGTTTAACAAAGTTTCCTATAATGTGTGGTCTGATCTTCATTGCAGGACACAGTAGAACGTGTTATTTTCTTGGGCTGAATTTGATGCCACTCCTTTCTGTGTCTCCTCCAGTGTCTCCTCCTGCTCTGCTAATTTTGCCTCCAGCTTGGACATTTTTTTCTCGTTTATCCAGCTTCATCTCCAGATCGATGTGTAGAGCCCCAGACAGCGATATGTAGTCATCAGTGAGGCTCTTGTTCAGATTTTCAAACTCTTCCACATCTGATTCATCTTGTGAGCCTCTGCGAATTTGATGTTCAGTATTTCAGCTTTCTGCAAAGTCTCTAGGAAATTCTCCAGAGCTTTTTTCACATCAGACAGCTGAACTTCCTTCCTCTGGTCGAGGAAAAACACCAGTTTCCACAGAGCTTCAAGTCTTTTCACGACGAGGGGAGCCTGGATCTCCAACTTCCTAACTGGCAGACCACAGGCAGTAAGGATGGGCGGACATGTCTCAGCCTCCACCACTCTCAGCACTGGAGCCCCCCAGGGGTGTGTTCTGAGCCCCCTGCTGTACTCTTTGTACACATATGACTGTGTGGCCACTACCAGCTCCACCACCATCATCAAGTTTGCTGACGACACCGTCGTGGTGGGCCTGATCTCTGATAACAACGAGACGGCCTACCTGAAGGAGATTAGGAATCTGGAGAACTGGTGCCAGAGGAACAACCTCCTTCTAAACGTCAGTAAGACAAAGGAGCTGATAGTGGACTTCAGCACTAAGCAGGAGAGGAACTACCAGACCCCCGTCATCAACGAGTGCCCAGTGGAGAGAGTGGACAGCTTCAAATACCTCGGAGTTCACATCACGCAGGACCTGTCATGGTCCTGTCACATCAACACCGTGGTGAAAAAGGCCCGACAGCGTCTCTACCACCTCAGACGCTTGAGAGACTTCCAACTGCCCTCCAAGGTGCTCAGGAACTTTTACTCCTGCACCATAGAGAGCATCCTGGCGGGAAACATCTTAACCTGGTTCGGGAACAGCACCATGCAGGACAGACGAGCTCTACAGAGGGTTGTGCGGTCAGCTGAGCGCACCATCCGCTCCGAGCTCCCTGACCTGCACTCAATCTACAGCAGGCGGTGCTGGACCAAGGCCAGGAAGATCGTGAAGGACCTCAGCCATCCCAACAACAGACTGTTCTCTCTGCTGAGGTCAGGAAAGCGATTCCGCTCCCTGAAGACCAACACAGAGAGACTGAGGAGGAGCTTCTTCCCGCAGGCGATACGGTCTCTCAATCACACCACCACACAGTACTGACCCACACATACAGTTCTTACACACACTGGACTTTCTGGACTTTGGTTTCACTTCATCACTTAAATCACGCTGCTGTTATTGTGTATATGCTGCTGTTATTGTGCATATATTTATTTAGATTTCTTCATACATTCTTATATAGTTCTATATTGTGTATTGTGTATTTTGTTGTACAGTTATTTTATTTTCAACTTTAATTTATATATTTTATCTTATTCTCCCAGTTAAATTTACCCTTCATTCTAATTTGTGTTGTACAGTTATTTCATTTTTAACCTTAATTTATATTTTATTCCTTCCTAGTTAAATTTACCCTTTTTAATTTTTCATATTTATTTCCTATCTTATTCATAGCCTTTTCCTTTTTTGTTTTCTTTAGGTCACGAGCAGTTGTCCAAGCATTTCACTACATATCGTACTGTGTATGACTGTGTACGTGACAAATAAAATTTGAATTTGAATTTGCTGGACATTATCCTTCATCTTCTCAATCGTTCTGTGAACATCCTTGAATGTCGTCATTATTTCCTTGTTCAGCTGAAGAGACATGTGCCAGGGAACAAAATGTTTTTATTCAGCCCTCAATGAGTCACATTCAAATTATAATGACTAGGATTGCTGAATCTCTGAACCTCACGTTGAGCGCACATGGACTCCTCAGCGACCACTTTCACAAAGAAAACAGTTTCCTGCTCTGCTTTTGAACGTCTGGTGTCCTGGTGCAGCCACAACAACCTGGTGCTGAATGCCCAGAAGACAGTGGAGATTATTGTGGACTTCAGGAAGCACACAGCCCCACTCCCCCCCATCATCCTGACTGACACCCCCATCACCTCTGTGGACTCATTCCGCTTCCTGGGTACCACCATCACTCAGGACCTGAAGTGGGAGCCCACCATCACCTCCGTCATCAAGAAAGCCCAGCAGAGGATGTACTTCCTGAGGCAGCTGAAGAAATTCAACCTGCCAACACGGACGATGATGCAGTTCTACACTGCAATCATCGAGTCCATCCTCACCTCCTCCATCACCGTGTGGTACGCTGGAGCCACTATCAGGGACAAACAGACTGCAGCGTGTTGTGCGCTCTGCTGAGAAGGTGATTGGCTGTCACTCTAAAAAGTAATTAATGGGATCTTTAGTCATTACTTACATATATATGTTGTTGTGAAATGAAAAATCAAGTTCATAAATACTGTTAGACTTCCTAATTAAAATTTTTATTTTATTGAGTTCGGGTGACACATAAATTATGCCTCTTTACTCAATATATAATCGTGATTTGTCTGAATTTAAAATCTTCTTTTAATCAAAAAACAATATAATTTTAAGTTCTGTCGATGTAAAATACAACTTGATGACGTGTAAACAGCTCACAGTTCCCTTCTTCTACACAAGCGGACATATTCAACAGCACGTGTTCAAGGTTTATCAAGAGCTGTGTTCATTGCGAACGGTGAGTAATTTTATGCGAAATTACACATATCTGCAGTCGCTCTGGATTTTGTTAGATTACTTTAAAACAACGACGTAACATACATAACATACATCTTAGCTTGCCCCCGCGTTTGTGTGAAAGGCTAGAAGACCTTCAGTCTAGATCGAGAAGGAGAAGGAGAAGAGGGCAGTTCGGTAATGAGCTTTGTTGAAAATGTGATCAGAAGAGAGAGGCTAATACCTGATGGCACTGACCCACAAATACAACGGGCTCACCGATCCCTCGGTCCTAAGCCAGGTGCTGATGCCGCTCTCCGTTCCATTGTCGTCTGTTTTCTTCCGTTCAAAACAAAGGAAACCGTCCTCAGAAACGCATGGCAGAAGAAGATCCTCGTCAAAGACAAACCCATCGATTTTGACCATGATTATACTGCCACGGTAGTACAACAGCGCCGTGCACATAGAGAAGTGAAAAGCGCACTTAAACAAAAGGGCATACGATTCCAATTCTCTCCAGGGTTTAATTAGAGCCCCCGGGCTCGGTGTGAATAATGCAGCACCTGAGCGCACCTGAGCGGCCTGCTCGAGCAGAACGAGGAGCCGCAGGGAGGCCGAGAGAGCACCACCTCCAGAGAGAGAGAAAGGGTTTGAAAGAGTAACATCATAACATCTGAAGGTTTTCATGTCACTCTAATGATGTCCTGACAGAACCACGAGGGGCATCAGAAACATCTGTGTCACACCTGTCCATCACTACATCTGTGTTAGTGACACTGCTGGAAGAATCCAGATTGCTTTGATTATTGTTTCCTTCCATTTTGTTTGCACTAACACTGCAAGCATCAGACTAAATCATACTTAGTATGTATGACCCCACAGTACCATATCACCCTATTAGAGCACTTCGCTCTCGCTCTGCAGGCCTACTTGTTGTTCCTAGAGTATTTAAAAGTAGAATGGGAGGCAGAGCCTTCAGTTTTCAGGCCCCTCTTCTGTGGAACCAGCTTCCAGTTTGGATTCAGGAGTCAGACACTATCTCTACTTTCAAGATTAGGCTTCAAACTTTCCTTTTTGCTAAAGCATATAGTTAGGGCTGGACCAGGTGACCCTGAATCCTCCCTTAGTTATGCTGCAATAGACGTAGGCTGCCGGGGGATTCCCATGATGCATTGAGTTTTTCTTCTTCACTCACTATGTATTAACAGACCTCTCTGCATTGAATCATATCTGTTATTAACCTCTGTCTCTCTTCCACAGCATGTCTTTATCCTGTCTTCCTTCTCTCACCCCAACCAATCACAGCAGATGGCCCCGCCCCTCCCTGAGCCTGGTTCTGCCGGAGGTTTCTTCCTGTTAAAAGGGAGTTTTTCCTTCCCACTGTCGCCAAAGTGCTGCTCACATGTCATTGTTGGAGTTTCTCTTTTGTCTCTTTATTATCATAAGGTTCTTACTCTACAATATAAAGTACCTGGAGGCAACTGTTGTTGTTTTTTCTGTATAAATAAAAGTGAACTGAGTTGAATGTAATATGGTTGAACAGGAAATTCACATCATGGATCTGGAGCAGCTGTGTGATGATGTCATGTCAACATGGACCAAAACCTCTGAGGGATGTTTCCAGAAACTTTTTAAATTTGTGCCACAAATGACTAAAGCAGAAGAGAGCTCAGACTCAGCTTCACTGTCATTCAGCCATTTGACATGATATGAATGAAAAACAGATTCTCTGTCCAGGACCTGGGTCTGAGCGACCCAGGGTCCATGAGCATTTATGACTCTTGTTATATGATATGTGTTTGTTTCTGCATTGTGCTGCTGTTCCTGTGTCTATGATGTTGGAGACCTCACCTGCTCAACCGCCTGCCATAACCACGCCACCATCACTTTACCTACCTGTTGCTGCTGCATCACCGTCCAATCTACCCCCAGTGGCTGCTACACCACCATCATTTCCACTGCCTGCAGCTGCCACACCAGCACGGCCTGCGTGTCACAAACCACCTGCAGTGCTTCGCCATGGGCCATCGGAGCTCTTACGTGGCTGGACCTACTACAAGGCTGTCATCAGATCACTGGCCGGCCACCAGAACTGCTATGCCACAGCTGCCAGACCTGTGGCAGGCCGCTCGAGCTGTTTTCCTGCCGTCACCGTCCATCGGGCCGGCTGCCAAAACTGTGGCAGAACTGTGGTTGATTTTTTCAGTTTTTTGGGGACTGTTTTGACAGCGCTGCTGGACGTGCGGTCGGACTTTGAAACCGTTGGGATTAGGGGCTCTGTTTGCTAGAGGATTTTGTTTTTGCACGGAGAGTGCGGAGACTCGGGAGCAGAGTACAGACACTTGGGAGAAGGCGCGACACGGGAGTCGTGGGAGCGCACTGGAGATTTGTTGTGTGTTACATTTACTTCACTGTAAATCAACGCACTGTTTACTGCACAGAGTCCAGCATTTAGGTCCTTTCTCCCCCACAGTCTGCCACACAGACCGTGACATTCTCAGGTCTCAGTATTGCAGCATGCTACCAAACAACGAGTAAAACATTACAAATAACTACAATTAATAGAACAAGAAATTCTCAAAAATAAGTACTGAAATATGCAAAAACGTAAATAACAATCACAAATATATAATATTTAAATTTGGTTCTTCTTTATTTTAATGACTATTTACAGATTTTCACTGGAGGCATCAAAACTATGGATGAACACATGGAATTAAACCCTCGGCCTTCTCTCAGCGAGCTTCATGCTGTAGTCACCTGACATGGTTTCACTTCACAGGTGTGTTAACTCCAAAGCTGGAATCCTGGAATTTCTTGCCTTCTGAATCTGGGACTAGAAGTCAGGGTGGCACGCAGTAGGGCTGCACGATATTAGGAAACCCTGCGATGTGCGATAACTGCGATCAATATTGCGATAACGATATGACTTACGATAAAATAAATAGCAAAACAAACAAAAAACCCCGAATACATAATTTCCGTTTTACTGCAACAGTTTTATTTAAAGAAAGTTGCCGTATTAGCAGTGTAACAACAAAGTGCACTTTAACATTGAAACATTGCCCCCATAAAAATTTTTGGGTCTTCTTTAAGATCCCAGCTGGCCAGCACCTCACGTAATACACGGGCTATATTTTCACTAGTGTGAGAGTTTGGAAAACACACAGTCTCTAGACACCGTGTTTTCAGTTCAAAGTCTTCGGTGAGGAAGAGCACTGTGAAACTCATATATGGCTCCGTTGTACGACTTGATCATAGGTCTGTAGCGTAGTTTTCAGCTTGGCTCAGTTCAAATGTGACAGTCTTGTGTAGGGCTGGGTATCGTCCATGATTTCTAGAATGGATTCGAATCCGATTCACAAGGTCCTGAATCGATTCGATACACAATTCGATTCAATTTGATTCGATTCGATTTAAATCTGGGAAATTTTGCCTCAGTCAGAAATATTATAATTCAGATCAGCACATTTACATATTTTTGTATCTATAAAAAGGAAGCTGACACTTTCCAGACTTTATCACAGGTGTGAGCGTCACAGCAGAGGCCTTTGTGTCAAAGTAGCTGAAGATAAAACACAGAAACACATGAAGGTGGTTTTCCTGGCCTGGATTTTATAAAAATATTCTGCAGTACATCAAAAACGAAAGAAAACCATTAACCAGCTTATGAACATTGTCTCTGAAGTTACAGCGGTTTTATTAGAGACAGCGTTTTGCATAATTTTAAAAAGTTTACATTTGTTCAGAAGCCTATTGAACGGCAGAAATTAGGTTTTCTCTTTGGAAGTAAGTAAAAAAAACATCGGCCGACAGGCTGTAAACAACAGTAGACTTGTGCGTAACAACCAAGCGAATAATGCAGAAAACAGATTTCGGGGACAGACGGGAAACTGTTCTTGAAGTACAGAGAGAGAGAGAGAGCTGTGCATGAAGTGTGATTTTATCCTGGTGGAAGCAAAACAGCAACAGTCAGAGTGAATCCATGACGATGTTTATGTGAAGCGTTTGGATCTTCTTTTGCTGCTGGTTCGGTCAATGTTGTTTGGAGAGAGATCAAACTAACAGCTTTAGAATCTGTGCAAAAACGGCGTGAACACAAAGCGTGAACACAAAGCGTGAACACAAAGCGCAGACCCGCCGAAACATCAGAATCAGCGAGCTGTCGGCTTTCAGCCCCGAGCGTGTCCGTGCCGTCGGGTGAGAAAGTCACATCTCACTGATCCTGATCCGTCGGCGCTTTGTGTTTACGTCTCTGTGCAGAATCTGTGTTCTTGCTCTCATTCACTGTTTTAAATGTTTGGTGGTTGTCAAAATTTTGTGAAGTTTCACCTGAGATTCTGGAATTTCAGGCAAAATACATTTATATTAAAAAAATCAATTCAGGATTTTAATGAATCGATATCACGTTATCCAAGCCAGAATCGATATTAATCGATGAATCGATTATTAAAACCCACCCTAGTCTTGCGGCATGTTTCGTACATTTGTGGAATGGCGACATGGGAAAAGTAGTTTCCTGAGGGGATGCGGTATCTCCGGTCCACTTTATGTATCAGACTGGTGAAGCCCTCCCTGCTAACTGTATTTATAGGCAGAGATGGGCAGTAATGCGTTACTTGTAACGCGTTATTGTAATCCGATTACTTTTTTCAAGTAACTAGTAAAGTAAGGGATTACTATTGCAAAAACAGTAATTAGATTACCGTTACTTTCCCGTAGGAAGGCTGCGTTACTGCGTTACTAAAACCGTGATTTTTTTGCGAGAATGTCTCATGACAGTGACGTAAGCGAGTGCTACGGTTGTGACAACAGCTGTGTGCAGATCAACAATGGATCATATATCGAGTGCAGGAGAGAGTATGAGCGTGCAGCGTTTAAAGCGTGGAAGTACTGACCTTACTTTGAGTTTGATTCCATAAAAAGTGACAAAAACATTAG
Source organism: Maylandia zebra (assembly GCF_041146795.1). Classification (NCBI taxonomy): domain Eukaryota; kingdom Metazoa; phylum Chordata; class Actinopteri; order Cichliformes; family Cichlidae; genus Maylandia; species Maylandia zebra. The sequence goes on along the minus strand of NC_135173.1, from coordinate 67,249,739 downwards.
TGTCCGCTGTGCATGGGAAGAAAACTTCTTTTTACAGCGAAAAAAACCCCTAAACTTCCAAGCAAGCTCCGAGTGCGCTATGACGTAATGGAAAATTCACAGAGAAACTGCCGTATCCTTCCACTGACCGCTGCGGCACACCTGCACCAGGGTAAACCTCCGCCTACCCAACTCCTGCTGTACAGGTGAAAATAGAGCAACAGGACCGCTAGTCTTTGATTTTATTTATTTTCTGCTGTGTTTTACTTGCATCTATTTGAAAGACTGAGTGTAAACACAAAAAAAAAAAATATTTTATGTGCTGGAATGTGCAGAAAATAGGTTTAAATATTAAACAAATTTCTTCCAGTCAGAGAATGTTGCATATAATTAAATTTTTGCTTGATGCATAAAGTTAAAAAGATTAAAATTAATAAAACTATAAAAGTTTTAAAAAGAGACTTTTCCATTTGATTACATTTTGTATGATGGATTATGCAGAAAAAGTAGAATTGGGCTGAAAGATCTATCGCTTTATCACCTCTTCAGGTTGTAAATCATGTTTTTAAAAAGTAACTAAGTAATTAATTACTTTTGAAAATAAGTAATCAGTAAAGTAACGGGATTACTTTTTGGGGGAAGTAATCAGTAATTAGTTACTGATTACTTTTTTCAAGTAACTTGACCAACACTGTTTATAGGCATCATGTCTTTGTCAAAAAATGTGTAATGGCCTCTGTTATTTCTTTGTAGCGCTTCCACGTTTTCTCATAAGGAGTTCCACTTGAAAAACTCGGATACAGAGACGGCCGTTGGACTGCGGGGCTCTTTGTCTTAACATTAGCAACATTAGCTAGCCCTGTCTTTCTGGAACTCTTCAAACAGTTCTCTGTGGTCGTGTTGAAGATGATGGTGGAGTCGTGTTTCCTCTGGTGGTTGCCACGAGTGTTCGGCAAGTTTTGCAGAGCACCTGTGTTTGGAGAACGTCGTCTTTACCAAATCCAAAGTACCTCCAAATAAGCGAGGTACTATTTTTTAGCCACGAGTTCATAGTCAGTAGCGTTCTCGTCATGCGTCTCGCTCTCAGCCATTACAACTCCGACTCGTCGCTGCAGCGTTGTTCGCTCCCCACCTACATAGGAGGCGGGCCTCTAATCCATTTGATTGGTTAATGCCGTGAAGGGCTCTGTTCGACTGGTCAAATGTGTAAAGGGGTTTCTTTGATTGGCAAATTCTTTAAAGCACGTGCGTAAACATTTTAAGGTACCCAATTATCGCAGTTTGCGCCGTCTTTTGCAATGGGCCCATCGCACAGGCTGATATTGCGATGACAATAAATTTTTTATTTATTGTGCAGGCCTAGTACACAGCTGACAGCTCTATTTGACAACTGTTAGAATTCATATTATGGCAAGAACCAATCAGCGAAGGAAACAACAGTCTGTCATTTCTTTAAGAACTGAAGGTCAGTCAATCCAGGAAATTGCAAAAACTTCACAAAAACCATAAAGCGCTACAAAGAAACTGGCTCACACGAGGACCGCCCCAGGAAAGCAAGAGCCAGAGTCCCCTCTGCTGCTGAGGATACATTCATCCACCAGCCTCAGAAATCACAAGTTAACAGCTACTCAGATCAGAGCGCAGATAAATGCCACATAGAGCTCCAGTAACAGACACACTCTACATCAGCTGTTCAGAGGAGACTGTGTGAATCAGGCCTTTATGGTCAAATAGCAAGCAGAGGAGATTAGTTTGGGCCAAGAAACACAGGGAATGGACATTAGACCATCTGTGCTTTGGTGTGATGAGTCCAAATTTGAGATCTTTGGTTCCACAAAGGTGAACGATGGTCTCTACATGCATGGTTCCCACCATGAAGCATGGAGAAGGAGTGTCTGGTAGTGTGTGCGCCAGTGAACATGAACTTTTAAAACTCAAAATATTTTTTTATATACTGGTTAAAAGTGTTTGTGAAATACTTTGTTCTTTATGCTGGACTAACAAACTGCAGTCACAAAGACTGACTGTGAGCACTTTTCGGTGATTACAGAGTCATAATAACGTGTCATATATGAGATTATCACCATGGCATGACATCACATCATGTATGTATTTGCAATATTTAAAAAAAACAGCTGACAGTGTGTTTTCATATTTTCATTCTGTGCTTAAAGGGAGAAAGGTTTATTATTTCTGCAGTATTGCTGTCATTGCTTTTATCTATAGTTTTTTTTTGTTGTTGAGAATAACAGAGTGAGTCAGACTGCAGGATGAACACTGAGCTGTTTGTGCCCCCCAGTGGTCTTTGACCACAACGTGCTTCCAGTGAATTCCCGAATCCAAGCTGTGTGTCATCAGCAGCCACTCCACCTTAAAACTGACTTCACGTATAAAACTTGGGTCATTTATTTAAGAATTTGCACCATATCCAGCCTTCTTGTGCCCCCCTGTACAGAAACTCAAATGTTATTTTCAGACTTTTATTTTAGGGAGCCTTACACCTGTACACATGGTACATATTCACAAATAACGTTTCATTTAAAAATTTGTAATAGAGGGGAGGACACATATGCTAATGTAATGTTAATAAATGGGTATTTATGAACACTAAACTTTCATGTTCAGAGAACACGCTCAGGTATATCTTGAGGATCTGAGTGTTCATGTGATTTATATTCTTTGCTATATATATGCAACAACGTCCAACGTTACATGTTAGTCAACTTCATTCACATTAATTAACCTTCAGCTATCGAAACTTGAGTTTTTATATTTCCTTGAACCACTTGAATGCACCTTTTCTAATTCGTGTTTTACCGGGGGTCCGCGAAGGCGCTTCGTTGGCATTTTACGGCCTCCGATTGGTTCGATTTGTGTTATTTGCACCACGTGACACCAGACATGGCCGCCAGCGAGCCGAGTAAAGACGGTAAGTGTGACCTTTTAAACGTGTCCGCGGCTTTAATGCTGATATCTGGTGGTCTGCGTGCAAAGGTTTGGGTGTCGGTGACTCTCCGAGTCTGTGGGAATCCACAATCAGCAGAAAAAAGGCTAAAAAAAATCAGAAAAGCAGGCGGGAACCCGCCCGGCTAAGCTAGCAGGCTAGGAAATAGCTGGGCTGCTAACTGTGATTATACAGCAATCTCTATATTCAGTCAGTACTCAGTCTGACAGCTGTGAAGTTTATTCAGGATTTAACAGCGTGTAAAGTCTGAGTTCGATTAATGAGTTATTTAATTCATTAATTTATTTATTTTTTTACTTTTAGATCATAGTTTTGTCCCCACGGGTGATGAAAATAATTGTATACAGACAGATTTTTGTAGATCAGAGGGAAATGCTTCTTCATGCCAGGCTGTACATTCTCGCTTCCGCTTGGTTTTGACTCACCTGGTCTGGAGTAGAGTGTGTGTGGTATATAAGGTGTAGTCTCTCTTCTGCTTTCTCAGGTAAGGACAGCATTCTGGAGCCGCTGTGTTTCCCCGATCAGCCGGCTGACATCTCCAGCTCTCCCGGTGTTCAATGTCCCGGCTCCGAGCCGCTGGTCTGCCTGTTCTGCTCTGAGTCCGTCCCACCGCCGCGGAAAGACGTCCTCCTCAGACACCTGCTGATGGAGCACAAGCTTGTCATCGCCGACGTCAAACTCATCGCAGACGTCCCAAAGTACGAGCCACACATGCTCCGGCTCACTCGTTTAACTCTCGGGAACACGTTTGGATGTTTTTAGCATTTGGAACTCGATCATTTCACCAAAGACTTCCTGTAATTATTTGGGGTGATGGGGGGAAACCCTTACCTTACAAGTATAAATATATACAACAAGTCCAGCATGTCCACGCCTGTTAGTGTGCTGCTTTTATGAACCGTGACGAAGTGTTTCTGTGCGCCGGTAAACCTGGCTGTGAGTCGGTTTTTACTGACGAGTTTCCTCCATCAGGTACTTGCTGTACTGGAAGGGCAGATTCCTCGAGCAGCCGCTCACAGATTTCTGCAGCGTCATCAAAACCAACTCCACGGGCCCAGTCGGTGAGTTCACTCAAACCCACAGAGGACCTGACCTTTCAAAGTGAACCACGTACACTTCCTCCAGCTCTGATTAATGACTCATTAAAAACTCTTCTTCCTCGCTGACCTGACAGAGAAGCAGGAGGACTACTTCCTGCTGTGTGACGTCCTTCCAGAAGACAGAGTCCTCCGAGAGAAGCTGCAGCAGAAACGACTGGTGAGGAGACGTGACACTCGGAGCATCCTGAGTGAATCTTGTGCTGCTGGAAGTTTCGTTTCTTTTAAACTTTGTTTTGAGGCAAAGTCTGAAAATCAGGAAAAATCAGAAAAATTGCAGATTTGAGTGATTTGACACGCTTTGTGTCGTTGTAACCTCTGCACTTTAAATATCTGAGCACTCTGAGGTAGTTTTCTGAAGAATTCCTCTGAGCTCTTCTTCTGTGCTCCCACAGGAGGAGGTCCTGGAGCAGCAGCAGAAGGAGCGAGACGACAGCAGCTTCCATCGTCTCTGCATGTTCTGCAGCGAAGAGTTCACGGGAAACAGGTAACGCGCCGCGGGATTCCCATCAGTCCTGGAAACCTCACGTGTGTTAGATGAAAGCAGACAGAAGGTAGAGCTTCCTGAAATCATGTGACTAAAAGCTTCTTTGCTTCCTGTAGTCATCTCTTATGATCCAACCCCCAAAAAGCTGCTGTTTACGCATAATTCCATAAACATCATTCAGTGACATGTCTGAGCCTGAACCAAGATACTGAACCTTGGATTGTCCGTCCTGATAATATTCTTATTTACTGTGTCAGCCTGGATGCAAAAGTTTCAATCAAGTCCACTTCCTAGTCCTCCTCTGATCCTGTGTGAATGCTTTCAGTCTGCTCGTTTCATCTCTGTATCGTCCGCAGTGATTGGTCGGACTGGCAGGCTCATCCGGTCTCTGCAGTGTGTCTGTTCTGTGATCACCAATCGGAGACGTTGGAGCAGATCTACGCGCATATGAAGGTACGGGAACGTAGAAGTTTCAGAGAAGGAAAATATCGTTTTCTGCTTTTCATCCCTGAAACGATTCTGCAAAGGCTTCTGGGAGAACGGAGACAGTGCACACTAACAGGAAACGATCTGCTTCCTGAGGTCTCTGCAAACATATGAATCCATCGTTCGCACAAAACATGGATTTTACTCAGAAAGTGCCCTCACACACAGACGGACCGAAGCTGAAGAGCTTTTAAAATGAAGCGCCTTTTATTTTGAAAAGTTTCCAAATAAATACATGATTGTCAAAACTTTAACGAGCAAATAAAAATGTTTCCTCGTTGTTGGGTCTGTTTCCACATGCCCAGCTAGTTTAGAGACTTATTCATCATGAAGGAAACAAGACATAACAGAACATCTTCAACCGGTTTTTCACTCGCTAACGAGGGAAGTCTTTGGTCAAGAACCAGCTCTTGGAGCCCACGCCCCTGTCCTGTCTCAGGCCCGAAGTCCTTCAAAGAGCAGCTTCCCCCGTAGCTATTTATTGACATGGCAGTTACAATACACAATACAACACAAGCACCTCCCACTGTAAAACCCCCCAATGGTTCTAAGACAAGGCTGTGTGTGTGTGTGTGTGTGTGTGTGTGTGTGTGTGTGTGTGTGTGTGTGTGTGTGTGTGTGTGTGTGTGTGTGTCATAAAAGCAGGAAGCTTACAACAGAAGAAACAGATCTGTCAGGATGCATCTGCAATAAAAGCTCCCCCAGCACAGAGTGGCTGGAGAGGTCAGAGACAAAGGAACGTCTTGATCCTATAGGTTGAACTCAGACCGTACAAATTTAAGAAACACGATGACAACATTCAACAATTAGACTTAACACTCGTGAACAATAAATAAATCTAGGATTGGACGTCGACTGCAGTCCGATTTTGTCGTTGATTAAACGTTCTGGTTTAAAGTCAGAACCAGTTTCCCAAACGTGACTCTAAGTTTGTGCTCACGAGTGACGAGTTTACCTGAGAGGCAGAAAAGTTTCTCTCTGCTTTCTGGTTTTGTTATTTATGAAGTCTGTAACGGGCGTCGCGTGCGTGACCCTGACATCTTTCTGTTTTGTGTTTGCAGGAGGCTCACGGCTTCGACCTCCACCTCCTTAAGACCGAGCTCAGTGGGTGAAATCGCCGTGGTAATTCGAGCGCAGTTTGCTTCTATTTCTTCCTTCTGAGTGTTTCTAATGTTCTGTCCTCCCTCAGACCTCAAGTTCTACCAGCAGGTCAAACTGGTGAACTTCATCCGGCGGCAGATCCATCAGAGCCGCTGCTACGGCTGCACGCGGATGTTCGACTGCCGGGCGGACGCCCTGCGTCACATCGCGGCTGAAGGTCACGTGATGAAACTGCCAGAGATGTCCGCCTGGGACCAGCCGCAGTAGGTTTAAGGAAGCGCCTGCAGAATTAACCAATGAGAGCGCGGGCTTTAAAGCTGGCGTACAGCTGCTGATGAACGTGGTCAACGCCACAGATGTTTACACTTCATTTGGAGTATTTTTATCAGCTGAGGAAAATGGCGTCCTTTTTGGGACTAATTTGAGCCTGAGCACTAAACGTCGTCTCGCTCCGCAGGTATTACTTCCCCACGTACGAGAACGACGCTCTCCTGTGCACGCTCTCTGACAGCGAGGAAGGCGACGGTGACGAGGAGCATCGCGGCGAGGAGATCCCGGTCATCGCGGAGGACATCTCTAACCTGAGAGCGCTGAAACAGTCCAGTGTCCTCAAGTAGCTGCTGAAGGAGCGAGGAGGCAGCAGCTAGGACCACAGACGGACACGTGTCATACGTTTGACTCAAAGGCGTCTCTGACGTCGGCTGAGCTCAGCTCATGGTGACCACATCCCACATGGCTGGAACGCAGCGGCACGGGTTTGAGTCCGGCCCTTTCCCTCTCAACTATTTCCTGTACGTCTCTACTTAGTAAAGATAAGAAAGGCAAAAGAAGAGTCCTCTCCACAGCTGGACACGCGGACGCCATGATGTCCGCTGAAACGTAATTGCTCTGCCTCGTGCAATGAAGCTGAAACATGCGTTTTCTTGAATATGAATTTTAGTACTCGAGTAAAAATGATTTTCTTTTGTAACTTGCAACTGAGCTGGATTCAGTGCTGTGGTGGACGAGCTCATCGTCAAGATGAGACGAGAGACTCTTTATTGTCATTGCACAGTCACACTTAGAACAACAGCACTACACAATTGCAAACTGTCCCGCGTCGGCACTACGCACAACACAAACAACACAACACAGGAACTTAATAAATGAAAAGAATGAGTGTATGTTTTACTGCACATTGTTGTTATTATTGTTGTTGTTGTCCCCTCAGAAAGCCCAGGGACGTCTCGTGCCTGAAACATCTGTCCTATTTGGTGTTTCTGTTGTTTTTCTGCATCGCTTTGCTGAGCGACACCTGCCGTATGGTGGAGCCGAACTGCAGCGCTCAGAGTTTTCACCGCGTCCTTCGCGTCCAGGCTCACGTTCACGAACATGCAGCACTGAGGAGAGAAACGAGAGGTCGCTGCAGGAACTCACTGCTGTCAAACTTCCTGTTTTATCCTCATTTCGTACTCTGGCAGGCTGTAGGACATTTTGGACAATCTATAATCTTCTAACACAAAAACATACAAGTGTTCACTGAAGTAAACACACAGAGCAGTAGCAGATTTTTTTTAAGTGTTTTATTTATTTTCATTTGCTGCTAACTGCCTTGTTTTCATTTGTAGTTTTTGTAGTAGGAAGAACTACAAAATCTACAAATAAACAAAGAGCAGTTAGCAAATGTAGTGCTCTCCACTATGTGAAGCCCTCACATGAATTTTTAGATTTTTCAGTTCAAGCCAATTAAATGAAATCCAAAAATTCAGCCCCAACAATCAAATGATCCCCTATGAGCAAGCACTCTGGCAACGGTGGAGAGGAAAAACTCCCTTTTAACAGGAAGAAACCTCTGGCAGAACCAGGCTCAGGGAGGGGCGGTCTTCTGCCATGGCTGGTTGGGGGGTGAGGGGCAAAATTAAATCAAACATAAAGGAGAGCACAGCGTATTTATGACAGATGCTCGAATCCCGCCTGAGGTGGTATGGACACCTCACTCTTGTTCCCGTACCGCTGGGCGCTGAAGATTTTCCACAGTTTGTCTGAGTTCTGCCATCTCTTGCCTGAGTTGTGTGTTTTCTCGACAGAGTCGTGTGTTTTTTTGAATGTGTCGTGTGACATCGTTACTGAGTTCTATGTGTTCTTTACTGAGTACTATGTGGTTTTCACTGAGTTGTGCGTTTTCTAGCTCGAGTTGTGCGTTTTCTAGCTCGAGTTGTGCGTTTTCTTGACCGAGTTGTGTGTTTTCTTGAGTGTGTCGTGTGACATCGTGACTGAAGTCTATGCACATTTCATTGACTCGTGCGAGTTCTTTGGTGAGTCGTGCGTTTTCTTTCCTGAGCTGTGCGTTTTGATGACGGAGTTCGTCTAACGGAGCTGCTCTTGCCTGTGACATTTTTGTAAAGGTTTAAGGCTGAAGGGTGTCAAAGGGTAGCTGTGTCTCAAACAACTGTCTCTTTCTGCTGTAAACTGTTGAACGAGCTCCTATTTATAGACTCGGTGGGCGTGGCAGAGAATGCGATGTCGCTGTGACAAAACAATGATCCTTTGATCTTCTCAAAGGATCATTGTGATGTCGCCGTGACGTCACGATGATCGTTCGAGAAGATCAAAGGAGCGCTGTGGGTCATTCTGCGCATGCTCAGATCAATGAACGGGAGAATTATTTGTAAATACTTTGCTAGCTAACAAAGGTGCTTTTAGCAACAGCTGGTGGTGGTTCGTCGCTATCAACCCTTAAACTCGTGAACTGGCTCTCTAGCTTTTCGATTGCTACTGTTGTCTATCACATATGTATTATTTGGAACCCAGCTTACCTGTAAAAACAGACACACAGCAGGTAACAGGAACTACTCGGTGCGCCAGCTCGGCACCACTAGGCTGTGTCCCAATTCAGGGTCTGCACGCTTGAAGTACGCGCACTACGCACGGTGCGTACTATAAGTATGAGAAGTGCGGAAGTGAGAGGCTTGTGAAATAGGACGGTCTTGCCTTCGTCGCGCTGTTCAGGTTGCCTAGCAACCATGATACTAACCGCGAGAAACGTGTCATACAGCTTTGTGTGACAGAAACGAAGGAGAACATGTTTTGTTCATTTGAGACCAAAGGACCGTAAAACATGATTGTTGGGCTTCATTCCTGTGCTGAACAGTCATTTAAGATTAGCTAGTAAATAACAATTAGCTGATGTTGGTCATGAGACTAAAGTCATCTCACTGTGGTAATGTAAATATAATATGGCCAATATTAAAGTTATAGTCAGATTATTATGATATATTACAGCAGTGAGCTTGAACAGTTGTTTATATGTCCTATCACCTTAAATCTTCACTCAAAGACGAGTATCTGTGAGTGTGTATACAGATGTGTTATATATAAGAGACAAATATTGTTCG